>NC_045432.1:42049071-42354867 GCF_902635505.1 Sarcophilus harrisii
ATGGCCTTTAAAGTTCCTTTCCGGCCTGAACTCTTTAATTCTGTGATCTCATTTCAAAGGTGGAGGGAACTCCTAGAGTGGAACTTCTTCCACCAAAGCACTGGAGGAACTTACTGAGCTGTGAGGAATGCTGGGTATCAAGTGACTTGCCTATGGTCAATAATGTTGGGCAGAATTAAGATTTGGGCTTAGATATTCCACGCTCTAACTCTTCCCCTTCGAACCTTTCACTGGACCCTTTATATCTGGCCCTTAAGCTCTCCTGTGCAGCAGTCGCCCCCTACCTCTCAGACATTGCCAAAGGCATTTCACATTCAACATATACCAGACTCTACTCAGTGTCTTCCTCCTGAGCTGGCACCTCTTTCTAACTTCCTTATTTCTCTCAAGGGAGCTACTATCATTCCAGTTACTTCCACTCTACCCAATAATGGAGTCCACCTCAGTTCCCGCTCATTTCCATAACCAATTATCTGCTAAGACTTTTTTTTCCTACCTTTACAAGATCCTTTCTTTGCCTTCCTCTTCACTCATACAACTGAAAGGCAACTTCAGACCTCACAGTCTCTCACCTGGACTACTTGCAAGAGCCTCCCACTAGATCTCCCTGACTATTTTCTCTCCAATCCATCTTCCATACAGTTGCCAGATCACCTTGCCAAGCAACATCCAGTCATGTACTGTCATGCCCTAAGTCCTTTGGTGGTTCACTATTATTTTTATGATGAAATATACATTTTACCATTGAACAGAAAGACTTCTTCAAACCAGGTCCCGGACATACCTTTCTAGACTTACTGCAGAGCACTGCCCTTGCTGAATTCTAGATTCCCGACAACCCTGTTTTCTAGTCTTGGGATTTACTCCTCTGCTTTTGCAGAGAACATCCCTCGTGTCTGAAACATATTCCCTTTTCACCTCCACCTCTTAAAATTTCTGAATTTCTTTATGTTTGGGCTACCATATTCTCTCCAATGGGAAGCCTGTGTTCTTGTTCCCCTTTGTTTGCAATGATGTATCCCTCATCTGCAAATTATGGGATGTATATTTATCTGGCCACAGGTTCTACCGGGAGAATGTGAGTTCTGTGAGGGCAAGCACCGCTTTGTCTTTCTGTCTCCTGGGTCCACAGAGCATCTCATCGCACACAGAGTAAATGCTTACTCACTGAGTGTTGGCTTAGTCTCTTCCAAGTCCTTTCCCAAAGCTGTGAAATCACTGTTATTGATACTCACTTTCAAAGCCGGGTTGCACGAGGCCATCGCCCTCCCGTATCACAGTGGGGTGCCTTGGCGGAACCAGAACAGAAGGTCCAGGAACATAACAAACTATCTCAGCAAAGCCACGAATCCCTGCTCAGAGGTGAGGGATGGCCATTTCACTTGTTAAAAAGGATCATATCGAAAAAAAGAAGTTGCCATCACTTTACAGACAGAAGCTGCACAACCAAACAGTACTTTTTGTGAAGAGCTTTGATTTGGGATGAGCCTATCTGTGGCTTCTGATCTGTGAAGAGAGCCCAACCACGTGAAACCATCAGAAGGTTGAAGCCGCCCCTGAGAGCAGGCATCCAAGGTGACTCCCTTGTCAGCTTAGCTCAGCTTCGAAGACACAATCGAATTAAGATGTGAATATCTAATCAAAGACTGATAAATGTCCTTCCTGACAGAAAATTGAATTCTAAGCTGCTAAGTATACTCCTCTATCAGATTATGAATTTTCCAGAGAACAAAAACATGCTCCCCATGTTACAGAGTTTAAAATATGATCCTATGTTCTGGGATTTTGTTTTTGTGGATTTTTTGGGCAAAAGTCTGTAATTTCATCAGCGTGGTGGGAATACCGCTGTAAAAACTTCTTTGGCTGTATAAGTAGTTCTCCTATAATTTGTAACTTTAGAGAGTTATCTATTTCACTGAGAAATGTGATTACTTGCTCAGGGACACTGAGCTAGTGAGTGTCTGAGGAAAGATTTAAACCCAGGTTTTCCTGACTCCAAGGCTGGTAGAAGGCCATCATGCTACCCACAATGCTCTGGGTTGGGCCAGAAGAAATGTTAGGTAGCAGTACTTTCTATAGTTCTTATTGATTTGCACAATCTTTAAAGCTGCCTCAACTACTGTTTTTAACTAAACAGCTTTTAAAAAGCTGTTTTTAACTAAATGGAAAAACAAATGTCAACGCCCTTTAAACAAAAGAAAGTAACTTGATTGTCGTTCCTTGGGATGTGGAGACATTTTTATTTTTTAGTGGATTTCTCTTGGTTTAACCATTTGAGCTACTTTTCCCCCTCTTTCTCAAAGCCTTTGACTTCAATAGACAAAGCAAATGGTGAAGTACCTTCATTTCTACCAGATGGCCAAGACAAGACTAACTGGGTTCAGAGGCATCTGAGGCTTAGGGCTGGGGTAGGTTGAGAAAACTATGGTGGTCTACTCAAATTTTAACAATTATGTGGACAAATTATTGCCTGAATTTTGCTTCTCCCAACGGCTGGCTCCGAAGTGGGTAAACTTCATCTTTGCCTTCTGGTCAGAGAGATGGCAGTGCCCACAGAACTCCACCAAAAGGGCACAGATCCTTCTGATACCTGGCACCAAAGGTGGCCGCTCCGCATCGGCTCTTACTCCGAGACCAAGGTCAAAACCGATTCACCAATGGTACTACGTGGGCCATCTGGCAACTTCCAAATCCAAATGAAGTCTGAAGCATTTTTCTCCCCTCCACAGAGAACTTTCGAAAGAAGACATGAGTGAGACACAAAAGAATCTGAAATCAAGACATTTCTAAACAGGAAGCATTGAGGAAAGCGGACCAAAATGAAAAGTCTCTTTTGAGCATGCTCCTTAGCGCTCTTCCACCTTCCTCCCCTCCCACCGTTTTGGCAGTGTGGATATTCATGGAGACACATTCTATTTCTGGGATAAAGAGACCAAGGCATTATCAGAGGTAGCAGCAGTTATGATCATTACCGATTTGCATCAGGAACATTTTGCATAAGACTGTGTTTTCTGTCACTGGGAGAAAGTGGCCATACCTGATCCTCAGCTGCCATCAGAGACTGTCCTTGTCCATGGCTGTGGGATTCTTTGAATGAAAGAGTTAAAGAGGGCCTGAGGGAGACAGGATCTTTTTGAAAGCACAGGACAACAGAACTGCGGAAAAGAGGCCAAATGCTCAATGAGAAGTCGGTGACGAATCACTGCATGCTTTCGTATTTCCCTGCATTACACCGACTTCTTTAAATTTATTGACATAACTTAAACATCCTTTCTGAAGATGAACCCCAAGGGATTTGTGATAGGTTCTGGAGACTCTTTTGAGTCATAAATACTGTCAGATCTATTCAGTTTAGTAGAAATGCAATTTCTGATGTGTTTACATAAAACCTTGTAGCAAAGCAGAAAAGAAGACTGGCCTTGGAGACAGAAAACCTGAGTCAGGGACCCACCTCTAAAACTCAGGCGATTTATGACAAGCTGCCTCTCATCTAGGGACCTTAGTTTCCTCTTCTGCAAAATGAGGGCCAGGGAACAGAGGATATTTAAGGAGCCTCCAGCTTTATCATTTACGATCCTGGGATAGTGTAGAGGCTTTTGGAGTCAGGAGGCCTGAGGGTAACCCTAAGTGTGTCACCTGGGGCATGTCATTTAACTTCTCTCTCAGTTCCTCATCTGTAAATTGGTAAGGGATGGGAAGTGGTGGCGTTGATGAGAACTAGATGTCCAGGAAGAGCACTTCCACATCTGCCATTCCATGATTCTAGATCTGGATTCAAAGAACCTAGATTTAAATTGCATATAGTCTTACTCAAGTGGCTTTGGCTTGCTATGTCTCAGTTTCCCCATATGTAAAATGAAGAGATCGCACCAGGTAGCTTTTGAGCTAAATCTATGTTCCAGTTCCAGTTCAGCAACTAACTGCATCCTCAAATATTAGCTAACTTTTATATAGCACTTGCTGTGTTATAATGTTTATCTCACTTGATCTTCACCACAGCCCTTGACAGGTAAGTGCTCTTATTGCTCCTATTTTACAGATGAGGAAAGTAAAAAAAAATAGAGGTTCACAGATTTTAAGTGTCTGCGGTAACATTTGAACTCCAGTCTTCTAACTCAAGACCTGGTGCTCTGTGTTCTCTAGTGGCCCCTCGTGGCCGGTGCCTTGACTAAATCACTAACCCCCTTTCTCAATCTCTATTTTGGAAATGAAGATAACAGCAATTTTATTTTTGGTCAGGCCTCCCAGGGTTCTCTTTACAGTGAGGTCAAAAGAAGACAATGTATGAGACAGCCTTTTATCAATTACCAAGGATCGGGGACTATATAAAATTTTGCTAAGGCCTCCCAATCGTGGTTAGACGTGCCAGGATTGACTTTTTCCTGGATGTCTCAATTAGACATCAGCCAATAATGCCGGATGTGGCTGACTTGGGGAAAAAGATAAAATACATGCACATGAAAGTTTTCTGTCCCAAAGAGTAAATGGGATTCCTTACCAAAAAAATACGTGCTTGGGCCTGGGCCCAATTTGAATCACAAATTTGACAGGTGGGCACGCCTTTCTGAGGGCCAAAGTCTGAGACATGCCATAGCCCTCTGAGTGGTTATTAGGAAATAATGACAGCCCATCACTAACCGGCAGCAAGTCACCAGAGATCAATGAATGGGCTCTTCAATAGATTGGTAATAACCAGGTAATAACTGTTTGGGGTGGGGAGGTACAGGGACACTGTAGCCATTACTGCTTTTATCTATATGACAGCAAATGATGAGCCTGCCTGAAATTTTAACCTTTCTTCTGATGAACAAGTCCCTTCTCCTTGCTGGACAGAGATATAGCTAGGACTGAAAAACTGGGCCTTTGCTCCAGTATATCAAAATTTGGAATTTGCTGACTACACTGACCTTCTTTCAGTAATAAAACAACAGCTAGGAACTAGTTAGCAAAAGTTATCAGTTAAAATCCTACCCTCACACTAGAGGGGCTAGTTCTCCCTCATCACCCTATACACACTATTAATTAAAATAGGTTGCTATCAGATGACACTACTTTTTCCCTTTGGCTGCCGCACTTAAGGTGAGACTCCCTTCTTAGAAGAAGAGGAGGTTTCTTCCAATGGTCTCTATATTGCCCTCATTGCCTCCCCCAAACCAAATTTGTCTGAAATCAGTCTTGCCTACCCTGCTAGTGTTTTGTGAAGAACTACCTAGGAGTGGAAAAAAACTAGTTGTAGCTCTGTCTCTCAGTTTACTTTACTGTAAAAGCAGGAGATTAACTAGATCGCCTCCAGGATGTCTCCTAGTTCTAAAGTTGACTTCTTCTATTGTGTAGATGTTTTGACACAGGGATGTTATCACATCCATGAAATCGTAAGCCTGGACTATCTTACATTATCCCCTTTCCCCACCCCTCTGAAAACAACCCCCTTAAATTTATGGAGACACAGTAACAAGGAAAAACTCTCTATAATCATCAATTTGGCAAGCTAGAACCACAACTGTGACTTGACTGACCAGTTTCCACTTGCTCTGTCGGCCTTGCCTCTGAAAAACCAAGAACCGGTAAACTCCTATTTATGAATCAGTAAAGACTTCTGCTGTGACTCCAGACCACAAGTAAACCAGGCACCAGGGTCTCTTCCAGCTGCCTTCCTTTAGTTTCCTAGGGATTCAGTGAAAAGGTTCTGAGTTAAAGCAGTCTTTGTAGAGGAAGAGCTGTCCAAACACAATGGTAACCCCATGCACTGGTACTTCTGCCAGCACTGGCGAGCCAGTCATGCCCCAGAACCTTCAAAGGAGATATAAATGACACCTCAGCAGGAAGAATGTTCAAGTGAGCCACCGAATCACCTTTTGCCTCTTGCCAGAAAGGCTCCCCCAAAACCTCCCCAAACTCACAGATGATGTGCCTGTCGGAGGTGAGCGTCCAAGTCCAAGGCGAGTCTGGTCTGAATGCCTCTCGGCGCTATCTCTTTGTTTGAAATCTAAAGTCACGCACTGATCCTTGACCGAAGGTCTCCAGGTCCAGATAATGGGCAAGTCTATGAAGGGTTCTCTCTTTCTGACGATGCAGAGTACATCTCCTAAGTGCTGGAGCCTCCTTTGGGAGGTCATCATGTCCAGGCTCCTGAGGTTGGACCTGACAGGGTACAACCATGATCCCGGAAAGTCTTAGCTGGATCTTATTCTCTTGCCAGACAATTCATAGAAAGATGGGAAGAGAGAGGGCTTGGCAGTGGCAGAAACCTTGGCGGGAAAGAGAGGCTGAGAGAAACTCTCAGTACAAACTTTCAGTCTGGAAAGCCACAATTAGTATGCCAATACTCAAATAACAACTATACATGCAACCCCACCTTTCATGTGGTCAAAATGAAATTGTAAGAAATAGGAAAGAAATATCTGAAAGGATAAAAATTCTTGTCCTTTCTCCTAAGGACTACATATTAGGAAAGCTTTCAGGGAATAATACATCATGTATAAATGACAAAGCCTTAGGAAATTGGCAGGGATACCTTGGGAAACTTACATATTGCCAGGACTGGGACAAGGGACGAGATGGTACTGAATTCAGGTACACAGCTTGTTAATTAGAAGACCAATTGATGACAGGGTGACTGCTTAATTACTTTCTTTTTAATGAACCCCACCACCACCACCACCCCAGATTGGCTTGCAGGTGTTGACTTTCAGAACTAGAGATGGCAACTCAATGGCTCTCCAGTCGATATGAAAAAAAGAAAATGCACACTGTTATATCTTCTTCCTTCTAAGAGAATCATAAGGCAAACGTATCCCCGAATATTAGGCACTGAAACGTATCTCAGTCATGTGACCAGACCACTAATGGAGGATATAAACTAACGCATGTACCATTCATGCGATCAAAGATACAGTGGCAGCCAATGGACATGGAACTTTGAGCAAGAAGTCAATACAAGTAACTTATTCTAACATTTGAAGCTTGACTCAAGAAAAAGAAGAAAAAAGGAAGGGGCGGAGGGTGTTTGGTGGTAAGATACCATTCCTTTAAGATGTCAGTTTCCAGCCTGAGAACTACAGATGGAAATCCAATGATTCCCCAGTCAATATGAAAAAAAAATGCACATTGTTGTATATATCCCCTTCCATATAACAGCATAATAAGGCAGATGTAACCCCAAATGTTAAGCACTAAAAAGAATCTCAATTTTGTGACCAGACCATTAGTGGAGGATATAAACTAACACAAGAACCGTTCATGCAATCAAAGCTACAGCGGCAGCCAGTGGACATGGAACTTGTGTCTCCTCCCATATCATCAACCCACAAAGAGCATGCGTAAGGTATTTCATTAAAGTTAACGTCAAGGTCATTTCCGATGACATATCGATTAGCCTACGTGATGTCAACCCCCCTGCCCTCAAGTTGAATTTGGGAGGCTGAAATGGAGATAGATGGACAATGCTTATTGCGGTATCTCTGTCGAGTTGTTCAAAATAAGTGAAAGGAGAGCGTTGAGAGAAAATTGCAGGTTACGAAGTAGATCGATCATTTAAAGTATTGAATATTTCATTCAAGTCTCAGTTTCATTCATGGAAAGAAGAATTGTACAAACCTGTACTTTAAAGCTGAAAAGGAAAACATTCTTTGCATCATTTCCTAAAGGCATGCATTTCATTTCCCCGAATGTGACTGGCCGTGCATTACAGAGACCGTCTTTTCCCACTCCCCACTGTCTTATAAAGCAAAGAAGAGTTGGAAAATGCTGTGCAATCTTTGCATTCGTATTTAAGGGCCATCTATGAGCTGATTGCCACTTTGGGAATGCGAGGGGATGGAACCAGCACAGGGCTGATGGTGGCTAATGTAGCAAAGCAACTTTGGCAGCCAAAAGGGGACAGCAGAACGATGGGGGCAGGGGAGACCTGAAAACATTTTTGGGGGGAAAGCAGCAGCGCAATCTCGCCGGTGGCTGTCGGCAATGATCGGTATTGTACAGTGTCCCAAGGGAGACTGTATAACACTGTCACAGGCAAGCAGGGGCAGCATAGAGTGTGCTTGGCCTCCTGTGTAACACAGGCCCAAAAGGAACCGTACAGCACACCGCATGTAAGAAATGAATGAGAAAGAAAGAAGAGCGAGAGAAAACAAACATAAACACCGATCCGGCGTGCACAAACCTTCCGGCTCTGTGTTCTCTTTGAGGTGCACTTGCTTCAGTGGGCAGCAGAAGATTTCGTGACACTTAGCACGAAAGGGGGACTCTTTTTTCTTTAATTCCGCTGACTGGATGGAATCTTGCCGTAACATAATGTATTCCTGTGTGCCAGGGGTAGCGTCATCCAGCGCTGCGGTCACCACATAACAAAATGAACTCAAGTTAGAGCTTCTCAAAAGGATCAACTTATACCAACCCTATTCCCATGGAAGAAAATCAAACAACATTTCTAAGAGTCCAAAAAAAATCAACTGGGGTCATGAACTTTTTCTAAAGTGACTCGGTTGAAAATACTGCTGCCTAGAGAATAACTACTTGGCAATTCATACTGTTATTGCAGATTCAGTGAAAATATTATCAGATTATGTTATGCCAAGAAGCAGGTTGACTGGAAAAACATACCATGTAGATGCTGTTAGTATTAAATGAAGGTTCAGCATAGATATTTGAGGTAGAACTGGCTAACGGCCATCGATTATCAGCAAATTAGGGGAATGTGCCCGTGATTACATGTCTGTTCTCGACCTACTGCTTTAACTTTTGGCCACTGACCCAAATGAAGGACTACTAGAACATCCAAAACACTGTTTGCCGAGCCTGACAAAGTGACCAACTGGTCTTGGCCTTACCCCTTGGCTCCCCAGGGGAATTGAGGGTCATCTCAAATATCTTAATGCACTAAGGCTTCCAAATCAGGGCGGCAAATGACATTTAGATAAAGTTGCCATTGGGTCAAAAACAGAAGTATCAATCAAGGCACAGTGCCCTTATTTCTTGATGGCTACTGAGCATTTTATTTTATCGAATAGGTCAATGATGTACCCACTCTCCTCCCTCTCCCCCCGCCCCACATCTCCTTCTGTCTCTGTACCCACATATATTTAGCATTCACATGTTGTAAGGTTTGCATATTCTGTGTTTCTACTGAATAAAGAGCCATCCCACTATGGCATTTTTGCTCTTGCTAACCACCCACCCACCCAAGTCATTATACCATTTTGACCTTTATTGGAAAAAATGCAAAGACAAAACCAAAAAACAACCAGAGGACTGACCACATTACTGAATGATTATATTTCATTCTCTCCACAATTAGGCCATTCCCTTTCCCCTATGAGTCAGTGTCTCTGTATTTATGATTAATGAGCTGTTGACTCACAGCACACCCCCAAATGTCTAAACTCCACATGGTTTCCTCGGGAGAAATACCGATGGCAAATCCGTTATGGTAAGAATAATTCCAAAACGTTCTCAACAACAGCCTGAGATTTCAGTGCCAGAGAACTGGATATTCCTGTGATTGGCAATAATGTTATGTGACTGGGTGAAAGAACAGAGAGTGGGATCTTAATGAATTTCATAGACTTTCTTTCGCTTTGGGAAAAAGCAGGATACAAAGGAAAAATCACTCGCGTGTGAGTATTATGAGTTCAGAACGAGTCGTGGATAGATTGCCCCCATTCAGAATTATTGTCTTCTTTATGAGTCATTAAATTATGCAGGAAGGTGATGAATATTTTAGTCAATTTCACCAGCAATAATCAAAAATATTATGTTGCCCCAGCATGGCAGCTTGATTCAGTAGAGAATTTCTTTCATTTCCTAGGAAGATGATGATGATGAGATATCAGGGCTCCATTTGTAGATATAGTTCCTTGCTAGAATCAGATTCAAAGCAAATGGACTTATTTATATTATAAACAGCTATTTATGGTAATAAAGACACCAAATTTTAGCATAACAGCTCAAAAGTGATTTTGGTTTTGCCACTTCAAAATAGCCTAGGAAATCTTCCAAATTTGGAAATCCAGAAAAAGCATCGTCCATAAAGGAGACCGCTACTGTATCTCTTTGGGGGCCCCATGGAGCTACCCATACACTGCCATAGAGCTAACATAAGATAAGATGGAAGGGAGATGAAGAAGGAGAAGTTCTGGATGTCATTAGGGGAATTTGTTACCCTGAAGTTTCTGATAAGTATCAGAAATCTGCTCTCCCCTCTAGTTTTATGGCCACAATAATGACATCACAAATAGGCATTTTTCAAAAGTAACGCCAGACTGAAAGAAAGAACTTTGGCCGCATCACCAGTCAGCCACTTCTCCAGCTAGCCATCAATCCCCAGAAAAACCCTAGGCTGCCATCATTTGGGCTTAATTAGATACAGTGGATTATCTGAAACAGACCACTGTATTACAGTGAAAGGGATGTAATGACTGATCCAAGAGCCAAGACAAAAATATATTATGACCGAGGAAGCAAAGAGGGCACTAAAATCCAAGGCAGCTGCTTCCCACAAAACCCTCCCTTGTTGTTTTTCATTTTTTTCCCCCTTCAGACTGAATTCAACTAGTGCCAAAGGTGCCTCACTTCTTTAATGAGGGCTTTAACAAGTCATCTGTTTGAGCAATAAGTGTAGACTCAGGAGATTGTCTTGGGAATCTGGGAGTTAATGACCATGCTCTGTGGCTTTGGCTGGGCCTCCATTAGAACTACTTGTCAATTCCAACCTCGGAGTCCATCAAACCGATGGCTTTGTACGGCATCAGCAGAGCAACTGATTAAATCACTGACTCTTCACACAGTTGTGGTAGCAGCACAGAGAGACAGTTGTGCCACCATATAGACGATCACAGAATGAGAAATTGGAACTGATGACGAATGAGGAAGAGTTCAGAAAACATATTTGTTTTGTGAAAGCCTCCCAATATCATTGTGGTGTCTTTGAGGGTTTGCTATAGACAGCAGAAGCAAAGGGGATTTGTGCTCTGATCATAGAGTAGATGTTCTTATTCCCAAGCAATGGGAAATAGATAACATTGCTTAGTGGTTCGGGGAGGGAAACAAAGGCAGCTGAAAAAGAAATCCACGTGTTCCGACAGGGGAAAAAAGCATTTTTCTCTTTTCACCTCATTACCATGCTTTCTGCTTCCTTCTACTCTGATTTCACTTCTTTTCTCTTCTCTAATTCCTGGCATAACCCTCATGAAGGGGCCTAGGTAGTTGTCACATAGCGAATGCAACTGAGTCTACCTCGTAAAACAGACACAAGAACAAGCACAAACACAGATGAGGTGTGAGATGGGGATGAGCGAGGTGCATAGATTAAGGATATCTGGTGCCCTCCTACCCAGACTTGAGGTTAGGAAAAAGTGAAGCAAAAATAAGCGGTCTGTCTCAAATACAGTGGAAAGATCCAAATCCAATTAGTAAAACAGAGGGCAGACAGAAGGGGTATTTAGTTGAATGTAAAAAGTCTAGTCGAAAGAAGGACAAGGATCTCTACATCCAGTGGGAAGAGATGACATTGAGGTGGAAGATCAAACCAGAAAAATATGAGGGAAGAGGAATCAGAAAACCAGGGTCAAAGATTCACTCTGAAAGCTGAAGTACTTTCAGACTTCTGGCTAGGCTGGGTATGTTAGATCTTCTCATTAGATAACTGATGGACTATTTCAGGTAGTCCTCTTCATGCTACATATCCTACAGGATGGACAGTAGCTGTATGATCACCTGCAGCTGAAGAAGATCCTCTCCGCTAGCACCTGGTCACCCATGCAGTACGCTGCACAGAGGTAGCATTGGATTTCATAAATGGACTGTTACCAGGATTGGGCAAGATCAGGGCTCCGTCTCCCATCGTTCACTCGTGGGACACAGTGTGGATCTGGGAGGAGCTGTTTCTTCACCCCTGAGTCTGGGGAGAGTGGCTCCTGAGAGATGAGGAATCCCTGGTAGAAAAGTTCTTTGTGTGGGTCTATCTGTGGGCAGTGGGAAGGGATGATGTCCCATAGTACAGTTAAAATACCATTGATGAAGTCTGGCTTGAGTCTAAACTAATGGCTCAGGACTCTGCCTTTTGCCTAAAATGGTAGGAAGAAAGAAGGCTCCTTGGCATTTTCCCATTTCTTTTCTCTTCTGTCTTGATCCCATCCATTTTTACCCTTGGCCACGGCAATACCGCGTTTAGTCATAGTTTAGTGGAAGCAAGAGGTGAGAGGTATCCACATAGATACTTCTTCCCATACCCGAAGTTCCGTAGTGATCTTCATTGTCCAGAGCAGGAGAGAAAACGTAACTATTGCTTTGCAATATTGAAAGCAACCAATGGGTCACGTGAAAGAAAGCAGAGTTTATTCTTCAGGGCTATAGGTGGCCAATTTTAGGCTCACCTTTGAGAGAGGGAGGCACTTGTGTCAGTGTGGGTGGCCCAGCTAGCCCAAGGGTTGGACCCAGCATAAGGAAGACACACATACACACACACAGAGACATGCACACACACACACACACGCACACACACCACACACACACACATACACACTCACAAATACCCCATACTCTAACAGAACTAACATAAAAACAAATACCAAAGGCAGAAGGAGTATGACATTTGTGATTGCTGCATAAGACAGGCATTGCCTTCATAATGAGTCTCCTCGTCCATGACGCCTTCTGGATACCTCCAACCTTTCTTCCTGATGTCTCATCAAACTGTCTCCCTCTCTTTGCTTTCACATTCTAATTTCAATTAGGTTTATTTGTAAACCTTTTTTCCCCACCTAGCTCTACCCCAATCCCCCCACTGCACTGTAGACACCACACAGACCAGAATGCCGTTTTATTACTTGTAACAACAGTGTCTAGCGTAGAGCTTTGAACACAGCAAGCTAGGGGAGGGTCGGGGTGAAGAGAGCGATTTGTGACACTAGGAGAACATGGTGCAGGAATATACTTCTCTGGTCTTATCAGTACTGCTGGAGCTAACCACATTCCAGATTACAAGCGACTGGGATTATGGAGCGAATTACTTGGAAAATCATCCAAAAGAGCACTTCAAGGAACTGCGGTATTTAGCTTAGAGGAAAGAAGACTCAGGCAACAGGAGAGTTATATTCAACTATTTCAACGTCTGCCATGTGAAAGAGGAGTGAGATGGGTTTGGTCTTTTTTTAATGGCTCCAGATTGCAGATGTAGAATCCATGGGAGGAAGATACAGGTAAGTATCAACTAGATGTCAAAACAAAACAAAACAAAACAAAACAAAACACTACTGACATCTTCATAATAAGAGCGATCCCCAATATGGAACGGGCCGACTACTTAGCCTGGCATCTAAAGCTAATCCTAACGTGGCTCCTTCCTACCCTCTTTCTTCTCCACTGATTCGATGAGGCTTCTACAGTAGCATACTTGTCCTCCCTTGACTATCCCACCATATCTCCCATCTCTTGGCCTTTGCCAGTTATTGCCCCAAGTCTGGAAGACTTTAGCATCTCAGCTCTGCCTCTCAATCTCTCTGCTTTCCTTCGGGATTCAGCTTAAATCCAATTTACTGCAGGAAGCATTTCTCAATCCTAACCACTGATGCTGTCCTCTCTCTGAATGTCTTCCACCTAAACACGTGCTGTATATATCTAGTCGTTTACATGCTGTGTCCCCAGTCCGAGTGTAAGTTCCTTGACGTCAAGGACTATGTCATGGCATTTCTTTGCATGACTGGCATACGGTAAGTATTTTAATAAATGCTTAACTATCTTGGGAAGTGAGTGAGTAGCCCCTCTCTGGAGTTCTCCATGACAAAGCCGGAAGATTCACTGGCCAGGATATTGGGGAAGGGATTGCCAACTGTATACAGCTTGTACTAAAGGGTTCAAAAGATTCAGTGGTGTGGTGGAATCAGCTCAAAATATCTCGGAGAAAGCCAGCTGTTAAATTTTCAGTGTGATCATATATACCCTGGAAATCAGCAACTGCTAAGGGGCAGGGATCTCTTTGTGGTTTTGTTTCTTACCTCAACTTAGGAAATCGAAGGGGGAAGTTTTCATAATGGAGATAAAGCTAAAAAGTAGGCCATGCATATACATAAATTTGGAGAGCCCGATGTTAAATAATTACCAGAATACTTCTGCTGAGGTCCCTTCTGAATCCATGATTCTATAACTCGAATTCAGTGAAAACATTAATCTCTAATGAAACCTTTAATAAAAATTGGTGGAAGGGAGTTCAATATAATTTACCTTTTAAATCCACAAAGAAATGTTTTAGAGAAGACAAAACTATCCCATGAAGCATCATTTAAAAGTACAACAGGCTTTAAGATTCGTTCTGAGTGTTAGAGTGAAGATTTCTACGAAGTAGCTAAGTGGCTGCAAATCTGACATGTCGGGGCTATCATCTTTTTCCAGTGCCTGATAAGAGAGGTAATAGACATTTCTGAGAAGCTTTAAAGATCCTGAGGCGTTTTCGGCCCATGATTTCCTCGGAGCCTCCCAGACCTCTGCACCTTTGCTACTGCAGACTTGACGATTTCCCATTAGGATCTGAGAAAAGGGACAGATGGTGTCTGAAGTGGAAACTGAACTGAACTCTTCCTGCTTCCCGAGTCCAGTCCTCTGAGCCCCGAGGAGAGGCAGTCACAGTGGAAGGCAAAAAACAGATGGACCCAAATGAAAAATATTAAATTCCTCCAGTGGCCGCTAGGTGGCACAGTGACTAAAGTACCAGGCTTGGAGTCAGGAAGGCCGGAGTTCAGATGTAGACACTTCTTACTGTCTGTCCCTGAGCAAGTCATTTGACCTGTCTGCCTCTGTTTCTTCATCTGTAAAATGGAGATAATAAGAGCAGACACCTCCCAGTGTTTCTGTAAGGATCAAATGATTCTAAGATCTGTAAAGAGCTTAACACAAAGCCTGGTACACAGTAAGCGTTATATAAATGTTAGTTGTTATTGTTGTTGTTAATTGGGGTAAGTCCTTGGTCAAGTGTCTCCCCTTCTCTGGGCCTCAGTTTCCTGTCAAATGGGGACCATAATTAATTCAGAGAGCTAGAGAGGAAAAGGACCCCAGACGGAAACTTGTCCAACCCTCTTCTTTTAAAGGTGGGTAAAGTGAGTCCACCAGAGGAGATGCCTCCTGGCCAAGCTCGCTACGGGAGTGAGTGGCGGAGCCCAGCCTTAGGATGGCTGCCTCGGGGTCAGGGACTTTCTCGATGGCACTGCTTCGCACAAGAAGGCTGGTATGGAGCAAATGAGCTAATGATTTCTGGTCAGATTAGCTTTCCCCCTGATCTACCTTCAACTCCAACTAGCTTCTTTTTCTTTGTTCAGAGACAGAAATCCGTCCAGAGACAGGATAGAAAACTATTAAAAACAAAGGCTCACGACCTCAGCAACATCAGCTCAGTGCTGGGGCCCTGGAATGTCCAAATGAAGTGTTTTTTTCCCTGGCTCGGAGCCCCGGGGCCACTGAGCGAGGTCTGTGCTTCTCAGGAGACACGACCCTTTTATTCTCCCGCTACTAAAGTAACTTCACAAAGATGACTCACAAGCCTTAATTAATGATACATGATGCTCGAGTCGAATGACTTCCCATCTCTGAGCTAACGAGAAGGGGGCCACTGCCGAGACAACAGGGCCAGGTCAATGGATGCCGCAGCCCGAGCAACCCACCGCTCTTGGAAAATAGTTAGAACACGGGGAAGATGGAAGACGATGTGGACGAAGCAAAGGACCAAAGACGTTACACAATTCACTCCTCTGTGCCTCGGAGGGCTGTTAATGATAGAGAACCCAATCTAGTGGCGCATACATTGGTATCAGACCCACATTTTTCTCTCTCCGTTCACACCTGAGATATGCCATAAGAATGATCCGCTTTGCGCTTCCTAATCGCCTCTAGGAAAGGATGGCCACCCAGGTGCAAAGACTGGGCTAACATGCCCAGAGAATCATTTAAAAACACTCAACTGAGTGCTGAGTGAGACACTTCACCGGATGGGGCCGGGCAGCCAGTTGTGAGCTTATAACACCATGGAGACAGCCTGCAAAGTCCCTGAAAGTCTTGGACCGTGACCTCGAACATCGCTTAGGCCAATTCTGCCAATACACCGTGGATGGAAAGGAACGGCCTGAAGCCAATTCCTAAGAGTGAGAGGCAGATTCAAAGCCAGGCCTTCTGTTCTCCAAGCCCAGGGGCTCCCTCCACAGCCAAAGACACCTCCCCTTCTTCTTTCTCCCTAACATCCTAGCCAGAGCTTGCTGGGCCTTCCTTCAATACTTCCTTTCCTGTTGGTTGATTTGACTAGGCCCTTGATGCCCCCTATCTGGATTACTTCAGGAAGTCTTTTTGCAGAAGCACCTTCCCTCTGCTGGTTCTCCCCAGTTTATCCTGTACATGGCTTGCTGGTACAGGGTGGGCGGTCTGTGGTCTCTCTGTTAGACTGTGAGCTCGTCCAGGGCAGGGACTGTCTTTTGCCCTTCTTTATAGCTCTAGTATTTAGCACAGTGCCTGGCACAGAGTAGTTACTTAATAAATGTTTGCTGCCTGATTACTGACAATCCATCAGTCTCCACACTGATTTCTCTGTCTCCAGTGTCTCTCCAAACTGTTCCAAATACATTTTGCCAAGCTATCTTTCTAAAAGTTGACACTACGGTGGATAGACCACTGGGTCTGGAGTCAGAAGCTTCTTCTTCCTGAGTTCAAGTCCAGCCTCAGACACTCACTAGCTATGTGACCCTAGGCAAGTTGCTTCACCTTGTTTGCCTCCGTTTCTTCATCTGTCAAATGAGTTAGAGAAGGAAATGGCAAACCACTCTAGTATCTTTTCCAAGAAAACTCCAAATGGGGTCATGAAGAGAACAACAAAAAACATCTTCCTAACGTATCATTTCCAGCTTGGCACTGGCCTGCTCTCATAACATTCTTCATCATCCCCAGGAAAAACTCTGAAATCTTGAGAAGCTATTCAAGGATCTCCAAAATGTAGCTGTGATCCCCTGTTCCAGCCCTTCTCCTATCAGCTCTAGCCCAATAGGTGTCTCTATTTTCCCTTCAAAGGTCCACTATCTTTAAGCACGTGCCTTTGGCAATATTTCTTCTTCCGCTTAGCCTGTCTTGCCTACAGTACTCCTCTTCAGAAACCCAAATGCAACCTCTGCTCCAAGGTCTATTCCTCCCACTGCATCAATCTTCCCAAGGCTTCTAGAACCCCCAGCAACGTTGCTCTCATCTAAGCTCCCAGCCAGGGCTGTACAGACTCTGCCCAGAGGAGATGCCTGATAAATGGAGAACCCAGGAAAGAAGGAATGAACGAATGAAGAGATGTCCATAGCACCTTTATGGTGGTATGGTGATATGGGAGAAGGAAGATAGTGATTTCAGGGCCAATAATATGAATTTTCTGCCACCCAGTAACTGTGTTTCCTTGGGGAAGATGCCGAGTCTTTCTGAGAATCTAGAGTATGGTGGAGGAAGACAGAAGGATGGGTTCAAATGCTGCTTCAGCCAATTTACTGTATGACTTTGGGAACCTCTCAGCTTTATTTCATCTGTAAAATGGGGATAATAATAGTACCTTCTGCCCAGACTCATTGAGGATGAAACGTGGTGCAAACCTGAAAGCATTTTAAAATTTGAGGTGGGAGGGATTCTTTTGGCGCTGGCTTGCCATTCGGGAAGCTCCCCCTAACAAAGGCAATCATTATCTGCCCTTCAATTTGTAGAAACAAGAAGTGTCCCCGCTCCCAAGGCCAGTGTTCTAGCCCCTTAGCCACATTGATTAACAATTTATAAAATGGAGATCTATATGTTTGTGCCCCCTAAACCTTAGAACCGTGTGCAAGGTGTGGGCTTGCTGTGCCCAGATGTACCTCACTATTGCTCACCAAGCCAAGGCTCTCTGTACATCAGGAGATAATTTCCGTAAGAGACACACCATTGAAATATCAGCCGCTATTATTACCATTTTGATAATAAGAGAAAAGTTCAGATAGCTAGATGCAGCATGTTCCCAACAAGTGGAGTTGGCTCTCTCCATCTCTCCAGTTTTGTAAGCAAATGGGGGCACAGTGACCCAGGAGGAAACATTGTCTTCTATTGATTTCCTTCTTACTCATTGGGTGGAATCTACCTGGGTTTCTCTCATTAGGACATCACAAGTTTCCGTAAGCACATTCATTACCATGTGGGTGGGGAGGAAGGGGGCGATGTGCATATTAGACATATAGTCTGGAGGGGGCAGAGTCTCACTTTGGGCCACAGTGCCCCAGAAATAATGCTATTAACCACATTATCACTGATTACTTGCCCTCTTACCAGCCCCAACTCCGCCGTGATGGCTTTTTCATGCAATTTTCCTTTTTGACCCAAATGTAATTAATGAGCTCAATAGCATTTTTCCAGCAAGCTAAAGTAATGGTTTCCAAATTGATTCCCTTGAGTCAGGCTGCTCTGACCTGGACCGGGGGGAACAGACAGACAGGCAGGCAGGCAGGCAACAGCTATTTCTCTAGTTTTATTACCACTCTTAATATAGCTCCAATGACATCATAGCAACTCAGAGAAACAGCTTCAAAACTTCCTCAACTTTTCATTGTGAACTTCCCTCGGGCCTCCTTGCATACTAGATTGCTCCTTCTTTCACCGTCAGTCTTTCTTGTTCTTTTTAGGTCACCACTTCTCAGGGCACTAAGGCTGATTCTGGAATCGACTCACCAAACTTCTTGGGGTCCGGTTTCCCTTTGGTGTGCCACAGCACTGGGTCCTTACCCTTCAGATTATCTCTTCTGAGGGCCTTCCCTACACTTCTCCATGAAGAAATAGATAGGACCAAAATGTTCCAGAAGAGCTGTCCACTAGCACTCTCTCCCTCCTGCTAGCTTGGTTTTTATTTCCTGGCCAGCTTCAAACCAAGAAGACTAAAGTCACCCAGAAAGCAACAGGTCTCCAAGAGGCAAGGTACTCCAGAAGAGTCGGGAGCTACACGATGTGGCTCTGGAGTCACTGGTAGCATGCCTGCACCTTGGCTGCACCTGTTCTGGGCTCCGCAATCACTTCAGGAAAAGGATACCGAGACCATCTACATTAGGCATTCTTAAGCTGGGCTCTAAAATATTTTGGCAGCTGTTTTTCTATGTAATGAATTTTCTTTGAAATCTTGAAAATTTGATTTTATGCATTGAAAGATAGAATTCTGAGAAGAGATCCATAAGCTTCACCAGACAAAGGGGGCCATGAAACCAAAAATAATCCCAACTCTAGATCAATTTTCTAATTTGAAAAACGGGGAAACTGAGGGCTAGAGAGGGCTTGTTCAAGGTCACATGATCAAATAGTAGTAGACAAATATGAACCCACATCTCCTGACTCCCAGCCAACTGGGCTGCTTCCAGCAAATTCGATTACAAAACGACATCCCATTTAGGTTCCCCAAACAATGGAGGACTGATGGCTCAGGGCCTTCACTCATTCTCTTCAAACCAGCCCGTTTATCTTCCTCTCTGTTCTTTCTTTCCTTTCTTTCAATAGTCAATCACAGGACACCAGAGCTCTTCACAAGGAAGTTATTTTTATCTAATTACAGCATTTTAGTAGTCGATATGGAAGCACAAATCATTTTCTTCCACGAGGCTGGGGTTGGGGGCGGGGGAAGAGGAGGAGCAGATGCTGAGGGGCAACATCCAATCCTTTCAAAATCAGCAATGTGGGTATTTCTCTCCCCCCTCTCCTGAATAGCCCAAAGAGGTCAGAATGCACCTGCAAAAGGGGAGAATATTGAAAATGCTCCTGAAATATTTTCAAGAGAAGCAGTGATACACAGTGGTTAGAGTTTCAGCCATGGAGTCAGCAAGGCCCGAGTTCTAATCTGGCCTCTGTCACTGACTAGCTGGAAGGGCAAGCCAATTAACGTTTTTGAGCATCAGTTGTCTCTTCTGAAAAATGGGGACAATAACACGGTCACTGTTAGAACTGAAGGAAATAGTGTTATCTGCATAAGGTTTGTAAAACCTTGATGAATTATACAAGTGGGAGACGTTATTGTTATCATCCTCACCGATGACTTGGGCCAGCCTTGTGATTTCATCATGTGACCTGGAGAGGAACTCCCTTCTTGATGCCAGCCAGCACTTTCTCCAGCTGACGAACGCAGAGAGCTACTTGGGGAAACTACTAGGTTACGTGACTTGCCTAGAGTACTACGGCCACAATTTTAATAGACTGAACTCGAACCCAGGTCTTCCTTTCCTAATACCAAGACCAGCTATCATCCACTTCACGATGTTGTTTCCTCTCATCATCTCACTCTTCTGATCCCGATTATTATAATGATATTCTTGTCACCATCATTTATCAGATCTTACAACCGGGTACCAACTCTGAAGCCAGAAGACCCGGGTTTAAATCCCAACTCTGGGAACTCACTCAGGCAATCCACTGGGCCTCCCTGGGCTTCCTACACTCCTCAATCCGGGATCTCAAGAGCCTTCATCTTCCGGGACCTCAGTTTTCTCCTGTGTATAGTGAGGGCATTGGATGAGATGGCCCTGAGGTCCTTTCCAGCTCTCAGTCTCAGCTCCTCTGATGCTACAAGATGCCTCACACTCCCCTATCACCCTCCTTAAAACTGTCCTCTAAGGGAGAGAATGCCAACTGCCATCCCCATTTAACCAATGGGAAAACCAAGGCTCACAGGGGAAAGTAATCAGCAGAGTCAGCTTTAGGTCAGTGGTTAGAATGCTGGGCCTGGAGCCAGGAAGATCCAAGTTCAAATAATGGCCTTGGATACTTACTAGTTGGATGGCCTTGGGCAAGCCGACTATCCTGTTTGCCTCAGTTTCCCCACCTGTAAAATGGGGCTCATATCACTCACTTGCAGGATGTTGTGAAGCTCAGATGGGACATATCTGTAAATTGCTTAGGACGGTGTCTGGCACAGACTAGGTGCTTTTATAAGTGCTCATTCCCAGAGTTGCCCAAGTGATCTATGGCATACAAACCTGAGATTCAAAGCCAGATCTCTGGGTCTTCTGAAGACGATGACTGCTGCTGCTCCTGATACCAGTAATTATGAATACTTAGTGACATTTCTAAAGCCCTTTCATACTGACAGAGCACTGTCACTCTATCAACCCTAGAAGGGCAGAGGTACCTCCCCTCTACCCCACCTCCACATTTGACTTAGAACGAAGGTCAGACTCGGTGTTTGCACTGCACACCCAATGGCCCAATGCTAGAGGGGGAGACTGTGAGTCAAGCATCTCCTTATCCTAAGACCGCCAAGGTTCCTTCCACACACAGCCCTGAGAGCAAGGCCCGTGTACAGACTGGCCCGTGGCCATGGGCGACCCTTTTGGGAAAGGGTGTGAGCACCGCTACCCAGGGGGACCATCACTGCACAGAATACAGATGGAAGCTTCCACGCCAACTTAAAGCCTACTCCGGATTTGGGCGGGAGGAATTTCGCAGCAAATGGTATTTGAGTTTGTTTACTCTTGGCAGCTGTTTCTGTTTAAGAGAAAAGCAGTATGATTATTTTAAAAGCCTGGAGCCATCAACGGTCCTTAAAATACCATTTAATGATTTAGGTGTAAATGAATCATAAACACTTGGGTTAAACTTTTCCCGTGTTCCCTCCAAACCCAGCTGGTTAAACGAGGCTGGAGGACGAGGCTTTTCAAGATGAGGACCAGGGCCATCAAGGATCTGTCATTGAGGATGCATGGAGGGGCTATATTTTGGCTCACTTTGGAATTCTAAAAAATGGGCCGGAGCACTTGGTAACTCAATGTGCTGTCCTTATAACGACTCTTTCGTTATCATTATTTCTGTACTGATATGAGTAGTTCTTATCATTTTCATTACATTATTCCATCAAATATTACTATTTTCATTGCGTAATCAGCTATTATTACTTTGATCATCACCTGTTTCAAGAGTGGCTACCAATCAACACAGTGGTTGAGCTGAGCTGACCTGTAGCTGTGGCATACACCACTGGGACTCTACTCAGAGCTTGGTAGGAGCAGCTAGAGCTGAGGTTCCTTCTACTACTTTTGCCCTTGAGAAAACAGTTTCACCAGAACCTCACGATGAGCACTCATGGGGCAGTAGAAAGAGTTCCGATGGACAGGCAGAGGCTCTTGCTCCAAATCCTCTCCCTATTACTTACTCTCCACATGATCTTGACCAAATCACTTCTCTTTGGGCATCAGTTGACGCATCTGTAAAATGGGAGAACTAGTCTAAATGGCATCCGATGTCCCTTCCTGTTCTAGATCTGTAACACTATGTGTTTTCCTGGTCATGTCACTTGATCTCTCTGTTTACTGTAAAATGAAAGAATTACTCAAATGGCCTCTGAAGTCTCTTTCTGGTCTACAAATTATAATTCCATGTGTATCCCTGGACAAGTCACTTTACAAGTCAATTTCTTTCTCTGTAAAGTGAGGAGAGTTAGATATGGCTTTTGAGATCCCTTCCAACTCTAGATCTGTGAATATATATATATATATATATATATATATATATATGTTACAAGTCTCCCCACTTCTCTTTGCCTCAGTTTCCTCATCTATTAAAAGAAGGGAGTAGACTTCATGACTTCCAAGCACTCTTCTAATCATAAATCTAAAATGACAGCAAATCACTTCTCCTCCCTAGGCATCATTCTGTTCCTCTGTAAAATTAGGGGATGGACCAAATGGCTTCGAAGATCCCTTCTAGCTCTACATCAAGCAATAAATCACTAAACATTTATTAAGCATCTACTATGTGCCAGGCACTGTGCTAAATTCTAGGGGGCAAAAGGCACCAAAGACAGTCCCTGCCCTAAAGAGCTCACAATCTAATCAAGATGAAATCTTCTCAGAGGTTCAGATTGCTGGTCATGTAAGCATGTAAAAAGGCATGTGGAAAGTAGCAGGTAAATCCTTAATATAAATACCATCTGATGAAGGCGTGTGGCCCAGGACACTGCCATTATAATGCATGTTTGCTGAGCAAATGAAAGTTTCAAGAAATCCAAGCCAAAAACCTCCTCACATATTTATTTGCTTTTGTGGATTAGTTTTCTTTAGGTTTGCAAAGAGGGACATCTTATTATTTAGTTATCCTGAGCTATGCATTTACAGAATTGAGGATAACTGGATATACCTTTGGATTTCATTATACAGACATAAACCACATGTAAATATACATGGCTGCAAAGTGCCTGGGGTATAGAAGCCTATACATTGTAGCAGGGTCCTCGGGATGGTAATGGCTTGGGTGAAAACTAGCATTCTTTCTTCAGTCCAATCCCTTGAACCTTTTGATCATTCTTATTTTCCTTCTTTAAATAGATCAATTTCTCCCTGTCTCCTTGAATGTTCCTCATCAAACATAACAGAAGAAACCAAAGGTGGTAATCAACATCTAAAGTCGAGTCCCCACAAAACAATAAGACGATCTCACACTTCTCTACGAGCCCAGAACCAATGACCTTGTTGCTTGGCTAGGCCCTTTTTAGGGCCGGCCATCCCAGCCTACTCCTGGTCAAGCTGGGCATCCGTGAGGCTCCACCCTGTGCCAGCCAAACAGAAGAAGTTACTAGGGGAAAGCAAGACATCTGGCCAAGGGAGACAAATAAGGGCTGACTAGCTCCACTCCCCCCCCCCAACTCATGGAAGGAGTGACTGCTCCTTGAATCTAATAACCCTTCCCATGCCCTGCCAAGGACAAATCACATTCTGCTGACTGATGTTCTCGGAGCCTCTGAGGAGACTGATAACAGCCTTATTTGCTGAGGGGAGGAATTATGCAGGGGAATAATTTGTCTTGATTTTTTTTTTTTGCTCAAAATGAAGAGACGGGGTAGAGGCTAGAAACAAGGGGATAAGTTGCCAGGGGATGGGGCTCAGCTCACAGAGGATTTGCTCTTGAGGAAAATCGTCTTCATTCTGGGGTGAATCCACCTACGCTGGGGGAGGGAGGGCAGGTCATGATAGTTAAATATGATGGCCCTGCCTGTGCTAAAGGGCACTCACAATGACATGACCCAGATGAATAGAGCGATTGGGATAAGAGGGTAACTCAGCCACTCCGGAGCCACCAGCTGGTACACAGACTCTGGCGCCACCAGTCAGATGAGATTCGTGGTGGCCGCTGCTGAATTTACAAAATTATAGTAGTATGGCTGGGCAATACCAGAGAACATGGCTAAATACCCTCTTCCGTAGCTTGCCAGGAATGGGAATCTTACTTAGATTAGGGGTTCTTAAATCTGGAGTTCACTGACTACCAAGGGATTTATGGGTAGATTTCAGGAGGTACCTGAACAAAAATGGGAAAAATGTATCTTCATTTCAATACAATGGCTTTTCTTGGTACTCGGATGCATTTACAAAGATGATTCTGAGAAGGGAACCATAAGCTTCACCAAGCTAAGAGGTCTGTACCAAAGTTAAAAACCTCTGATTCAAAGAAGTCTCATGTCATAGACAGTTACTTTACTTCTCTCTGCCCCAGTTTCCTTATCTGTCAAATGAGAGGGTTTGGTAAGTTAGTTTCTAAGGTTCTCCCATTTCTAAATCTCTGAGTCTATGCTGCTATGAACTAAAGGACCTGGTAAGAACCTCTAGCATCATCATTGTGTAGTAAGTTTCCCTCATTTGCAGGAGGCGGGGCAAAATCTATCCCTATGCTGCTAAACCAAGGCTCTAGAGAAAAGAATGAGCCACATAGGATCTGCCCCGATCATTAACTTCTTTCCATTTTATTTGGAACTTTGCTTTACATAGTGGGAGTGGGCCCCAGAGACCTAGTAGCAACATGTGTTCCACACTTTCTGCCTCTCCAACCCACTTGTTGGATTTCTGATTGAATCAAGAGCATTCTGTTCCAAAGTATTCCCCATCCCCTTAGCTCTATCCTCAGAGTATCTACATGGGGCCATATGCCCGAGCCTCATGTCTTCTACAGGCTAGATGCTGTTTTGATCATGTTCTTTCCAAGGAAGGTATTACTACAAATTTGGGATCTCCTCGGAAAGCCTTCCATGATCTTATTATTAGGATGTGTTCCTCCTCTGATCTCTCTTCCTTAGGGTATTTTTTGCCACTCTTGGATTTGAGCTCCAAGGGACAAGGAGAGGTGTTGGTCTTAGTGGGTTGCCCCAAATCTGCACTCGATGTCTAAGCTCTTGTTTTCAAATCAATTATCCCACCGGGCAAGTCACCGTGTTTATTGAGAACAACTGCTGAAGCCCTCTCCAGAGTTAGGGGGCGACAGTTAATTCTCCAACGTAACTTGAGACTTAACACAGGGTGCATCTAGCATCTCATTTCAATGTTCATGAGTACAAGGCCTTAAAAAGTTTCAGTATCTGCCTGAAGTTTTATGCTGGATCATGAGAAGGACCACTTGATACCCAATTCTTCCCTTTATTGGACCAGCTATTTGGAAACTGGGATAAACTGCCTTTCTCTGGGAAAAATATTTTTACTCTGTCAGAGGATGAAAGAGAAGGCTGGTATTCACTGAAAGGGGAAGCACTTTTATTTACCTCAAATGCTGGATATACATTGATTCAACATGTATAATGGGTATTGTATTGCTTGTTTTCTTGAGTGGTGGAGAGGCTAAAGGGAAGGAGAGAATTTGGGCTCAAAATAAAAAAAATAAATGTTTAAAATTAAAGAAAAAATGGATGCATAGTTCAATGTAAGCCCACTCAATGGACATTTCTTGATGACTACTTTTAAGGTACTGCGCTAACCTGCAGTTGCGAGGGGGAGAGATAATGACTTATTTCCATGGCCCTTGAAAGTGCGATGATAACTTGGATCATAAAAGTATTGGAAGAAAGTAGTGAAAACATTCTAATCTCCAAGGGCACCTTTAAGAGACAATGATTTATCCAGGGTCACAGAACAAAAAGTGTTTGAACTGGATTTTCAATCTGCATCGTTCTGATTCCAAGTCTGGGGCTTCATGCAGGAGATGGTCAAGTTGTATGGGCAAAATGGGCACAGACACAGGTGGAACACAAATGAGGAGATGATAAATGTCCAACAGAGGTGCTAGCAAAGGTTCTAGAGATCTGATAGAAGACAGAGCAGTTTCAACTATAAGGGTCCAGAGAGAAAAAATCGGTGGAAGCACCATGATAGATCTGTTTCCTGAATTAGGCCTTGAAGAGTAGAGTGGTGATCTAACATGAGATGGGAAGGGAAGAACCTTCTAGCTGATGAGCAAAGTCACCAAGTGGGTAAGAAGAGAGCAAGTTGATGGGATGAGAGTAACGGTGAGGTGCTCTAATTCAACAAGTAAAGAATCTATGAAAGGAACAAAGTGAAGACGAAGTCAACAAAGTAAGGCAATCTAAATCAGAAATGCCCAACTTCGGCCAGATGCAATCCGCAAGACTTCCAAGTATAGCATGAACCCAATTAAATGTGAAGGCTTAATATTTAACAAAATAAACAAAAATATAATAGAACATAGTGTCAATATGTGATTTTTTTATGTCAATATGTGTCCCACGGGGATCCTTATTATGGTTTAGTGACCCCCGTTTCTGAGTTTGACATCACTGGTCTAGATTCGCTTTAAGTGATGATCAGAAGGAAAGAAGGCCATTAGAAGGATACAGACAGGAATATGCTGGTAAATGTTTAGGATAACTCTCTAAACAATGCATACATGAGATACTTTGGGCCTTAATCTGAATTTAGCATTATTTTCCTCGACCACTTTCTTAACTCTAGGAAATCAATAAAACAATAAACCAAGCTCTGATTTCCAAAGTGTAAATGATCAGCCTGGAAATTTAACAACTGACTCGCAGGTATGAGCTAGTTCTAATTAGCACAGCTCTGGCGATAGATGAATTAAAATAAAATCTTCTGGCATGAGCCATCGGGGTCCCAAATTTCCTTTAAGAAACATGTTCCTCAGTTAGAGTTATATGTGAAAGTACAAAGGAATACAGAGAACTCAAAATTCACTTCCCTGTAATTATTTCTGCTGGGCCACTCCAGCAATCCTCTAGGGGTTTTGAATT
This sequence comes from Sarcophilus harrisii, assembly GCF_902635505.1. NCBI lineage: Eukaryota > Metazoa > Chordata > Mammalia > Dasyuromorphia > Dasyuridae > Sarcophilus > Sarcophilus harrisii. The sequence continues at coordinate 42,076,091 of NC_045432.1, forward strand.
TGGATCCAGGTGCATTTCTACTAGATACATGAAATGACTGCCAGTTAAGGGGACTGTCCTTAGACACTGGGCATTGTGTGATGGTCCAGAATAGAACAGGAAGAATACCACAAGTACTCTTTCCTGGAAAAGACAGAATATTTGCTTCTATCCTGCATGACAACTGCATCTCCTTGCCTGGCTCCCAGATGGCAGGCTGGCCTCACAGAACAACATCAATCCCCGGGATGCAGCAGGACAAGCCAGGTGTGGGCTTGGGTCTGCTGTGCGCGGTCATGGCCATTTAAAAGAAGGTGTGCAGCTGACGGCAGGGGGAGCACAGGCAGGCAGCATCAAGGCTGCTAGGAGCCGAATCCGAAGGGAAATGTTCACTGACAAAGGGGATGAGGTCTGATGAGGAGAAGCCGTGTGGGATGGCGGAGGGAGTAGTGTGTGTGCAGTCAGAGGACCTGGGTTGGGATCCCTCCTGGTGACCTGGCCAGTGTGACACAAGACATCGAAACGGGGCCAGATGATCTCTCAAGTCCTTCCCAGATACCTAATAAAATGCTGGGGACCATCTTTATGGAGGGGACAGACTGTGTTACATAGATGTCCTTATACATCTACTGAGGCGGGTCCTACTGAAGTAGAATAGCAAGAGAGTGACCTTGCCCCGGTAAGAGACAAAACCGCAAAAGAGGGACCGTTACTGAACTCGTCATAGAAGTGGACTACTGAGCAAGGTCAGCTAGAGAGCCTAACATACAACTTGGTGATTTAGCTATCATAGGCAAAACTGAGATTTAGGAGGATGAGACACATGATGGGAAAATGGTTCGAGAAGGGGGTTCCTCTCTGAAATGGAGGAGTGACAATGAATGATTTAGCAGCAACTGGGGTGCATGTACAGACACACATACACATACATATGTGTGTTCAGTCATTCCCAAGTCACATTTGACTCTTCATGACCCCATTTGAGATTTTCTTGGCAGAGATATGGAGTGGTTTCTTTTTTCTTTCTCTACCTGATTTACAGATAAGGAAACTGAGACAAACGGGGTGAAGAGACTTGCCAGGGTTACACAGCCAGTCAGTGTCTGAGGCTGGATCTGAACTTGGGTCTTTCTGACTCCTGGTTGGGAGCTCTATGAACTGCAGTGCCACCTAGGCCCTTTACAAATTATCTATCTACCAAGAAACAGAGACAGACAAAGAAAGACAGAGACATAGAGGGGGATAAAGAGAGACAGAGAGATAGAGATATGTAGAGAGAGAGACAGAGAGAGACAGACACAAAGAAAAATATAGAAACATAGAGAGGGGGACAGAAATTCAGAAAGAGAGATAGAGAGACAGAGATAGGGAAAGAAACAGAGATATATAGAGAGAGATAGGGAGAAAGACAAAGAGAGAGGGACACAGAGACAGAGTCAGAGAGAGATACAGACAGAGAGAGACAAGGAATGACAAAAACAGAGACATAGAGAGGGAGGGGAGGAGGGAAGGAGAGAGAGGGAGAAAGAGAGAGACAGAAAGACAGAGAGAGATGAAGAGAGACTCAGAGAGAGGGACAGAGAAAGACAGAAAGAGACAGAAAGGGACACAGAGGGACACAGAAAGACAGAGAGGCAAAGAGACGGAGACAAAAACAGAGAGACAAAGAAAGATAAAGACACAGAGACAGAGACAGAGATAGAGAGAAATACACACAGAGAGGGACAAACAGACAGAGAGACAAAAAGAGAGATGAAGATAGAGACAGAGATAGAGACAGAATAAGACAAAGAAAGGTAAGGAGAGAAAAAATAGATACAGAGAGACAGAGACAAAGAAAGAGAGATAGAGACAGAGAGGTAAAGAAAGATAAAGAAACAGATAGACATAAAGAGACAGATAGGGACAAAGAAAGATAAAGAGACAGAGAAAGAGAGAGACAGATGAAGAAAGCGAGAAACAGAGGGAGACAGAGATAAAGAAAGATAAAGACAGAGACAGAGAGAAAGGGAGAGAAATAGAGATATAGATGATATAGATAGATAGAGTGGGACAGAGAGAGATAGACAGAGGGACAGAGAGAGACAAAGAAAGGCAAAAAGAGACAGAGAGAGACAAGGAAAGACAAAGACAGAGACAGAGAGGAACAGAGAGGCAGAGAGAAAGCGCTACACAGAGACAGAGATGCACAGAGAGACAGGCAGACACAAAGATAAAGAGACAGATTAACACAGAGACAGAAAGAGACAAAGAAGGAGAGCTGAGTGACAGAGAGATGAAGAAAGATAGAGACACAGATACATAGGGAAGGAAAGAGAGAGGGACAGAGAGGAATAGGGACAGAGAGAGACAAAGATAGAGATACAGAGAGACAGAAACAAGGAAAGAGAGAGACAAAGAGAAGAACAGACAGACAGAGACAAAAAAAAAGAGTGACACACAAAGACAGAGAAAGACAGAGACAGAGACAGACACAGGGAGAGAGAGCATGTGTGAGATGGGGAGCAGGGAGGGAGAGAGAGATGGGGGAAAAGAAAAGGAGGGGGAGAGGGGGGGAAGAAGGGAGAAAGGAGAGTGCTATCGGACTTTTGTCCCCGAAAACAGCACGTGGTGATGGACGGGAGGTTAGGCGCGGGCTCGGGGCCTTCCCGGCACTGACTCCCCGGTGAGCCGTCCGTGGCCTCCGATGCCGCCCCTGAAAGCCGAGGGCCTTCGAGCGGCCGGGACGCGGCTGCCGATCGGCCCGGGAGCGGGGCCGGGCCCTGGAAGCCGGCTGTCCGGTCGGGCCTCCTGGGGCAGCTCCGCGCTCGCCAGGACCCAAGGCCCCAGCCTACCCGGGCCTCTCCCGGGGCCTCCCGGCCGAGCGGCGCAAAGGAGGCGGGCTCCGGCCGGAAGCGAGCACCAGGTGGCGCTGTGGAGGAAGGCCTGGGCCCTCTCCCCAGTCCCGGAGCCCAGACCGCAGCCGCGCTCTGGCTTCTCTCGAACTTGCCCCTTGGGCTTCCCGCCCTCGGCTTAGGAACCCGATAGCCCTTTTCCTGACTCGCTGCCCTGAACCGGATCCTTCAGGGTCTGTCACCTCAGCCAGACACCCAATCCCGGCCTTCCTGACTGCGCTCACCAAGCTGCCGGGGCGGGGCCGGGGGCGGGGCCGGGGGCGGGGCCGGGGGCGGGGCCGGGGGCGGGGCCGGGGGCGGGCAGGGAGAAGATGCTTCCTGAGGCGGACGCCGCTCCCCGGGGGCTTGCCTCCGTAGCCTCCACAGGAAGGACGGGAGCCCTTTGCCCCGGCGGGAACGAGGAAAGACGGGCAATGGGAGGCTGGGCGAGCCGAGTGCCTGGGTCAGGGTCGCGCAGTTGTAACCCCGGCGGAAATCACTCACTCCCGCCCCACCCCGCGTGTGGGGCTCCTCGCTCCCTCGCTGGACAGCTCCGCCGCTTGTACCGAGACTGTCATTGCCGCCGAGTTTCCTTCCTCCTCCTGGGGAAGGCCCAAGACAGCTAACATTCCCCCTGGCTCTCCCTAAATCTTCTCTCCTCCAACCAAAACATATCCAATTCCCTCTCCCAGACTCAGGCCCAGAGGATCGCACCCGGAAAGCTGAACGACAGAGGTCATAGGGCCCACTTCTCGTTTCACAAAGTCAGAGAGGGGACATGACTTGTCTAACTGTCACACGACTCTGGCGGTGCCTACATTTGAACCCAGATCCGAAAACTCCAGATCCTCTTTTTTTTTTAAACACTATTCCACACGGCCTGATTTGGAGTCCCCTCCCCACCCCTGCCTCACCCCTCCACATGAACTTAGGCCAAAAACCTGAATCCACCTACTCTGTCTCTCAAAATATGGTGCCCTGGATTTAGACAGCTGGAAACTCATGATTTAGATACAACTCTTCCAGGGCCAGATCAACTCTAAGGATCATGGGGTCCCAAATCTCAAGCTGGAAGGGACCTGAGAGACCACTGTCCAGTCCCTTCAGAAGGGAACTACGGCCCACAGGGGTGGGGGGGAAGTGGCCGTGTGCCAAGGTGACTGGTAAAGCCACACAGTGGCAGCGCCCAGGCCCTGGACTCTACAATGGAGAGTTGGAAGAATGACAACTAACTCTCTTCTCCCCTTCACACTTTCTGAGAATGTTTTTATCCCTTGGGGAGGGGAAAGGGGGAAATTGTGCTGATAAAATCTGACATTTTCCCAATGCTCCAAAAAGTAGGCACAGAGACCACAGGGTGCTGTGAAAAGAATATAAGATTTTGAAATAGAGGTTCTGGGTTCAAATCCCAGTGCTGGAATGGCCACTATGATTTTGGCAAATCACTTCCCTTCTGAGACTCAGTTTACTCCTCTAGGAAGTGAAAGGGTTGAGTTAAATGACCTCTGAGTCCTATTCTAGCTCTAGATTTAGGGTCCTGTTTGGGACTCTGAGCAAATCATTGCTCAGAGTCCCTCCTCTTCCTGTGCTTCAGTTTGGTCTAAATGATGTCAAAGGAGGAGTTTGGTCTAAATGATGAGTAAGGACCCTGCCAACTCTACAATTCCCCAATGACAGAGTTTGGCTAACTGGGCTGCCGGAGCAAATCTAACAAAGTTTAGCAGAAACAGAAACATGCACCTTGGAAACAATTATTCAATGAAGGGTAGTCAGCATGACCTCTTGAAAGGAAATTACGCCTGATGGTTTTGAAAATCACTAAATACATTAAATGCAGCAACAGAAAAAGGGCAGCTCCAGAAAACTACAAAAGCTACAAACTCAGAGAGCCACTGAAGGAGATTCCAGTGTCTTCACCATGAGATGAACCAGCCACAAACCCCCAATTCTTTCTCATGTTTTGTCAAGAAAACGATCAGTTGCTGGAGTTGTCGGAGCCCCCAGCGTTTGCACAGGTCTAAGTACAGAAGTGTGGTTGTCATCATGTGATCACTCAAGGGTAGAAAGATGCCCCTTGCCCAGGGAAGGGGCCATTTAGAGAGGGGCTGTGCAAAAGAAGCCTGGGGCTCACTAACCCCTGAGGAAAATGGACTCTGCCCTCTTGGGCCATAACCAAGAGTGACCCAAAGTGAGCGTCAGGAATATGCCAGATAGGAAATAACGTTCTTCCTTTTGCACAGGAACACAAGGGCAATAGAGTTGGTTAATGAGTAGTAAGTTTATAGAGGCATAATGGATTGGACACTGGACTTGAATGTCAGAAGACCTGAGTTCAAATCTTAAGTCTGCAAGGGATGGGAGGATGCTAATAAGTTTCCATTTCTCTAGGCCTTTAAATTTGACAATGCCTATGAGAATGTAACTATTCACAACATCACTGTCAGTCAGCAACACTCCGTACGTGTTCACAAATGAGTAAACTGAGGTGCCTAAAGGCCATACCACAAACTCAGAATGTGGATGAGTTAAGACCTGAACCTTGGTCACCTGATTCCAGCAGCAGCACCCTTTTCCACTATTCTGTCTCATGGCTTCTTTACAACTAAAGCCTCTGGGATTCCTCAATCACAAGAGCAACAGCTGGTGCAATACCAGGCACAGCCACATGGGCTGGTTTCTTCTAGTTACTAATGTGTCATTGTTTTGGGTAGAAAAGCAAGTAGCTAACTGACACCATCATCTCTCAAAGATGAAGCAAATGGAAGATGGCATCGCCCATCACCATGTAATGGAAATGGAGGAAAATACACGTGGCTGTGCAGCATACGTGCGAAAAGTCATGTAAAACAAGACAAGGGGATATGGGACAGTTTGGACCCTTCAAGTACGATGGTAACCAAGGTTTCTTTATGGAGGAGAGAAAAAGGAGTTGCTATAGCAAATAATGTGCAGAAGAAAATTGAAATTATTCAAATCTGAGAGTGAATAGACGAAGATTTTGTGATGATTATTGAGAGACAATTATCCACTCTCATCACAATGGAGAGAAAAGAGCAATGCTAATAATCCAAAATTCCTGGCATTTACCAGATGCTGTACTGCAGCAGGGCTCAAGATTGAATGGGCTCACTCTTAGTTAACCCCATATTGGTCCTAAGAGCCAGAACGGGAAAGAGGTTGACATGGCTGCTTGCAGGTGGAAAAACCCAGATGAGGGACCATTCAATCACCCCTGCCACTGAAATTCTGCATTGGGTGAATTTAGATGTCCAGTTCACCATCCATTACTCAATTCGATTCAGGTCCATTGAAAAAAATTAACCATCTACTAGATAGCCAGGTGCTGTCCAAGGTGCTGTAGTAGCTCTGCTCTCAAGGAACTTATATTCTATTGGGGGGATTTAGCATGCACACATTACAGATATTAATTGTGTACAAAGAAACTGAAAGAAGGACATTGTAGTAACAGCTGGAGAGTGATCAGGAAGGGTTTTATGTAGGAGTGACACCCGAGTTATGCTTTGAGGATGTATGGCGTGGGAGCATTTGAGACAAGAAAGACCACTCATGCAAAGTCACCAAGGTGGGAGATGGAACTTTGTGTACAGGAAATGCAAAGTAGGACAGTTTGGCCCAAATCCAGAGTGCCCAAAGTGTGAAAAGGAAAACAAGAAGTCTATGGTGAAAGGACTCTCAATGGCAGGGTAAAGATTCTGCATTTTATCTTATTTTTTTGAAGTCCCTGATTGCTATTTTTAATTTTTTCCCTAAGGCGATTAAATTTTTTTTATTAAGGCTCTTTAATTTTCAAAAAATATGCATGAATAATTTTTCGACATTAATCCTTGTAAAACCTTGTGTTCCAATTTTCCCCCTTTTCCCCCACCACTCCCCTAGATGGCAAGTAGTCCAATATGTGTTAAACATAGTAAAAATATGTCAAATCCAATATATGCATACATTTTTATACAATTATCTTGCTGCACAAGAAAAATCAAATCAAAAAGAAAAAAAATGAAAAAGAAAATAAAACGCAAGCAAACAAACAACAGCAAAAAGAGTGAAAATACAATGCTGTCGTCCACACTCAGTTCCCACAGTCCTCTCTCTGGGTACAATGGGATCACAAGATCATTGGAACTAGCCTGAATCATCTCACTGTTGAAAAGAGCCACGTCCATCAGAATTGATCTTGTATAATTTTGCTGTTGTCATGTGCAATGATCTCCTGCTTCTTAGTATCAGTTCAAGTAAGTCTCCCCAGCCCTTTCTGAAATCATCCTCCTGATCATTTCTTATAGAACAATAATATTCCATAACATTCTTATACTGTAATTCATTCAGCCATTCTCCAAATGAGGGGCATCTACTCAGTTTCCAGTTTCTTGCCACTACACAAAGGGCTGCCACAAACATTTTTGCACACGTGAGTCCCTTTCCCTCCTTTAAGCTGTCTTTGAGATATAAGCCCAGTAGAAACACTGCTGGATCAAAGGATATCTGCATTTGATCTTAGAGGCAGTAAGAAGCTACACAAAAATTTTGAGTAAGGGAGTGATGTAAGCAGATCTATGTCTTAGGAACTTTCATTTTGGCAGCTGAGTGGAGGATCTATTGGAGAGAAAAGGGATGAGAAGGATGTAGACCAATTAGGAGAAAAACAATAGGGTAAAAAGAAGTGATGGGAGACTGAACAAGAGTCTGCATGAATAGTAAAAAGGGGAGAATTTGAGATACATTATGGGCACAGCATTGATAAGATTAAGCAACTGCGAGTACATGGGAATAAAGGAGAGGATGGAAAGCTCGAATATGTCCAGAAGAGGGTGATAGAGGAGAGAGGAACGTGACTCTGAAGGGCACTTGCAGGCATGTAAAATGGCTGCTCAAATGAAGCATGTGGGCATGTGGATGAAGAAAAGCACGTACATCAGAGCAGAAGGGACGGCCAGGTCTCCTTCCTCTGAATTCTTTCTACCAGGCAGATTAACCCCAGTGTCCCTTTGTAGCCTTTCTTGCCAAAGTGATAACACATGAGAACTGGGAGGGAGGGAAGGAACAGGACATATCGAGGCCATTGGTGTTCAGATGATGAATGGAGAAGGCTTTTCCAATTGCCTGGAAACCTGCTCAGATGGGGCTGAATGTTCATTCTCTTCACCCTGAGCATCTGTTTTTGAGGCACTGGCCTGAGACCATGGTCTCTGAACTGGCTGGTGGCAGCCCAGAGCTGGGTAGCTTGTTGCCTGAAACGAATTAGAATCAAGCTCATTTTCTTGACATAGATCTCATTCTCAAACCCAAAGGATGGATGTGATGAGAAAGCTAGGGCTGAAGAACACAAGCCAATGGAAATGAAATATGAGAGAGTTTTTCCGATGAATGACACTATACAAACACATCAGAGCACAAAGGAATTCAATATGCATTGTGTGGGACTACAAATCACTAAGATGAGGACTTCAAAGCAGTACACCTGGAGATTTACTTGCAAAAGAAGTAAATGAGTCACTCTACCACCTACAAGACCCTACAAAACTAAGAGTTAAAATCCACATATTTATGGAGATGTGAGGGAAGCAAAAAGTTTGGCCTAGCAGATGTGGAGCTGACCTGAAAGCCAAGAAATCAGGATTAGGTCTAGCCTCTGACACATCTTGGCTACATGACCCCAGGCAAATCACTTGAACTCTTATGCTCCAGACAACTCTCTAGAGAAAAGTACTAACCTCCATTTTCAGGGGATTTGCCTCCCCATCTCCATATCAGTGGAGTCCTTTTTCTACTTTATATGCATATAAAAAAGGCATGGGATCATGGTACTTCAAGTGAAAGGAACCTCAAGGGTAATCCAGTACAATCTCCTCAAATTGTTACTTCCCTTCCACCCAAGAAACCCAGGAAACTAAGGTACCTAGTTTGGACTGACTTGGCTGGGAACATCTTGCATCCTTTTCCTCATCAGAATGGCAACTCACTGAGATCAAGAAATATTTCATTTTTGTCTTGATATCACCAGCACCTATCATGGTGGCTGGCACATAGTTGTCTAAGTTCTTGGTGAATCGAACTGCAGGAGAATCATCAACAATCAGGTGATCAAAAAATCAGGAGAATCATCTACAATCAGGTGCCCGAAAGATCAGGAGAATGATCTACAATCAGGTGCCCAAAAGATCATGTAGAACAAATCCTGGGCTCCACCAACCCCAGGCCTAACCTACCTATATCTGCTACTTTGGATTTTCAGAAAGAGAATGAGATGGGGGAAGTGAAGGGGAGCGAGGACGGGGAGGCAAACTGGAGTCCAGTGTCCCTAGACGGTTGGCACTTACTGAGCAGTGAGAAACAGGCTTCGGCTAAGGGAGCAGCCATAATCCTGACCTCTTCCCCATGTCTTCATTTCCACCTTGGCCCCGTAGCTACCTATGACAAGTGCTATGGGACATTTATTGAGTTGCTCAGTCATAGTTTTGAAAATATCATCAACGTGGAGTTGTGAACTGATGCAGCCATTCTGGAGAACAATTTGGAACTATGATCAAAGGGCTATCAAACTGTGAATACCCTTTGATCGCCCAGTCTCCTACTGGGTCTTTATACAAAAGAGAAAAGGACTCACATGGGCAAAAATGTTTGTGGCAGCTCCTTTTGTAGCGGCAAAGAACTGGAAATTGAATGGCTGCCCCTTAGTTGGGGCATGGCTGAATGAGTACAGCATATAGATGTTATAGAACATTATTGTTCTATAAGAAAGGATCAGTGGGCTGATTTCAGAAAAGCCTGGAGAGACTTACAAGAACTGATGCCGAGTAAAGTAGGCAGAAGCAAAACAGTCATCCAAGACAATTCTATAGACTTGGGATAGAAAATGCCATCCACATCCAGAGAGAAAATTATGGAGCCTGAATGTGAACTAAAGCATTTTCACCTTTTCTTGTTTGATATTTTTCCTCTTGGTTTTTCCTTTTTGTCCTGATGTTTTTTCCTTCACAACATGCCTAATATGGAAATATGTTGAAAATAATTATACATACATAACTGATACCAGATTGCTTGCTGTTTTGAAGAAGAGGAGTAAGGGAGAGAGAGAAAAAAAATTGGTACTCTAAATTTTACCAGAATGAATGTTGAAAACTCTCTTTACATGTAATTGGAAAAATAAAATCTTATTGAAAGTAAAAAAGAGAAAATACTACCAAGTTGTGTCAAATTGTGATATTAAGGATGCCATCTATCGCCAGATGATGCTCATACAGCCACTCTCCATTCGCTCAGCGTTGCCCCGGCATGAGCTGTGGTACACAAGGGACCTATCCACATAAGTGGAATTTCTTCCTTAAGGTATCAACATTAAAAAAAATTATTAGAAATGTTCTGGATAGGAGCAGCTAGATGGCACAGTAGATAGAGAGCTGGCCCTGGATTCAGGAGGACCTGAGTTCAAATCCAGCCTCACACACTTAACACTCATTACCTGTATGACCCTGGGCGAGTCACTTAACCCCAACTACCTCACAAAAAAAGAAATATTTTGGATAGAAATTTTCTTTTTATAAAAAATTAAAGAGCCATTTCCTGTATGAGGAATGGATAGGGTACTGGAGTAAGAGTCAGGAAGAAACCTGGGATTCAAATATTGCTTCAACATTTAGTAACTAACTCTGGTCAAGTCCCTTAATTTCTCTGTGCCTTAGTTTCCTCATGTTGAAGACAAGAGATTAGACTCGATTTCTCTAAAGTCACCTCTAATCTTTGATCTATGATTCTAGAACTTCCTGCTTCTATAACTGGAAATTCGCCAAAGGAAGAAATCAAAGCTGAATTTGATGTCTACCATATTCTTTCGCAGAGTTCTCTGCATCAGCTGGCATGGCAAGGTTGATCCCCAAACAAGTCCAGGAGACTTTTGAAGGAGAGAGACCTCTATTTCCCATTCCAGTAGAGGGAGCTAGTGCTGCAGCATTTCTGTATTTTAACCATATGTCAAGATTGGTAAACAAAAGAGCTAACAGGCAAAAGGAGGCTTTGATGTGCTTTAGAGCAGAGGTGCTAAACAACAAGCCCATGGGCCACATGTGGCCTACAACATTCTAGTGCAACCTGAGCCACATTAAAATATAATCAGAAAATACTGAACAATATAATTTAAAAATAGATAATATTAAGGTGTGCTTTTCTAAGTCAATATGTGACCTGCAGAGATCCTCACATATGCTTATGTAGCCCCTGTCTCTGTGAGTTTGACACCACTATTTTAGAATGTAACAAAAGGCCCAGATTCTCCTGAATCTGAATACAAAATTGTTCACTGGCAATGAAGTTAAGACATGAGTTTATCCTTCCTGAAATTTTGAAACTTCCTCTAGCTAGGCCTGTAACACCTATTCCATTCCCCCCCCCATGCTGTTATCTAAAGGCACAGGATTTCCATCCACAATGAAGAGATGGTCAAAGGACAGGAAGAAATTAAGAAAGAAAAATTATATTTGATCACTTGACTAATGCTCAGTATACTAATAATCAGAGAGGTACAAATTGAACCACCTTGGAGTTACTCATCAAGTAGACAAAAGCAGAGACACTCAATACCAGGAGGAAGAGGCACACTCGTTCATTATTGGTGGGATTGCAAATCTATAGTCATTTTTGGAGAACCATGTCAAAGTACCAAGTAAAATGACAAAAATAATCATGTGCTTTGACAATAATTTCACAGTCGAGAAGAAAGCGCTATCAAAAAATACAAAGAGTTATGTGTGCCAATATTTTCAAAGCAGTAGAATTTGTAATCACAAAAAGCTAAAAATAATTGGAATATGACATAATTGGGGAATGGTAAAGAAATTGTGGCATATTAATTATATATGTGATGGTATACTACAGTGCAATTAAGAAGAATAGCTATGATGAATACAAAGAAACCTGCAAAGAGCTAAATTAAATAATACTAAATGCAGAAAGCCTAACCATAAGAACAGAATATCCATTAACTATGACCATATAAAAGAAAAAGTGAATGAGAATTAATGGACAAAGGATCCTAAGGAAAACAGAATGAAAAATTATTATACTTTGTGCATTAATTTAAATTATACATAAACACTTCATGCTTAAGTTAATTTAAATGTAAATCATTCTTAAGCATGCTTGGTGGGTTGTACTGATAATTAATATTAATATTTTAGTAAAACATTTTTTAAAAAGCAGAGGAGATCATTAAGCTACAGAGTACCTGCTTATTTTCCATCATGTTATATGCATGTCAAGATGGTGCAAGAGAAAAATGAACGGGTGTGGAGTCAGAGAAGCTGGGTTTGAGTGCCTCGCTATTTCCCTTCTCTAGGTCTCAGTTTCCCCTTCTCGGAAATGGAGGTGTTGGGCTAGGCTGACCTCTCCATCTCTTCCGGATCTAAGGTTTCTGATGTGAACGCTATTATCACTTCTCTGTTATGATGCATTTGCGGCTTATCAAGCACTAAGTTGGGACCGGGAATGCTACTCTTGACTCAAGTCCAGTGGCCATTCATTTATCCGTCACTCAACAGGTATTTCCCAAACTGTATGTCCAGCACGGGTTCCTACATCACAAAGGTCTTCAGGCTGTGCTGAGGAATGAATGTCAGCAAGGTCTCTGCCCTTCTGGGTTTACAACCTAAGGAAGAAACCAAAAGAACCCCAAGGTACGGCAGTAACATCACAATCGACTCCAGAGTAGGTAAGCAATGGATTGAGCACTGGCCCTGGACTCTGAAAGACTGAGTTCAAATTCAGCTCCAACCACTTCTAGCTATATAATATCAGTTAAGTCATTTAACTTCAGGTTTTCCTCAGTTTCCTCATCTGTAAAAGGGATAACAATAGCATCTACCTCCCAGGGTTGTCGTGAGGAGAACATGAAATGATATTTGTTATTATTTAGAGGCTGTGGAATGTTATGTAAATGCTAACTATTATTAGAGATTAGCAGACTACAAGGGAAACAGGGAAGGAAGTCTAAGCACACTGCGTTGGAGGTGCTTGGAAAGCTTGATGGAGGAGGTGGGCTGAGGGGTGGACTGCATTTCAAGGAGCAGAGAAGGGGAGGGACAGCAGTACAGATAGTGCAAAGAATCCAAGGAAAGGCAAGGAGAAGGGATGTTCCTCGATGGCAAGAAACGTGTCCGTCGGCATACCCAGTAAGAACCTCACAACTGTTTCTTAAATTGGATCACAGGTCATGGGAATGAGCCAAAGGAAAATACCCCAGGTGTCCTGAGATCATAGAGTCAGAAAAGGAGAAGATAAAGCCTGGTATCCTGGATCTCAGTCTCCTTGTTCAAAATGAGAGATGGACCAGACCACCTTGGAAGTTCCTTCTGGCTTGAGAATGAAGATTCTACATATGACTTTGCGCTCATTTTCATCTTCCTAGGCCGCAGTGGCATACCTATAAAATGAACTGGTTGGACTCATGACTTGTGAAGTCCCTCCAAGTTCCACATCAAAGTTCCCACGTGTGATCTTGATCAAGTCACTTAGCCATGGTTTCCTCATCTATAAAATGAGAAGTCTCTGAGATTCCTAACATCTCTAGATCCTATGGAAAAGTGAAGGAGGAACTCCTTGGAATCCAGATGGGTGAAGTCACACTTGAAGGGATATGAGGTGACTGAAGATTTTGAGACAAGGGAGTGACCTGATGAAATGAGTGTTTAAAGAGGAGCAGACTATTTAAGAGGAGCTAGAAAGGGGAAATACTGGAAGCAGGTAAATCAATACAGAGCAGGGTATGGGGGTAGTTGCAGCAGTCCTGTTATAAGGCAATGAGGACCAGGAAAAGGCTCTAAGGAGAAAAAACAAATAAATAGCCTCAAAGTCAAGAGGAGTAAAGATCATTGGAATCTACTTTATATATGAATGTGTATTAAAAGCCTCCCATCTTCCTCTAACTACCACACGCAGAACAATCCACATGATCCCTCTTGTCTGGTGTTCCCTCCCCATCTGGACATAATTACAAATGCCTCTCCACCTCAGAACTTTTTTTAGGAAAATAATTCTGAGGAGAAATGTCAAAACCCTTTGAATTTGCAAGATGAAAAATCTGACAAAACCAGAAGTTACTATCATCTAAACTAAAATCTATCTCCAGCCTGACTCTCTAAGCTGAGACAATGCCATCAAAATGGCTGGAATAATTGCTCAGACCAGATTTGATATTGTTGCTCTAAGAGGAACGTGGTGTAATGGATAGGGTGCCGGGCATGGAGTCTGGAAAATGTGGACTCTGGCACTTACTGTGTGATCCTCGATGGGCCATTTAATCTCTGCGAGCCTCAAGTAACATCATGAGATTGCTCTATTAAGCCTGAAGTTGGTTGCAACCTGCATTAGTAAAAGGAATTCCCCTAACAAGAGATCCCCAGCCTGCTGGGGGAGATCCCAGCTCTTTTACAAATTCACAAAATTTAGAGTAATTTACCGATGACTGGTCAGCTAAGACAGAACGCTACAGCCTCCAATGGGCAAATTTGCCCGAAGGGAGCCCTAAAGTGATTGCGCTAGAGATGGATTCGAGTCATCTGGCCAACAGAACTCCACTGGGCCCTTCTCTCTCAAAGCCCAGAAAAATTGGGCCTGATTTCAGTCTTCCTGGTGTCCTGCTAACACTCCACATTCAAGTTTCTGGGGCCTAGAACTTGCCCGATATTTGGTAAATTTTTACCTGGCAGATTCTCATTCATCCTTCCTGAGTAATCTAGAGCTGCTTCCTTTCCTTAAACCACCAGCACTCCCTCCCATCCTACAGTTCAGCTCTGATGTAATGGGCACAATATGAAAAATATTTTTTTCAACTGAGATTTCAGTCTTATGACCAACTACATAGGGAAACATTTTCAAAAATAATTAAACCGGACTCCTCATGCCAAAAGACATAAACACAGCACAAAGCCCAACGCAGCTCTGTAGTTAGTTGTTCCCTTTGTTTCCCTCCCCTCTGTAACCAAATCCAGCCAGCAAGAGTAACCCTTCCCTGTCTGCTGACAAAAGAGTGATGTTCTCAAGTGCAGGTGCAGGACAAAATATCCTTGAAATGAGGAAAATTCAATTCTAGGCCCAGCTGCATCATTGCCTAGTCATCAGAGATGGAAGTAGGACAGGGCCATGGGGCTTTGTCAAAAGGCAGGGAAGTTAGAGGTTAGCCTTCTTCCCTTACCCGCTCCAACCCTCAAACTGAGCTGCCAGCAACCCCCAAACCTCTCAGCATCCGCAACTAGGGCACTATCTGCAGGTGAGCCTTTCCCTTTGAGACGGCCCATATCCAGCAGAGTAGAGGCTGCCTGGTATCTTAGGGAGAGCTGCTTCCCCCTGCATGTACCCCAAATGGGCCTTCCTCTACCTCTAGCATGAAAGCTCACTCTGAGCTTCCTCTTCTCCACTGCTGTGCACCTCAGAGACAAAATTGCTGCTTAGGTCTCTGTTAGCCCTATGGCTTTTACTAAATCATTTCAGATGAAGAAAGGGAGGTAGAGAAATATGAAAAGACTTGTTCACAGTTAGGAAGAGTCAGGCTGGATTTGAACTCAAGCTTTCTGAAGTCTGGGTCCAGCACCTTGGGTACCTCCGTGGGAGACTTGGATGAGATATTGATGGCCTGTGCCTCGTCATTTTAACAGATGATCAAATGTGAGATCTGATTACTGGTCCAGTGGCTTTGGGATGAGATTTTGATTAATCACAATACTTTGTTTGATTAGGTTTCCTCACAGAAGGAAAATGGCCAAATTTTGGGATTTAAGACTTTTTATTCCTCCTGGGCCAAGTGTACTTAAAAGTGAACAACTGCTGTACTACTCAATGTAACTATAACCAAGACAGGGCAAATGGGGTCTTTGCCTAGGGCAAACACATTTAGAAGGCACTCATAGAAATAATAGTATTTAGCACCTTTTTAGGAAAAATAAGTACTTAAAATAGGAAGTTACCACATGGTGGGCTGAGAGATCTTCTCCTGCCCCGATGCCCCTGAGGACACACAGCAGTCTTTCCAGCACCATTGTGGAACCATTGTCCAAGGAACTCCGTCTCCTCCCCATCGGCAAGTGACCTCAGCCGAAGCTCTATTTTGTGCAAGATGATCCGGTTATAGTTTGAAGTACCTGTAGTGGGTGCGTCACTTTCAACAATTATATGAGCCCTGTGGTTTATAAATATCACAAGGAAGTACTGAGCATGAAGTGCTCTGAAGTTTACAAAATACTCTATCAACACTGTCCCACTTGAAGGTCACAACAGATATGACACTCACCATGCTGTTAAAATCTCTTTTTAGGGGCAGCTAGATGATACAGTGGATAGAGCACCGGCCCTGGAGTTAGAAAGACCAGACTTCAAATCTGGCCTCAGACACTTAATGCTTACGACCTGTGTGGCCCTGGGCAAGTCCCTTAACCCCAACTGCCTTGCAAAAAATATTATTTTTCTTTTTATTTTCAGTTCCATATTCTCTCCTTTCTTCCTCCCCCTCTCCAACTCATCGAGAAAGCAAGAAGTGTAATTCACATTACATTTATAGAGTATAATAGTTATTATAAGTTATATTTTACAGATTAGGAAACCGAGGCTAAGAAAATTCAGGGATGTGCCCACTGTCCCACAGTGGGGAATAATCAGAACCAAGTTGTGAACTCTGTTCTTCCTCACTCTACTACAGAAAACAACAAAGGCATAGTCAGAAAACTAGATGCAAGAATATAGCATCTATGTTGCTATCTTATAGATAACTATCTATGTATATTGACACCTGTCTACACGTATGTTTCTCCAAAGTTCCAGAAGCCTCCCTCAGACTTGCCAGTCAATTCAGCCAATCTGATGGTTATGGAATAAAAATGAAAGGGGGTGAATGAAAGGGAGACTTGGCCAGTCTCGAAGGGAACCCAAAGTGCCTTGGACCTCAGAATGATCGCCTTTAGAACTACAGAAAGAACACTGGGAGGAGAATACATCAAGGGGACAACATACGCAGACACATCTTTTTTGCAGACCCCGAGCTGATAATATTCTGTGAAATGTCATTTAGGAGGTAAAAAGGTACCCAACTATTCCTGGAAGGAATGAGAGATCCATGCAATTATTTGTAGCTAAGCCCAGGAAGATGCCGCCGTTTCCCAAAAGAGATCCCACCATTCCTCTAGGTAAGTCATTCTACTGCAGAAGACTGATTTTCCATTTTGAATCAAATGCAAATTTATCTTCTTATTGCTTCATCCACTATCTAGAATCAGAGAGCTGTGAATTCAATTCCTTATAATTGGTATGACCCTGGGCAAGTCAATTAACTTTTCTCAGCCTCAGTCTCCACTGTTGTAAAATGGGGATAACAATAATACTTGCCTCCCAGGGTTAGTAAAGAGTGAACAAGGTAATGTAAAATGCTGTGCAAAGCTGAAAGCACTATATACATGTGAATTGTTATGAAAGTACTAGGTGAGTGCGAGCTATTATTACAGTACTCAGATTTCCCCTATTCTCTGCTAAGCCCTTAGATTAAGACCCAAGGTCTTCTACCAGCTGATATTCCCTTCTGATGGCCCACCAGTCATCATGGGCCCTCCACTTTTGCCAGCACATAATGCTCAGTCGAGAAACCTTCCCATTACTCTTGACCCCTCCTCATTCTATGCCCCTATATCAATGGATTTCCCAATACCCAGCCCCTCTCTTTTTCTTGATTTCATTTTTCCCAAGAGAGCAGGTTGGAAGGATATAATGAACTAGTTAAGCTCTATTATTTTATAAATGGGGAACCTGAGATTCAGAGGGAAGGTACCAATCTAAGTAGAAGGGCCAGGTTCGAGGCTTTCCATCCCAGCATTCTTTCCACTACTTCCAGCCAACCTGGACCACATCTGGCAGCTACTACTAATTCTGGAGGAGTGAGACTGTTACAGAGCCCACAGAACAGCAAGTTTGGACTTAGAACTCCTGTCCTTGTGCTCTTGATGCAGTGTTTTTCTCCGCTAGTTTGGGTCCTGCGACAGAATCACATTGGATCAGGCGAGGAAGAGGCAGCTAATGGTATACAGCTGCAGTGCCCCAGGCTCAGGTGGGAGCTGCCAGGTCCGGCAGCAGGCAGCTTGCAGCAGTCCTTTGCCAATGAAGTCTCCATACTACTGAGGCAGAATCGTTGGCTTTGGGTCTTTGTTCGCGGGAGAAGCTAACTTTTGATGGTTGACTTGGGGCCAGGGCCTTGTAATTGAGAACCTGTTTTGGTACCTAAAAGATCCCACTGAGAGTACAGGGCCACAGATGCTTGGCTGGGCTGGATCCTTTCAAGCACAGTAACTTCTCTGGGGAGATGTGTTCAGCCAGTCAGCTTCTAGGTCTCTGCTCTTCTCTGCGCAATCCCCGAGTATGCCAGCTAAGGAAAAGAGGGAAGCGCAGCTCGGTTTTTGTTTCCAGCTTATCAGAAACCAGCGGGACCAATTGGCAGCATCTGCTGCATGCCCCTTTGTAATAGAGGCTGGGTATTTTCTTGTTTGCATATTAGATTTATACCAACTGGACCCTCTGCCATGTGGCTGCTTTTGTGACCGGGCCGACATTTTCAGCTATCAGTAAATTGTGAACCATTACAAGCTGATGCAGGCAAGGAGGAAGCTGGGAGATAAGCCACCTCTGGACAAAACGGGAGGTCAGGCTAGAAGAGAGGCTGTCTCGTTTGTCCAGAAAGTGGAGGAAAAAAGTTTGAGAAGGAAAGCCCAGGTCATAAGGGCATCAGAGAGCAGGAAAAAGCATCCAGGATGCTGCCACAGAAGGCTTTGAGAAGTAAGTGACAGTGATAGCATCATGGTGAAGGCTGTGGACCTTCCTTGCGGCCCTGTCCTTTCTGAGCCTTAGAGGGATTGACTGGACTAGTGAGATCATGACATCTCTGCTTTTGCAAGAAAGGAGGAGGGGAAGGAAGACAAAAGGATGGGAGAAGTTCTCATATTCAAAGATCCATCCCAATCCTGACATTCTGTGTTCTAAGGTTCCTTCTCATTTTGACAGTCTATGTTCTATGAGTCCTCCTGGTTCCAACATTCCGTGTTCTGAGGTCTCTTCCAATTCGTACATTCTATGTTTTAAGGCTCATTTAAGGTCTAACATTCAATGTCCTCAAGTCTATTTTATTACTGACATTTTATCTTTTAAGGCCCCTCTAACGAGATCTTATGCTCTGTGCTTTAAGGTTCTCTTAATTCTGCCACTCTGAGTTCAAAGGGCCCTGTTGGGTCAGACATTAGAATAGCAGCTCCCTATCACCAAAGTCCAGTACAAAGTAAGAACCGTAGAAAGACTTGCTTGAGCCTATGATCTAAGTCCTTCCTACCTCTGGCCTGCCCTGTTCTGAGATCTTCCAGGCTCTAATAGTTTAATAATCAGGCACTCTTGTGTTTCTTTCACCTCATGTTCTGTCTTCTAAGGCCATTCTAGCTGTCAAATTTGACCAGGCAAGCCAATTTCCCGCTCTTTCCCAGATCTTGGCTTCCCTTTGGGCCTTTCCAAAATGAGGAAGTTCAACTGGATGGTCTAAAAAGTCCCTTCCAACTCTCACATTGCATGATTTGATGACTCCGAGGAGCCACTTTTTTCCAAATAGCCACCTTGTTATCATGTTTCTGGCTACCCAGCATATTGCTCCTAATAAAGATCCCAGACTTAATTGGGGTTTGTGAGAGTAAGGCACACGTGACCTTCCTTTGGCCCCTCCTTGTCGAGGCTGAAATGCTTCAAGATACTGAGACCCAGGAAATGTCATCCAGGGCACCTTCATGATCTTCATTCATTTGAAGAGCTACTTCACAGATGAAGTTTGGTGATCACTTTTGGCCGTCCTTCATCTCAACTTTCTTTCCATTCTTTAAACTCAGCTGCTACTGGGACCACGAATGCCACAAGCTCAAGCAGTCACACACACACATGTACCCGTGAGCCGGTGGGAGGCAAGGGGTCATTTGCTCTTTTGAGTCTTTTAAATGTATAATCTCCTGTCTCCCAACTGCTACCACATACATGTACTCAGACATACCCTAGAGGCCTCCCCAGTCCCTCTGGCCTTGTAAATCAAGGCTTAACAGCAAAGACAACTGAGTCAGAAATGCTGCTGCAGGTGTTTCAATACAGGCAGAAGTTAACTGAAAATATAAAGAAGAAAAGGAGGAAAATCCATACCGGGAAGGCTAGAAGTAGGACTACACACACACACACACACACACACACACACACACACACACACACACACACCATTTTCTCTTTTCTGTTCCTTAAACTCCATTCCTTCTCTGACCTAAATTGGGGTACCCATTAGCCTTTTAACTCTCTGAGATCACTTTGCAGATACTTCTACCCTCTTCATGGAACAAAAGCCAATCATAGGGTCAAACATTTAAAGTTGGAAGGAAGCTAAGAGGCCTTGCTGTTCAAGAGCTGAATTCACCAGATAAGAATACTGAGACCCACAGACAATCAGTGACTTAGGATTACATTGTCATAGATTTAGGGCCTGAAGAGACCTCCAAGGCCATCCAGGTTAACTATTATAGATGAGGCAAAAATGGGATCCAGAGCAGTGATGATATAGGGTCAAAGCTCTAGAGCTGCAAAGGGCTTCAATGGCAATTGAGGCAAATAAATGAGCAACCTGAGGCCCAGGAAAGCAAAGCCATTTATCTAAGACTACTTACACTTTTTGAACCCAGTATATCTAACTCAAGACTCAAAGCTCTTTCCCTTGTATCATGCTGGCAAACTTGCCCCAGGTGCCTGGGAAAGGTCCAGGGCTTCAGGGCTTCTAGAGTTTTCTTACCTGGATCTCAATGTGCTCTTTCCTTTCTGAAAAGGGAAAGTATGACTCCAAATGAATCACAATTGAAAGGGCAGATCTCTGGAGAAACTGAGGTAAGCTGCAGGATGCCTCCAGAATGTCATGTAGGAAGGCAGCTCAATTTAGAAAGTGTTTTTGTTTTAATCTGTGCTGGATGCTTGAATTAGACCAGATGGCCTGTTGCTTGCCTCTGCCCCTGTGGTTGTCCCTAAGCAAATAAGAACCCCACAGTGCCTTCACTTAGGGGAATCAATTTTTAGTCTTTCCTGAATCTGATCTATTAAATGTGTAAATCACTTTCATCTTTCCCCAGATCTGGCCTGCAGTCTTAAAGGGAGGATGTAGCCAGCAAGGTCAGCTGACTCAGAGCCTTCCAGAGGGCAGGACTCTGCGAGGGAGCAGCCATACCCGGGTTTACTTTCACCATATAGTCAAGAAGTACTTTCCATTCAGTATCTCACTAGATTTTCACAAGAGCTTGGGGACTAGTGGCTTAGCTTTGCCATCACCAAGATTTGGGTTTGAGTCCTCTTTGCCCATCTTGGGCAAACCACTTCATCTCTCAGTAACCCAAATGACTCACTAAGGCCATAATTTGGAGCCATATTGCCGAACTCCCTCAGTGAGGAGAGGCTTTCCTCCCCTGGGAGTCAATGAAATTGCAACTCTAGTAAATGAAAATGATAAATGGCACAATTTCTACAGTGCATGATGGTATATGCAAAATATTTTCCCTTTATCATCTCATTTGGCAAATGTGTCATGTGTGATTCCAGAGGTCGAGGCAGGGCAAAAAGGCCCCTTCCCACATTATCTTCAAGTCTGTGTCCAGGGAGGTGAGGGACCGACTCGTGCAGAGAGAGGCTTCTGGGCATCCGGGCTCAGAAAAGTTGGGCCCACCTTTAACTCCAGAACAAATGTAGGAACAAATTGGCCACAGAAAAATGGATTCTGGTGAGAAAGTATCACACCAAATCAGAGTTTTCTGAATTAATTAATGTCCTGGTGTTTAAATTAGGAGAAGGACTCTCTCTTGTATCTGATTTTCCCCCCAGCAACACATTAAAAAACTGGACAAGGAAATGATTCTTGTCCCTAATGAGAAGAATGGTGGGGCCAGATCTTCTCTTGTAACTATCCTGCTGACATCTCATTTCCCTCATTTTGGGTCAATTATTTTATGATTTTTTTTTCCTCCAGGGGAAAAATGGACTTTTTTCCCCATTAGGATGCTGCAACCAGTGCTAAGTCCTGATAATATGACAAGATTAGCCAAGGAGAAGAAAGAGGAGAAATAAAAGGAAGAGAAGGAGTAGGAAGGTGACTATACAGAGCAAGAGAAGGAAGACAAGGAAAAAGGAGAGGGAAAAAGATAAGGAAGCAGGAAGAGTAGAAAAAAGAAGAGAAGGAAGATGAAAAAGAGAAAGAGGAAGGAAAGGAGGAGAAAAGAAGCATGAAAAGTAGGAGGAGGAAGAACCAGAGGAGAATGAAGAGGAAGACAAAGGAAGATGTTTCTTTGGACCTGCTTAATGAAGTGACTGTGGAACTATTAAAAACCAGATACCCAAGCCCACCTGGCTAGAGTTGACAACTACAAAATGGCAGGCACGCCATCTAGAAAAGTCTGCCTACCCCTTCATACTATCCTACCCCTTGTTGGGGAATATATTTCAGTCATAAGAATCAATGGGGAGAGCCATTCCATGTACGCCATGGACTTCTGATGTGTCTGAGGGTCAAGGAGCATGGTCCGGAGCCTCGAGTCATTGTCCTTGGGAATCCTAACTTTGGCCAGTTTCCAATGCCTAAAAAGGACAAAGCCTTGATGTATCCATTTGAGGGACTCAAGGCAGACCTGTTTTTAGATATCATGCAAAACTAGAAACTGAAGGTTCCTCTCTGTTTATTGGTAGAAACCCAACCTCCAAGTCTGCTGAATTTCTGCTTAGCTGGCTCAGGTACTTCTATTTGCCCAGGACTGGGAGCTCTTGGAGAGAGTTGCTATTGGGGTGGTCCCAGGAATGGCTCACCTAGCTTATGGTACATATTTAGGCCCAGAGAGAGGCAGAAAGCATTGGAGGATGAAAAGGGATCTTCCTACTCTTTATCCCTCTCCTCTCTTCCTCTCTGATCTTCGGTTTCCTCATCCTTAAAACCCTCATAATGAAGTGAAACACAGAGCTTGGGGTCAGAGGGCCAAAGTTCAAGTCCCAGCTTTGCTATTTACTTGCTACATGACTGGAGAACATTTCTGCTTCATGGGCCTCAGTTTCTTCATCTATACAGTGAGGGACTTGGACTAGATGCCCCCTAAGCTCCTTGCCAATTCTGAGTCTGAACCATGGAAGTAATAACGCTTTTACTCTTTATCTCATGGGTCCTGGTCATGGGGAATGCGCTTTGAAAACTGTGAGGGGGCCTAGAAATGGTAGCCCTTAGTCCCTTAATGATACCATTTCAACTACATGCCCATCTTTTCCACCCCTAGCTCTGTGGCTGAAACCTTATCACCTTAGAACAGAATTCATTCACGCTGTTCCCTTTTCACAAATAATCTCCAAATCTCATTTTCACCCAGACTTTCTCCCTCCTTGCTCAGCAACCTTTTACCAGGATTTGATGAGGAGAGAAAAAAAAGCTTGACTCATTTGAGCTCCTCCTGCTCCATCAGTGAAAGTGCTAATGAGTAAGGAAGGAGCCAGAGGTGGACAGGCAAGAAAGAGGAAAGACAAACCAGACTGGGCCCATGTGAGCAAGGACAGGAGCACAGCCCTCAAGTACATCAACCCAACAGATACTCCTGCAAATGCTTGGACAGAATTTCAAATACCCTCCCATGGTGCCTTTCAGATCCCAACCCACACCAGCGTGAGCATTTCATTCCTTAAAAGTCAGACTGAAATTCTAATAACTCATTGCTAAGTCCCTCAAGGGGACCCATTAAGAGTTGAGCAGCCATCATCCAGCACCAGAAATTGGACTAAATGTCGTTCCAGACCCGCTTCAAAGGACCATATTTCATTTTGTGTACATATACATGTATGTATATGTGTGTGCCCATGTGCAATACATATATTCAACAGATGAAAATTGGATGATCCCTGGGTAAGAAATAGCACCAGCTCATACTTAATCTTCTAATCTAAGCAACTGTGGCATACGTCATTATTGGAGGAGGGGATGGACTCTAAGGAAAAGAGAACTACAGAAAGTACTGATTTACTGTTGGGAGGGGGAAGCTGGGAAATCAGTAAGCATGACAGGCTCAAGGTAGGCTCCTTGGGGAGAATCAACATGTTTAGAGCTGGAAGGGAATTTAGATGCCATTTAGTTTAATCCTATGGTTTTTAAAAAGAAGCGAGCTCTACAGACAGGAGGTCATAAAGGGAGCTCACAAAAGGAGTGGTGGAGCCAGAATCCAAACCCGGGACTGCTGACCACCAATCCAGGGCTATCAGCAGAACAGAACCTTCAACATCAGAAGTGACTTAAGAGGCAACTGCATCCAAACACCACCACCAGTTGTTCAGTTTTTGCCCAAGTTTTTGCTTAGAGGGCACTCGTGACCCTCCGAGGACTGCGTACCAGTTTTGGATAGTTCTAATTGTAAGAAATCTTCGCCTCCATCAGGTTTCAATGTGCTCCGACACATTGGCAGCTCCCATCCACTGCTCCGACAGTATAGGTCTCTGCCCACCAAGCCCAAGAAAAATCCATATAATTCTCTGTACATGACAGATACCCACAGACAGAATCGTAGACTCATACAGCTCTAGAACTGCAAAGGCCCTTAAAAGCCACTGACTCCAACATTTGTATTTTATAGATGAGAAAACTGAGGTCCAAGGGTGTAAAATGTCTTGCTAAAGATGACACAAGGAAGAGAGAGGAGCTGACCCCAGGACCACTGGCTCCATAGTCAATGTGATTTCTATTTTACAATATCAAAGAAAGCAACCAAAATGAGATTTCATCCATATGGCAAATTCCTGACTATGTGGCAGTATTTATGAATTACTAGGATGGAAGATGTGACTGTAGCCAGCCACCCGGGGAGCAGACTCTGACTACGACTAGCCTGGAAAACAGACATGGTCCCTGAGAGACCCTAGCTTGGTAGAAGCTACTGAGAGACTGGCTAATACTCACAGAACCTTTCAGAATACAGACTTAACTTCACCACAAAGTTAGGTATGAGAGAACTTTCAGAGGGGAAATAGGTATGTAAAGTATCCTTGTTTCTCTTTAGCAACTGTGGGCTTATAGAACCTGCAGAAAAATGATCATAGAGAAAAGACTATTTCCCTCTAATTCATGTAATGTCATGTACCTTGATGATAAATTCTTCAGTCATGTTAACTCATGGAAGAAAGACAAATACAAAATGGCCTCCGGAGCTGGGCAAAGTCTCTTTTAACTCTGCAGTGATGATGACAGAGTGGTGGAAAAATAATGGAGGGGCTCACTTGTTAGTTTTAGTCACTTCTGAGAGTTTTTAGAGCCTCAATAAAAAGTACCTTAGCTGCTGGTACTCTGAAAGAAAGTTTCTCTAAAAATGACCACCTGATAACAAATAATAATAAATGGCCACAGTACAAGAGGCATTGAATCATATCAACCCTGTCACTGTCACTGTAAACAAAATCATAAAACAGTAGGAAGCTGTTACTAAATCATAGGAACATAGCTCTCAAGATACAAAGGACATGGAGGTCATGTTCCAATTTCTCAATTCCCATGTAATGATGGGGCCCGACCCCAAACCCAATAAATGTAGTTTTAGAAGGCCTGTATAGCTCAACTGAATATATTAAAAGTACAAATAATGCCCAAGTCCTTGGTTAATGTGAAAGAATTGTAGCTCTTTGATAGCTCTTTGACCACTGGAGAAAGGCAGAAGAGTTCCAGTGAAAAGCATTTCAATTTGAGATTGGAGCCAAGGCTCCTCTCTCCTTCCTTCCTTCCTTCCTTCCTTCCTTCCTTCCTTCCTTCCTTCCTTCCTTCCTTCCTTCCTTCCTCCCTCCCTCCCTCCCTTCCTTCCTTCTTTCCTTCCTTCTTTCCTTCCTTCCCTGCCTCCCTCCCTTTCTTCCCCCCTTCTTCTGCCTCCCTCCCTCCCCCCCCCATCTCTGTCTCTTCCTGCTCTTTACTCACCCCAACTGGCAATATCTCCAGAGACACTGAATCATTAGGAGACAACACATTTAAGTGGAACGGAATAACCCAAGGAAAAGCAGCTTGGGAGAATGTGACCCCCTCATTGAAGAGAAGTACCAAGGAAGGCCTCCACAAACTCACCATGTCTCTGTCTCCAGCGGAGAGCGAGCTCGAAGGGTAACTTTATGACTTCTCTACAAACGGGGCTAAGAACAAGAAACATACAAAAGAAGAAACCAAACAAAAGGGGGTAAGGGCTTCCAGCAAAGACAAGGCGTGCGTTATCCTCTGGTTCCATTGTGTCCGGGGCACTTGGGATGCACCAGCCTGAAGCTTCTCCTCCTTGTGTCAGCCTGCCTCGGAGTCCCCGCATATATCTGCTGTAAGGGCCGCCCCCCCCCCCCCCCCCCGTGCCCCCGGGGATGTCTGACCACTCTGCTCGGCCCAGGAGATAAACAGAAATTGGAGGAACAGTCCCTGCTCTGGAGAAATATGCATTCCAAAGGAGAGACACAAGAGTTCCACATGAATAAAGAGTAGCAGGAAGTTAACCCTGGACAGGGAGCTGCAGGAGCGGACTTAGGACAGAAGCCACAAGGTGGCCATTGAATGGGCCCTTCCTTTGCAGTGGGCAAAAGGCCATAGAAACTCAGTGAAATTCATACCTAAAAGTGCCTTTATCTCCCCAAATAATAAGGATACTTTTAATTGGTTAATTAAAATTTGGGGAAGCACTGATAGACCATTTCTTTTGACAAACAAGACAATTATTTGCTCTTGCTGAGCATTCAAAAGCTTATGCAGAGGAGCTATTTTCTGGATGCATGTGAGGGATGAGGAATATACCGATCTGGACTCAATGAATGGATGGCTGTGAAGAGCAGTGTGGCTGTCAGACCCTTTCTCCTATAATAATTTTTAGTCAAACCCAGTTGGGCCTTTTAAAAAAGTCAAGTCTCCTATATTGTCCTTCCAGGGCTAGAGATGGCTAATTATACCCTCATTAAAACGCCATCCTTTTTTCTCCATAGGCATAGTTTTCCACTGAGACGTAAGCAGCTGGACACAGTCCACAACATGAGAGTTGATCAGCCTGCCGATCAGCTCCCATCCATGTTTTACCAGAAGGAAAAACAATAATCTTTAACTAAAACTTAGCCAAAGAACACACTGTGGCTTTCCAGCTCACAACAAGGAGGGCTAAGCTGCTCTGAACCAAACCTGTTTATAATGTACCCTCTGTGGGTGGCATTTCCTGGAGCAAAAGAGTTGGATCAACACGGCCTTCAGCTGGAGGGGGAAGGGGGTGATTCCAGATATTTGAAATTCTGAATCTAATCCCCTGAATCCTGAGCACGATTTCTGCCCAGAATAAATGATAGGAGGAAAACGTGTCCACTGTATCGTGCCAACCCTAGAGCACATAGGATTACTCACAGCTTTACTAAAGAGTCAATGAAGACATTAGAGAGTTGACTAGAGTACTAACATAGTGACTTGCCCTGGATCATATAGCACCGCATGTCAGAGGTGATGCCTCAATTGGGATCTCCTGACTTTGAGGCAAACTGAACACCATGGGAGGTTGGGTCGGGGTGGGGAAAGGCATGGAGGCAGGGTTAGGACATCTTTTCTCAACTGCGATACTTTCCCAAAGATGGAGGGAATCGGATAAGTCTTAAGAATGTTCTCAGGAGATCCATGAAGTGTTTCTAGTTCACACATGAGGGGAGTTACTCAGTATCCCAAAGCCCAAAATCCAGTGCTATCTCCTGATCTTGCCATGATCACTCTAGCTAGTTATCCTATCACTTATTTTCTATTCACTCCCTTCATCATCTTTCCCTTCCACTATTCTTGCCCTATTTTCCTAGTCTGTCACTCTGGTTGAGAGACTGAAGAAATTATTGTTCTTATTATAATCACTTCCAGTGTGAATAGGGGTATAACTCCAACTCCCTCTCTTTCTTACTTCTGCTTTTTTCCACTTGAGTGATTTCCCATTATTGTCAAAAGATATTGATTCACTTTTAAGGGGACATGAAATTCAGTCTGTAGGCTATTAATTCAATTAATTCAATTCTTCCACTTTTCCTTCTGCTGATCCCCTTAAATCTTTAGCCCCTTAGCACGGGCAAAGATGACATCTCTTTGCTCATTCTTTTACCTATCTACTTTCTTTCTTAAACAATGGCAGAGGATGGCCTTTTTTTGCTTGGCCTTTTCTTGATTATAAATATTTAATCTCCCTTATTTGAGTAGTTTACAAGGTGAATATTTTTCCCAACTCTTTTCTTGTTTTGTTACACATTTTTTGTTTTTAAAAAAGTGTCGTCTTAAAATTCCTTCTCTTGTTGATGGTTCAACTTTTTACATTAATGATTAGATTTCTTTTTTCATGGTACATTATTTTGAGATTAAACTTGATTTCCTGGGCTTTTTGAAATATCATATTCCATTATTTTCTCTGATTTCTTGTGGCTGTAAAATAGTCTCATTATTAGAATAAATCTTCCTTCACACTACAGCTCTTTCTCTTGGCAACAATTTGTCATATGGTATTGAAA
Organism: Sarcophilus harrisii; assembly: GCF_902635505.1. Taxonomy (NCBI): domain Eukaryota; kingdom Metazoa; phylum Chordata; class Mammalia; order Dasyuromorphia; family Dasyuridae; genus Sarcophilus; species Sarcophilus harrisii. Next base: position 42,104,518 of record NC_045432.1, read on the forward strand.
TTCTGAAATTTACCCACTCCATATTTTGTAATTTTATGTATAGTTATCCACTCTTTCATCCTTCCCTTCCCACTCTACTCCCCAATCCTGGCAGTGATCTATGGATTTGATTAATTCTGTTCTCTTTATTCAATAGTTTGCGAATTTTCTTCTGTGATTTCCTGAAATAGTCTATCCAAATTCTCTTTTTAATTATTTTTGACATGTTTCTTTTTTCTTCTGAGAGATCTATAATCCGCAATTAATCTCTACCCTCTGTATTCAAGATCAGTATCTGGCTTGTATAGAATCTCTATGTTCTTCCAAAGTTGATGTCATTTACATCTACTAAACTCTTTTCTATTTCCATATTTTTAGTTAATTTTTCTATAATTTTCAGAGCTTTTTCACAACCTCTGCTACTTAAGAGAGATTTTCTATTTTGAGTTCAAAGTTTTTTACTCTGCTGTTATTTTTTTAATTAAATCTACTTCAAAAGCTCTGATTTTTAACCTAATGCTTATCTTATTGTATATTTTCAAAATTTCTGTCTCTTCTGTACCATTCTGAAGGTCTTTGCTATTGTTCCATAATCTCCAGAAAGTCCAGAAAACTATTTTTCATGGAGGATTTTTGGTTGCTTCTCCTTCGTGGTATACAATCTTTTCAATGTATTATGCTCTTGAACAAATTTCACATTTTGCCAATCTTCAACCATTATACAGACCGAATGTGGTTGAACCGTGGTATTTTTACCTTTTAAAAAAAGTTTGTTTATTTTTTTCTGTTTCATGGTTTTTACCCCTTTTGGTCTGATTTTTCTTGTACAACATGACAAATATGGAAATAGGTTTAAAAGAAGTGCATATATTTAACCTATATTAGATTGCTTGCTATTCTGGGGAAGAATGAGGCAAGGGAGGAAGGGAAGGAGAAAAATTTGGAACAATCTTTCAAAAATGAATATTGAAAACTATCTTTACTTGTATTTGGAAAAATAAAGTACTATTGACTTTTTTTTAAAAGGAAAAAAAATTTTTTTGAAATGTCAGATATAAAATACCGTGTTATGTCCAAAGTAATATATATTTAGGTATATGTACATGTATACATGTCTCTCTCTCTCTCTCTCTCTCTCTCTCTCTCTCTCTATATATATATATATATATGTATATATACATATACATATATATATATATATAATTTGTGTGTGTATATATGTATATACATATTTATGCATGTTATGTATGCTTATATAAACTATAAAGATTAAAACTCAATATATTGTCAAAATAAAAACATACTTGGCCAAAAAAACCTCACATTTCCTTTTTCTTTCTGCTTCTCTGGCTTGTAAACAGCTGTTGAAAATGAACACCCATCCACCCCTTTCTCCTCTCCCCCTTAACTTCTTAGATTCCAAGCTCCTCAATTGTTCTGACTTTAGGCACCTTTTAAGTCTTTAATTCCTGATTTACCTAACTCTTATCTTCCTACTTCCTGAAGTCTCCTGACAGGCCCCTCCCTTTTCTTAATTGATCACTCCCATATGACAAATCCTGTTTATTTAAGGGCACTTCAGGGCTAGGATAAACAACTAACTATTGGATGCTCTAATGTGTACTTCTACAGATTGCTCTTTTCTCCATATGTTAAGATATAAAAAGAAACTCAGAAAGTCATTTTAGGTGACTTCCATGGCTTACAGGCAATAGACAATGAGAAGGGGAGGGGAACAGAGGTTGGAAACCCTGAATCTCCGTGCTTGAAGGGCCCTGTGAGGCCATTTTTAGTTCATCCTGTACCTGAATCAACCTAGACTGAATCATGGTGGTTCTTCTAATAAAATGCTGCCTAACTGCTTCATTAATAATAAACTCATCAAAGCACCTAGTATGTACCAAAGCAACCTCCTTAACAGAGAGAGACCACCTAATGATTAGAAATCCACAAAATGAAAGTAGAGAACAAAAAACAAGATGATGAGTGAGTGGCCTGGACAATAGCTATGGGAGTGAGTCCAAAGGTCTGAGTGGATATTAGGTATAACTTTATGATTAAAAGGTGATGGATCCTGAGATGTGGAAATACAAGTAGGGCATGTTAGAACGGTGAGGGGTGACTCTCCCTTACAAAGACCTGCTGCTCTGGCTCTGTTTCTTTCTGCCAAATGGGGGGAATAACCCCTAGTTGCCTAAAAACCTATTGCTAGAATCCAAGAATACACAAATGAAGACGCTTGGGGAACTGTCAGACAATAAAGTTACTGGCGTGGTTCCTCTTTCCAGTGGTGATGATATAAATCATAACCCCTCACCTCAGGAAAAGATCTTCATGAGGACCTATGCCCAACTCTAAGCTTTCTTCAGAGCTAGAAGAACACAAAGCCTATTGGGGGATCCAGTCATAGATTACCAAGAGTTCCACTGGTCCTGTCTTCAGTGAGAAAAAGGAAGAAGATGAAGAGGAAATCAAAGGAGAAAAAGAGATCAGAAGAGGGAAAGAGGTATGAAGAAGAGGATAAAGAAGGTAAAGGAGGGAGAAGAAAAAGAGGAAGAAGAAAGAAAAGGGAAGAGGAAGACGAGAAACATCAGCAATTGGGAACATGGGAGGAATGAGTATCAGAGACTTAGAATAAGAAGGCATTAAGAGGCACGGATATAAAGAATTTACTCCAGGTTGAAGTATCTGGGCTTGAACTTTGCCTCCTCAATTCTGATTTCCAAGATGGTCAAAGGGCTGGGATGGTTCTCTTGATATAGTTTACAAAGATACAAGTGGAGAGAGTGGGAGTATTTTTGCCCTGCACTCACAACTAGAAAAGAGAGCTATGCTGCGTGCCTTCAAAGAATTCTTTTGAACTGAATCAAACTGATGGGAAGTTAGGGAGCAAGAGCCAAAACCTTCAAAATTCAAAGGAGACATCTCTTGTGTTTTCTGTGGAAAAGTCCTTTCCACCCTCCTGACCCAGCACCTTCCCTTGACTATAGGCTGCTACACAATCTCCTTCTGCTTGAAAGCTTGCACCCAGCACAAACAGTGCACAACAGAGGAGAAGGAAGGCAGACTCAAGTGCCAACAAGTCCAATTTCCCATGACTGGGCTATCGAGAATAGCCAGAATCACAAAGAGAACATCACAACTGAGGCTGGGCCCTAGGACCCTGCCTTTAAAATGCTGCAAAAATTACATGCATATATAGAAACTTCTATGGCAATCCCCTGTTCTCACCCCAGAAATTGAACTCTTCTGAATTTCTTCCCATTTTCTTTTCCCATCTTGAATTAAAAAATCAGCTGGAAGGACTCTCTGCAAGCTGCTTGCCTGTCACAGTTTGTGGCACTAGTGCAGGGTGCCAAAATTGCTAGAGACAGCTCTGGGAAACAATCCCCCCCCCAATGTAAAGACTCTTCCCCCAGAGCAAGTCAAGGGGACACTTCTTATGCTGGGCTACTCCTACTGTTTCAATCCTTACTGGGGAAAAGAGTCAACAGGGGAGATGAGCCCATTGCTCTTAGGAACCAGCCCACCTTCAGCTTTCATAGCCTCCTGCTGGACATTTCTTTCAGGGACTTTGGATGCAAGACTTCGAGGATTCCTGGGCTGACAAAAAACTTACCAGCCAAGAGAAGTTCTGAGCAAAAATCTATGATGTCTTTTAAAGCACAACATTAGAAATGACAAGCAGAGATTAATTAATCCAAGGCTGACAAATGGATGATTTCACTGTCTTAATCTATCTTCTCTTTTGTCTGCTTGGTACATATGTTTCTCTGACATCATACCGTTGCCATGGCAATTTACATTTTGAACTTTTCAAAATAATTTCCTTTTGCATGCAGCATACTAAATAAGGACAATTAAGTCCATTTAACAGAACAAGAGAAACTCAAGATAAAGATCATCCTTCTATTGAGGGACAGAACAGGGAACAGAACGCAAAGCTCTTAAATGCTGTGTAGGATCAGCGAGGTCCACTTAGAAGTCCCTGTGTCCTTGACAAGCATGTCAACAAGTGCTAGTTAGAAAACTCTTTTCCATGAGTGACTAATTTTCATGAGAAAAATTCAAAAACAAATGTCTACAATTCATGAAAATGTACAATTTTCTTACTCTAGTCTTGGAAGTTTCTTTTTTTCTTCCTTAACAATCTTTTTTTTTAAATAATAGCTTTTCTTTTCAAAATACATGCAAAGCTAGTTTTCAACATTAACCCTTGCAAAACCCTGTGTTCTAAGTTTTTCTCCCTTCCTTCCCCCCATACCCTAGACAGCAAGTAATCCGATGTATATTAAACACATGCAATTCCTCTATACATATTTCCACAATCATCATGCTGCACAAGAAAAATTATATCCAAAGGGGGAAAAATGAGAAAGAGAAAAAAAAGCAAACAAACAACAAAAAGGTGCAAACACTATGTTATGACCTACACTCAGCTGCCATGGTCCTCTCTCTGGATACAGATGGCTCTCTCCATCACAAGTCCTTGGAAATGACTTGAATCACCTCATTGTTGAAAAGAGCCAGGTCCATCACAATTGATCATCACATAATCCTGTTGTTGCTGTGAACAATGTTCTCTTGGTTCTACTCCACTCAGCATCAGTTCATGTAAGTCTCTCCAGGCCTCTCTGAAATCATCCTGCTGGTCGTTTCTTACAGAACAATAATATTCCATAATATTCATATACCATTACTCATTCAGCCATTCTCCAATTGATGGGCATCCATTCATTTTCCAGTTTCTAGCCACTACAGAAATGGCTGCCACAAACACTTTTGCACATGTGGGTTCCTTTCTCTCCTTTAAGATCTCTTGGGATACAGACCCAGTAGAGACACTGCTGGATCAAAGGGTGTGCACAGTTTGATAGCCCTTTGGGCACCAGAATACAGTAAAAAAAAAAGTCCAGTTCTGATTTAGCCTCTTACTAGTCTTTGACCTGAACTTGGGCAAGGCATCTTGCCTCATGGAGTCTCCTTTTCCTTGACTATAACACGAGAGGGCTGAACTCATTGGTTTCAAAATCCCTTTCAAGCACTCCTGTTCCTTGCAAGATGCAACATGGTCACTGGTTCAGAGATCTGAAGTTGGAAGGGACTGAAGAGTCCAACTCATTTTGCAGACGAAAAAGCCAAGATCAAGAAAATAATCTGCCTGATATGAGACATAAGATGATAGGGCCATAAAATAAGAAAAAGTAAGGACCCTAAAGAACATAGAATCTGATCAGCTTATTTTACAAGTGAACAAACTGAGGCCCAGAAAGGGACAGCGGCATGCCTAAAGTGCGACGGCTACAACTGGACTTGAACCCAGTAATCTTTCCATTGTATCATGGTAGCAGTGAAAAGAATATTGGGCATCGAGTCAGAATGGCATCCTGTGTCTTACTCTTATTAGTTACTTGACCCCTAGGCAAATATGTCCATTTCTCTCTGTGACTCTCCCCATTCCTCCCTCCCTCTTTCTCTCTCCTGCTTTTTCTCCTTCCTCTTCTGTAGATGAATGTTGATATTTGCCCTCCTTCCCTCACAAGGTTGTTGGAAGGACTCAAGGAAAAATACAAATAAGCCTCGTTTAGCTCTGTACAAACGTGAGCTGTTATGAGATCATTTGGAAAAAGAGGGTCTCAGCAGATGCCAAAGTTATAACGAAGTTCTTTCCCCTCAAGGAAAAAGATTTGAGCTGAGCTGGAGCAGCCTGTGACCCAGAGGGAGATCATGAAACCAGGTGTGCACGGGGCAGTCACCACGGGGAGGGAACACGCACACGTAAAACAAAGTCTTCAGTCTTTTGAGCCCTAAGGTATCGGTGTTTTTGGACAAAGCCCCATTTGCCTCACTCCTGTGCTAGTTACAGCTCTGATAGCTGCAGTTATGACAAACCCTGTTCCATGCTTCTATGTGGGGCTGAAAGGAAGCTCCCCCTCCAAATGGGACTCTATCTTCAGATGTACTCATACAGGGACAGATTGCCAAGAGGCCAGGACAAGATTAATGACCAAATCCTTCAGATTCGTCTTCTAATTAGGGCCAGGGTTTGTCCTCGAGATTGTGTCAAGAAAATCTCTTTCTCCTCTGCCCCAACCCTACCATACTTTGTCCCAGTGTGAAGGGGAGGGGTGGATTCACAAAAGGTAAACCCAGCACTGAAAGGCAGCACAGGATAAAATATGACAAACCGGTATCTCGAAATCGTTAGCGCTACAGGCCATCGGGACGACTCATTAAAACCAAGGCTATTATTCTGCCATAATAAAGACCCAAAACAGCTTCATTCCATCGGAAACCCATTTCCAGCCAAGCAGTGTCATTTGGTTTGCAGGGGCAGGACCCTGTCATGATTTATTTCCTTTATTGCTGGGCAGAAATGGTTCCCACTTTTCTGAATCCCAAATTATGGCTGTGCAAAGCTGATGAACAAAATTACCCAGAATTACAATGAGAAACAAGGAACATGGGAGAAAGAGAAGAAAAGCATGACATGATGGAGCCACAGACCATATTAAACATGAACCGCACCCAGTTTTTCAATTACCTTTCTATTTTTTTTTTTAACGAAGATGAACCATGAATGTATGTAATTGTAAATAGTTTAATGACTATCAAACATTAGTTCATTTTGCTTTTATGTACATTCAAAAGAAAAAATATTCCAAGAGAGATGCCCTACAGTAAATATTATATTAAATCTGAAAGCTGTTATCACTATCAATAGTATTGTTAGATGGATTAGGTCCTAAGCATCCTGTTGGATACTTTGGTAATAAGAGGCATTGTAACACAAAGGAAAGAACTTTGGACAAGAAGTCAGATGACTAAGGGACTCGTTCTGGCCCCAGGACTCACTACCTATATGATTATGTACCTCAGTTTCCCCCCTGTGAAATGGGGTGATATTATTACCTGTCCTATCCACATCACTACTATTCTGCGGTTCACATGAGACAAAACCCTTTACAAATGTAAGGACAGTTATTAAATAATAATCATGAGACTGATGAGAAACATGGGTAGCAGGGGCAAAGTAGAGCTGGCCTCTGTCTCTGGTTCAACTCCTTCTGATACACGTGATCATGCGGCCCTGAGCAAACCTCTCCTTCCATCTCAGTGCCCCCAGACAGCTCCCTCAAAGACCCTAAATTGCATAAAAGTAATCCTAGAGCAATCAAAGAAGAGGACCAGCTCAAAACAAGAAAGGGCTGCTTTGACTGAGATGGGATCATGCCCTCTGGTATTGAGCAGGACCTCAGACACCATTTAAATCCAAGGTCCTCATTTGAACAAGAGGAAAACTGCATCCTGAAAAGGAGATGAGGTTTGCTCGAGGTCACAGAGCTTGAATCCTGGGCAGATTTGTTGTTTTTGAGTCAAATCTGACTCTTTGTGACTTTGGGTACTCTTGGCAGAAGTAATAGTGTTGTTTACCATTTCCTTCTCCAAGTCATTTTACAGATGAGGAAACTGAGGCAAGCAAGGCTAAATTACTTGCCCAGAGTCCCACAGCTACTAAGTGTCTGAGGCTCCTGGAATTCCTAGGATGATAACTGAGATAGATGATTCCAGACCCACATACTACCATTGTGCCATCTAGCTGCCTTCTCTTCTTCCTAGGGCCTTGGTAAATCCTCAATCACTAAGTACACATGAGTTCAAGTCCAACTCTTTCAGCTCCTTGTCTTGAGGAATCCATTTTGGTTTCCCATCTCTGTGAGATCTGATCAAGCTAAAAAGGTTTTGAGTAGAGAGCAAACAAGAGACTTTGAATCTCTAGTCTGACAAAGTTGCAGAGTGATTATGACCTGTGTTGGTAGAGGGAGTGCCCTAAGCCCCTAAAATATTCAAGAGTTCCAGTGATTTATAAGATAGTATTTGAAAGAAGGACTTCGGAGAGCTCACCTCTAGACCAGGCTCAGCCATTTATTCACGGCAGCTTCTATCTCTGCTGATGGGAGTCTACATCTATCAAAAATGCAAATACAACCAACATTAAAATTGCATCATTAAAATTATTATTTTAAATTACTTTGCTTTTGGAATTTAAGCACTCTTGGGCACTCTTGGTTTTAATTTAGTTAAGACATCTATCCTGCTGTGTCATGGAAACTTAGACACATTGCTGAAGATGATAATAGCAAATGACCTTTAAATCTCTCATGCAGGTCTCGTTCTTGGTGGAACAAGCTATGCCGACGTATCAAGAACATCTTGAAACTAATGATCACTAACAGAGCTTGATGAGTGATAAAGCACTTCCATATGCGTGATCTTGATAGAAGCTCAATTACCACCCCCCCCCCCCGATTCCTTAAAGCTCTGGATCTCTGATGCTCTTTGGGACCTTGAACAAATCCCTTTTCCCTAGATCTCAGTTTCCTAACCTGTAAGATGTGAAGGTTGTGCAAGACTGTCTTGGGGAGGTGGGGCTTCCAGATCTAGATTCTGGATTCATCACAGTGACCTCATGAAGGAGGAAGGCCCCTTTATACATCTTCATATAGAGGCTGGATATGGTCACATCACAGATACATAATAATAATGGGGGTTGCTTTACTTTATGGCAGGGATGAGAAACTTTCAGCCATGTAAAAACTTTCAGGCTGTGTAAAGCTCACAGTATTATTTGATCTGGCCCTGCCAAGGCAACCACAGACAATGACGGACTGAAAGCTAGTTAAAACAACCTCACACTGCTTGAATTTTTAAGTTGATAATTTTGTATGCCCCATGAATGAGATTATAAATATCCAAAGGACCCTTGACAGAAAAATGGTGCCCCAACCCTGCTCTATGGTTGGACTACCATTGAGGTGCCTGCCAACTTGCAACTTTGGGGATTCTGAGGTCATAAACTGGTCTACTCCTTCTGCTAACAGAGAGCCTGAGACTCAGAGAGGTAGGTGATGAGGTCAAGGTTTCTCAAATGGCAGGGACAGCACTAGAACCATATCTTCTGGCTCAAAATACAGGGCTTCTTAGCCCCTGCCCACCCCTGTCGGATGCTCCCAATTAAACAAAAGTTTGACTACAAAAAAGGTGGAAAGAAAACAAAAAGCCTGACTTCTTTTGATGAACACAAATTTGCACATCAGGTCTGCCCACTAGATCACTTTTGTGGAGAGTTCCTCTCTTTCTCTTTAAAGTTGCCAGACTGCAGGCATCTTTGAAAAAATGGGGGAAAAAAAACCAGGCTACCTTTTACAAACATGGAGTGTTGCAATGGCATGAGATTAGGCTTTTGGCTCTCTAATTAATGTAATTTTCTGCTTTTCATGGCACCAATGAAAGTCTAGACATACTCACAGGCAAGAAAGGGATGAAGTTAGAAAAAAATTTTTTAAGTAGTAAGCAGCATCTATCTAAAACCATCAGCAAGCATTATATATATATATATATATATATATATATATATATATATATATATATAAAGGGGATAAGTTAGAAGCATTCCCAATAAGATCAGGGATGAACAAGGATGTCTATTATTACCACTATTATTCACTAGAAATGCTAGCTTTAGCCATAAGAGAAGAAAAATAAATCAAAGGAATTAGAATAGGCAACAAAGAAACAAACTATCACTCTTTGCAGATGATATGATGGTAAACTTAGAGAATCCCAGAGAATCAACTAAAAAATTACCTGAAACAATTAACATTAACAAAATTGCAGAATATAATTAAACTCACATAAATCATCAGCATTTCTATACATTACCAACAAAGCTCAGCAGTAAGAGATAAAAAAGAAAAATTCCATTTAAAATAACTGTAAATAATATAAAATATTTGGGAATCTACCTGCCAAGACAAACCCAGGAACTTTATGAATACAAGTACAGGACATTTTTCACACAAATGAAGTCAGATCTAAACAACAGGGAAAATGTCAATTGTTCATGGGTAAGGTGAACTAATATTTTAAAAATGACAATTCTACTTAAATTAATTGACTTATTCAGTGCCATACCAATCAAACTGCCAGAAAAAAATTTAACAGAAAAAAATAACAAAACAAGTGGAAGAACAAAAGCTCAAGAATGTCAAGGGAATTAATGGGGAAAAAAGCAGAGGAAGGTGGCCTAGCTGTACCAGACCTAAAAAATGACCTAGCTGTACCAGGCCTAAACCTACTATGAAGCAGTAGTCATAAAAACCATTTGATACTGGCTAAAAAATAAAGTGGTGGATCAGTGGAACAAGTTAGGTACACAAGACACAGTATTCAGTGACTAGTAATCTAGTATTTGATAAGCTGAAACACTGCAGCTTCTGGGATAAGAACTCACTATTTGACAAAAATTGCTGGGAAAGCTGGAAAACAGTATGGCAGAAACTAGGCATTGACCAACATCTTACACAATATACCAAGATAAGATTGAAATGTGTTCACTATTTAGACATAAAGGATGATACTACAAGAACAATAGAATAGCAAGGGATAGTTTACCTATCACATTTTTGAAGAAGGGAGGAATTTATGGCCAAAGAACAACAAAAGAATGTTCTGAAATGCAACATGGATAATTCTGACTATATTCAATTAAAATGACTTTGCACAAATAAAATCAATGTAGCCAAAATTAGAAGGGAAGCAGAAAGCTGGGAAATGAGTTTTCAGCCAGTGTTTCTGATAAAGGTCTCATTTTTAAAATATATAGAGAACTGACTCAAATGTATAACAATACAAGTCAATTCCAATACATAAATGGTCAAAGGATATGATAAGGTAATTTTCAGATGAAGAAAATAAAGCCATCTATGCTCACATGAAAAAATGCTCTAAATTGCTATTAATTAGAGAATGCAAATTAAAACAACTCTGAGGTACCCCTTCACATCTATCAGATTGTCTAAGATGAGAGTAAAAGATAACAATGTTGGAGGGGATATGGGAAAACTTGAGACCAATTCATTATTGGTGTAGTTGTAAAATGATCCAAATTGAAGAGCAATTTGGAACTGTAACCGAAGGGCTATCAAACTGTGCCAACCCTTTGATCCAGCAGTGTCACTACTGGGTCTGAATCCCAAAGAGATCATAAAAAAGGGAAAAGGACCCACATATGCAAAAATGTTTGCAACAGCTCTTTTTGTGGTGGCAAGCAATTTGAAACTGAGTAGGTGCTCATCGATTGGGGAATGGCTAAGTTATGGTATATGAATATAATGGAATGTTATTTTTCTATAATAAATATAGAACAGGTTGATTTCAGAAAAGCCTGGAAAGATTTACAGGAATTGATGCTGAGCAAAGTAAGCAGAACCAGGAAAACATTGTACGTAGTAACAGCAAGATTATGTGATGATCAACTATAATACACTTAGCTCTTCTCAGCAATATATTTATCCAAGCCAATTATAATACACTTTGGATGGAAAATGCCATCTGCATCCGGAAAGAAAACTATGGGACTGAATGTGGATCAAAGCATACCATTTTCACCTTTTTTATTAGTTTGCTTTTTCTTTATTGATTTTTTCCTTTTGTTCCGATTTCTTTTTCACAACATGACTAATACGTTTAAAATGATTGTACTTGTATAACCTATCTCAGATTGCTTGCAGACTTAGGAAGAGGGGTGAAAGAGAGGGAGAAAAGAAAATTTGGAACTTAAAATCTTACGAAAAATGAATGTTGGAAGCTATGTTTATATGTAACTGGAAAAATAAAATACTATTGAATAAAAAAGGAGCGAGAGAAACGTAGCTTCCAGAAAAAGAAGACAAAGAAATTTTCTGGAAAAATGATGCCTCCTGCATTCCTCCACTAAGACTAAGGCCCATATGAAGGTCCCCCAGACAGACTAGTCCAGCCCCAGGCAAAGGAGACAGACTGTGAAGGAGATAATAAAGACTTTGGACTTTATTACTGACTAGTCTTGTGGTGATTATTTGGCTGAGACCAAGGCTGGTCCAGAGACCTCCAGAAAGCTAGTCAGAACATTACACTTGACCTCTAGTGGCAAGATCTTAGGAGACCATGAACTTATCAAGCATTGTAAATGTAGAACTGTAATGCAGAAATTCCCTAGGAACTATTGACACATAACTCTGCCTCTACATGAAAGAGGCTCATATGACTATTACTTTTATAGTGGGTTTTTTCTCTTGTATCTGAATATCAGACTATAAGGTGATACTTCTCCTGTTATTTTGCCTGTCTACAGCAATATCCCCTCACTCAGGACCAACCCCTCCCCCCCACACGTCTTCTGGTAGAAACCAGGATGAGCAAGCTTATTGGCATACTATTTTGAAAAGTACAAAAGAATACATGGACTTGGAATGACGATCTGTAGAGTGATGCTTCAAGCTTGGCCATTCAGGTGCCATCTGAGATTCCTCAAGCTTCTTACTGAGATGAGCAGTTTATATTACAAAATGAATATCCTCCAAAGTTATCGGCTGATAATTGAAAATACTGTGGCTGTGGAGTCAGAAGACAGGATCAAAAGCTCTGCTCTTACTGCTTATTATCTATGTGACATTGGTTAATGCCTTGCCGATGCTTCTGTTTCCTCCTCTGGAAAATGAGCTTGTTGTACCTCTCAGATTGGCTAAGATGACAGGAAAAGATAATAATGAATGTTGGAGGGGATGTGGGAAGACTGGGACACTAATACATTGTTGGTGGAGTTGTGAACTGGTGAACTGATTCAACTGATTCTGGAGAGCAATTTGGAATTATTATAACCTTTCTATCTCCCGGGACCAGCATTCCTGCCACCACAAATAATTAGTCCCTTCTCTTTTAAAGTTTGTGCTATCCATTTGTATGGTAAAGTGAACAGAGTACTGACATGGTCATCAAAGACTCTGGATCCAAAACCCAACTTCCATGCTTCCAATGTTACTTTGACAAAATCTTTTCACCTCCCTGGGACACAGTTTCTTCATTTGTAATGATGAATAATAATACATGGACTACCTAGGTGGCACAGCAGTGGCACAGCAGACAGAACACCAGAACCAGAGCTAGGAAGACCTAAGTTCAAATTCAGACTCAGAAAATTCTTAACTGTGAACTCCTCGCCATGTCACTTAACCTGTTTCCTCGTCTATACAATGGGCATCATAACAATACCTACATCTCTCAGGGTTTCAGATATTTGTAAAGAACTTAGGCACTATGCAAGTGTTTAATCTTTCTTCCTTTCCATGGGTAAACTCAGGCAAACCTTTTCACATTCTTGGGTTTCTGAAGGGGTTAGACTCTTAGTTCCCTCTAGATCCAGAATCCTAGCATCATCCTCTTTACATGTTTAGTAAATGTTGTCTATTGAGTTCTACCTTCCACTTTTCAAGGATCTCTTTGTACCAGAAGAAACTTTATTTATTTTCACTCATTAATTTATCAGGCAATTATAGGGATGACCAAGTGGCACAGAATCAGAGACCTGAATTCAAATCTAGCTTCAGACACTTACTAACTGTATGACCTTGTCACAATTTCTGTTTGCTACTTTCTACACAAATAAAATCAGATCTAATCAGTTGGAAAAATATCAAGTGCCCATGGGTAGGCCAAGCTAATATAATAAAAATGACAACAATACCTAAATTAATCTAATTATTCAGCGCCATACCAATCAAACTCCCAAGAAATTATTTTACAGATCTGGAAAAAAATAATAAAGTTCATCTGGAAGAACAAAATGTCAAGAGTTTCCAGGGAATTAATGAAAAAAATGCCAATGAAGGTGGCTGAGTTGTGCCAAATCTAAAACTATATTGTAAAGCAGTGGTCATCAAAACCATTTGGTACTAGCTAAGAAATAGAGCAGCTGATCAGTGGAATAAGTTAGGTTCACTAGACACAATAGTCAATGACTGCAGCAATCTAATGTTTGATATATCCAAGACCCCAGCCCTTGGGATGAGAATTCATTATTTGACAAAAATTGCTGGGAAAATTGGAAATTAGTATGACAGAAACTAGGCATTGACCCACACATAAGACCATATACCAAGATAAGGTCGAAATTGGGTCTATGATTTAGATATAAAGAATGAGACTATAAGCAAATTAGAAGAACAAAGGATAGTTTATCTCTCAGCTCTGTGGAGGAGGAAGGAATTTGTGGCCAAAGAAGAACTGGAGATCATTATTCATCACAAAATAGATCATTTTGATTATATTAAGTTAAAAAGGTTTTATACAAACAAAACCAATGCAGATAAAATTAGAAGGGAAGCAATAAACTAGGAAAAATGTTTTACATTCAAGGGTTCTGATAAAGACCTCATTTCTAAAACACAGAGAGAACTGACGCAAATTTATAAGAAATCAAGCCATTCTCCAATTGATAAATGGTACAAGTATATGAATGGACAATTTTCAGATGAAGAAGTTGAAACCATTTCTAATCATATGAAAAGATGCTCTAAATCACTACTGCTCAGAGAAATGATAATTAAGACAACTCTGAGATAGCATTATACATCTTTCAGATTGGCTAAAATGACAGGAAAAGATAATGACGAATTTTGGAGGGGATGTAGGAAAACTGAGACACTAATACATAGTTGGTAGAGTTGTGAACTGATTCAACTGTTCTGGAGAACAATCTGGAACTATACCCAAAGGGCTATCATTTCATCCATTTGATCCAGCAGTGTTTCTACTGGATCTGTATTCCAAAGAGAACATAAAGGAGGGAAAGGGATCCACATGTGCAAAGATGTTCGTGGCAGCCTTTTTTTGTAGTGGCTAGAAACTGAGTGGATGCCCATCAGTTGGAGAATGGCTGAATAAGTTACAATATATGAATGTTATGGAATATTATTGTTCTACAAGAAATGATCAACAGGATGATTTCAGAGAGGTCTGGAGGGACTCGCATGAATTGATGCTAAGTGAATTAAGTAGACCCAGAAGAGCACGCTACATGGCAACAGCAAGATTAAATGATAATCAATTGTGATGAATGTGGCTCATTTCAACAATGAAGTGATTCAGGACAGTTCCAATGATCTTGCGATGAAGGAAGCCATCTGTACCCAGAGAGAGGACTGTGGAAACTGAATGTGGATCACAACATAGCATTTTCATTTTTGTGTTGTTGTTTGCTTGCTTTTTGTTTTTTTCTCATTTTTTGTTGTTCTTTGCTTGCATTTTGTTTTCTTTCTCATTTTTTTCTTTTTTGATCTGATTTTTCCTGTACAGCATGATAATTGTGGAAATATGTATAGAAGAATTGCACATGTAAATAACATATATTGGATTATTTGCCTTCTAGAGGAGGGGGTGGGAAGAAGGGAGGGAAAAAATTTGGAACACAAGATTTTGCAAGGATGAATGATGAAAATTATGCATATCTTTTGAAAATAAAAAGCTTTAATAATTAAAAAAATCTTTCTGTTTGCCTCAGTTTCTTTAGCTGCAAAATAGGGATCAGAAAAGCACCTACCTCCCAGGGTGAAAATCAAATGAGGTAATGTTTGTAAAGCGCTTAATACAATGCCTGGCATCCAGTAAATACTAATAAATAAGTGTTAGTAGCATTTCTCTATCCCATAACAATTGCAGAGAGACACAGGAGGAATTTCACAGGAAGTTAAAATCAGAAGGTGGACAAGTGAATTTTGTCACTAAGCGAGGGAAAAGATGTTAGACTGGAAACTCCAACTGAAGGTGTAAGTTATTGAAACTGGTCAGAAATTGACCAGACATGACTGAGAGGCAAAATGGTAGATAGGGCACTGATCTTGGTGAAGTGTTCCAAGATGGAAAGAGGATCCAAAATATGTTGGATTAAAGATGCTAAAGACCCGGACTGCCTCTGAGCTTCCACGAATGAATGTGGCTACTGGAATTGGTCTGAAAATTGACCAGTGACCACTAAGAGGTAGTCTCATAAAGTGTATAGTGCATTGGACTAGGGGTCAAGGAGACCTAGGTTGAGTCCTCACTCTCTTTTGAACATAAAGTTAATGTGAGAAATTACAGTTAAAGTTAGGGTCAGAAATGGATTGATCCTGGACAAGTCACTTATCTACACTGTATTTCAGTTTATTTGTTTGTAAAATGAGGTAGGAGAGACTTAAGGACTTCCGATATTCCTTTCCATTCTAAACCTATGATGTAATAAACACAATGACTCCAGCCGACTATTAGGGGGAAAAAAAAAAGAATTACTTCCAATTCGTTCTTTTAAAAGATAGTTGCTTGACTAACTATCCTCATAAATCTCAGTTTCATTGTACAAAATGGTGCCCATGAGATGGTACAAGCAGATATCAATTACTGTTGCAGGAACACCGAGTGCTCTGCAAATCATCTTTCTGTTTTGATCATCTCTGGAACAAGTTAGCATGAGTTTCAAATATTCTGTTTGATCTTTCAATAAGTTAGCAGAGCCCCAGATAAATTGCTCTGATTTGAGAGATAAATTAACTTCTTCACGGGGCTAAGGTTTCGCTTAATAAATAACTCCATCAGTATGTAAGCTGGGCCCTCGCTGTCCCAGAGGAGTCACACGCCACCGGAATGTGACAAAAGTCAGTTTTGTGTAAAAGGGGCATTGCTGCAAAAATGAAGTGATGGAGCCATATCTGATTCAGAATCACAATGCTGGAAAGCAAATCCCATTCTTTAGCACTAGCATTCAATATTCTATGACTGTAAAGCATAGAACGCCATCATCTCTAAGGAATCTAAAGTGCAGGTCACCCAAAGGGCAATGGAAAGACACATGTCGGGTGTAAAGAGATGGCAGCAAATTACGAGAATGATGATTTGCTAGCACAAAACAGAGGAAAAAAATTCTGCGCAAAAAGATGGATGGTTTTGATGAAAGGTGAAGCAGTCATATAGAGAGAGAGCAGAGCAGAAAAGGAAAGCCTGCATGCTACACTGATAGTCCTTCATTTAGTCACTCAAAGGCCATTGATTTAAGAAGCCATTTGGTGCCAATCTCATGCTATCATTATATGGATTTTGGTATTTATTCACCAGGCCCTCTTCTTTGAGGAGGTTCTATTCTCTTGGATACAATTGTGTGTGTGTGGGGGTGTACCCTGGGGAATAAATACCAAGTAATTTCACAAGGGAAAGTACTAGCAACTTGGCTGGGAGGGGCCATCAAAAAGGCCTCATGGGAGAAGGGGGCTCTTGAATTGCCTTGAAGGAAAGTAAAGATGCTAAGAAATGGCAGTGAAGAATCCCAAGCATGAGAAGGGAGGAATCCTGTGCAAAGGGAACCAACAACAAAGGCAGGGGGGCTTGTTTGTTTGGCTGAAAGTTCAAGCTCCCAAACGCACACAAAAGTCCTGTGAAAGTAGTCTGGTAAGCATACCATGTCAAGAGATGCACAAGAAATCCTCTCTAAAGAACTTTTAGGAGGACACAGACAAGAAATGCATAAGAAGAAAAGGTGGAAATTGCCTGTAATTGGAAATATTTGCCAAGGTGTAGACATGGGGGGGGGGTTGGGAGTCAGAGTTTAAGTACATCATGAAATTATAGATGTAGAGATAGAAGAGATCTTGTAGGAAGTCTAACCTGACTACTTTACTTTCCAGAAAGAGAAACTGAGGCCCAGGAAGGGGAAGTGACTTGACTAATGTCACCCATAGGATCCTAGCTCTAGAGGTGAAAGGGACCTCAGAGGTCACCTAATTCAACTCCTTCACTTTACAAAGGACATCATTTGTCCAAAGTTACAAAGGGAGTGTCATTTAAACTCAGATCATTTGAGCCAGCTCCAGCATCATAAAAGAAATGGAAAAGTGTAGAGGACAGGAAGTCCCAAGATGAAGGTGATTTCATAAATAACAGATTGAGAGCATATAATCAACTGCTTGAGAGTCACTCTCCACTATCCTCCTCATCCCTTTATTGTACTTCCTAGAGGTAAAGCATAGGAACGGGCAATTTTCAGGTGAGGAAATAAAAACTATTTAAAGGCATATGGAGAAGTGCTGTGAAGTCATTTCTAGTTAGAGAAATACAAATTAAGACAATTTCAAGATATCACCTCACACCTATCAGATCGGCTAAGATGAAGAAAAAGGCAATGTTGGAGAGGATGTGGAAAAACTGAGTTAACTAACGCTGTTGGTGGAGTTGTGAACTGCTCCTACCATTCTAGAGACCAATTGGGAACGATGCCCAAAGGGCAACCAAACTGTGCATGCCGTTTGACTCGGCAATACCACTATTAAGACTACATCCCAAAGTGTCATATGAAAGGGAAAAGGACCTACATGGTCAAAAATATTTACAACAGCCCTTTTGTGGTGGAAAATACTGGAAATTGAGGTGATATTCATCACCTGGGTTATAGTTGAGCAAGCTGTGCTATATGAATGGAACAGAATGTTATTGTGCAGATTTCAGAAAACACAATGATCTAAGACAAGTACAAAGGACTCATGAAGGAAAGTGCTATCCATATCCTGATAAAGAACTGATGGACTCTGAATGCAGATCGAAGAACATTTTTTTCCCACTTACTTTATTCTTTCTCTTGTTTTCCCCCTTTGATCTGTTTCTTCTTTCCTAACTGTGACTAATATAGAAATATATTTTCTGTGATGAAACATGTATAAACTAGATCAAACTCCTATCATCTCCGAAAGAGGGAAGGGGGAAGAAGGGAGAAAAATTTGGAACTCAGAATCTTGTAAAAATGAAAAATCTTCTTGCTATGTCACTGGGGGGGGGGAAATAAAATATTATTAAAAAAGAAAGTGTTTAATAAATGCCTTGTCTGCCCTTATGCCTCCAATTTCCATTATTCTACTGATTCAGATTCCCCAGATGTCAGAGAACCTCCTAAAGTTCGTCATCTTGTTTAATTCCTCATCTTTTTTGGCCTTGACATGACCGACTACCCCATGACCTTATCAGAGACATTTTCCCACCTATGCAAGTTATTGGCTGTGTGACATGGTCAATCACTCCATCTCTTTCAGTCTCGTTTTCCTCCACTGCAAAATTAGGGGATGCAACTAGATGGCATCTGAGGTCCCTTCCATCTCCAAAGCTAGAATCCTATGATGCTTAACTCCAGAAACACCTCTGTCTCCTGGTCCTTTTCTCTCTCCAACTATTCTTCCCGTTTCCTCAAGGTGATTTTTTTTTACTCTTTGCCCTATGTTCTTGTCCATTTCAGGCCCTTCCAGGATTTCCGCCTTGACCTCCCTGCAGATGGCCATAAAATCTGGGGCTCCACCTGGAGACTCTCTTCTGATCAGCAGCGTGCCCACTTGTCTGCAACTCAACCTGGTCCAAACACGCGGCCTCCCCCCTCGAAATCTGTGTTTAATGTTAACTTCCCTAGCATCGTTAGTGATGTCTTAGTGGTCCCAACTTTTCCAAACTGAGGGGCTCAAACTTGGTGACCTGCACTGGCCTTTCTATTCTATTTTATTGCCTGGATGATTACAGAAGCATCTCAATGTGCTCTAGATTTCTGATTCTCATTCCCTTTAAAGTCACTTGAATGCCACTAATGGACTAATCATCCATATGCATGGACTTAATCATGCAACAATTCGGTTCCAAATCTTTAGAGGCTCCCAAGAGTCCACTTAGTGAAGTTCAAAGCCTTTCTGCCTCAGATTGGACCCACTCCAAGGTCTGGCACCAACCTGTATTTACATGCAAACTACTCCCAGCCAGCTTGGCCATGCTCTAGCTAAATAGAACCCTGATCTCTACGTGCAGTCCTCTTCCTCCCTGTATCTAACAGCTGGATTACCTATCAAATGCCATCTCCTCCATGAAGCCTTCTGTGAGCACCCTGGCCACACTAACCTTTCCCCTTGGAGCTCATCACTTGGTGTCGGACGGAATGAGGAGTTTTCTGCATGTGGGGCCCACAGGGGCAGGGACCATATATAAGGTCAATCTTATACTGGCACAACCCAGAGGAGGCTAGGTGGCAGAGGGGCCATGGTCCTGGGCTTGGGGCCAGGAAGACCCGAGTTCAAATGTGGCCTCATACATTTACTGTGGCCCTACGGCCCTGACCGAGTCACTCAACCCTATTTGTCTCAGTTTCCTCATCTCTGAAATGAGCTGGAGAAGGACATGGCAAAGCACCCCAGTATCTCTACCAAGAAAACCCCAATAGAGTCACAAAGAAAAAAAAATGACCAAAGAACAACCTCCACTCAAGTCCCCCAAGCCAAGAATAATGAGTCAAGTATACTGAAGATATTCAATACACATCTGGATCAGTTAAAGAGCAATTTTAGTCAGGTCCCAAGAAATCTGACAACAGCTGTATGGTGCTATGCCTAGAAAATTGAAGTTTGTTTTAAAGCATTGGTAAAAAGTTTTGCTTTTGTTTTTAGAGAAAGCAGAGGATTACTGGTTAAAATACCTTGTAGTTCCTGGTTCTACCCCTGTCCACCTATGGGATTATAACCAATTCAGTTCTTTTTTCTTAGCCTCAGTTTCCAGATCTACAAAATGGGGTCAATAATAGTTGCAGTCTTTAATCACAAGAATATTGGAAGGTTTGAAGGAGATAATACAGAGAAAACATTTTGTCATAGTAAAGTACTATATAAATTCCCTCTGTAATTATTAGGGCTTTACCCCAGGCCCTGCAGTTGTTTCAAAGTTAACTTGCAAGCCTACACACTGCTCCAGTACCTCTAAGATCCCTCAGCTCTGCCGAGACTCCTAGATAAAAGGCTGTAGGAGAGGTGAGTAAAGGACCCAGCACCGGATACATTTCATTCACACTTCCGTCCATTTATGTTCAAGTCGCTGGCTAACGCTGGGTTTCTTTGCCAGGGGTCAGATGCTGTACCCTGTAACGCAGAGGCCCGGGAGACTTTTCCCGCTTCTCCTCCCCCAAATGCCATTTCTCCTTTCCCTAAAGCCTCCCTCAAGTCCAGTGCAGACTGCTCTTTCTCGGCAGGGTCGCCACAAGTCTCCTTAAGGAGCTCTCTGACGAGAGGTCTAATTTTAAGCCCGTCATTTTAAAGCAGCAACCTTGGTTTTTGCCATGAAAGGCAAGAGCACCCGGGAGAGAATGACTCAGCATAAAGCATCACCCACGCCCACCATGGGCTGAGTCTCAGCTCCCCGGGCCTCCGAAGCATCCTTGGAAGAACTATGACAGGGTGGAAAGGTACTCCCGTCCTGCCCCCGGAATCCTCTCCTGCTTTAACCCCCCCCCCCTCAACCCAACTTTACCTATGGTGGCAACTGGCTGCACCATCTGGGAAGGGGAATGCTCAAGAGGGCTCTCCCCTCTTCCCCTTGAAGGTTTCCTGTCCCAGAGTCTGGACCAGCACTCTCCAATTTACACACCACTCCCTTCCAGGCCCTTTAGAAGGAAATCGAAAGCAAGCCAGTTCTAAGTCTCCTGTGGAAAGCAAATTGACAACAGAGCTGAGCAATGCTTTGGGACGTGTCATGGAAACTATGAGTGACAGCAAGCAGCTGTGCTCACAGTCCACCCGGGAATTGGATTAGAGGGAATGGCCTTCTATTTAGGGGGATTCCTTCAAATCTCCAAACTGAAAGTTTGGTGGCCACTGCTGGGAAATAACTAACAGGGGTACGCCAAAGCCAAAAGTTTCTCATGTTCTCCCTGATGGTTGGCACTATTGCCATGGGACGGGAGAACTTGATCTCAGATGTCTAACAGTCGCCCCCTGGAGAGTTGCCACTCATGCCCCACCCCTCTGCCCCAGGCTCTTCTACAGTGAGCCGTAGCCATTTCCTTTGTACAGTGAGCCACTTGGATTTTGGGCAAGTTTCTCTCCACTGATTCTCCTCCTACATGTCTGTCTACTCCTTCACGGTCTCTCCCTAGAAAGAAAATCATGTAGCTCCTGCCTATATGATAGGGTAGAGGAACCCTAAGGCTCTGGCCTGGCCACTCTTCTCTTTTTTCCTTTTCTGTCTCTTTCCCCTCTCCTCTTTCCTGTTTTTCTCCCTCTTTCTTTCTCTATCTCTCCTTTCCCCATCTCCTCTCTTCTCCCTGCTCTCTCATCAGCTTTCAGGGGTTCAACTATTACCTCTATGTAGCTCTCCACATCTAGCTCTAGACTCTCTCCAAAGCTTTATTCCACCTTCCCAAATGCCTAACAGACCCCTAGCTCTCCCAAGACATCCCTGCAGGCATCTCCTATCAAGGTCCAAAACAAAATTAACCATCTTTACCCATAAAGCCTCCCCTTTTAACTTCTCTATCTTTTCCTAGGGCCCCAACATGTTATCTTTAAAAATCTTAGCAATGGCCCCAATGCCTCATTCTTCCTCACCTTGCATGTTCACATGTTCAAGAAAGAACCTGTGATTTTATTGATCTAGGGTCCCAGACGAGAAAACTTCCTCCACTCACGAAGCTTGTTTCTCTGCAACATATCCTCTGAGAGAGCTACCGACAGCACAGAAGGTTGACTGACCTACTTGAAGTCACACAGCTCGAGTTGAACAGAGCGTAGAAATCATTTTGACCAAGTTACTCTCCTATTCTGAAAGCTTTAGTGGCTCCCTAGCTCCTTAAGGAGAAATATAAACTCCCTGTCTTTGGCCTTTAAAACATTTCAGTTGAATCCATCTTTCCAGACTCGTTTCACATTATTTCCCTCATAGTCTGTGGTCTCTTCAGATTGTCCTACTTGTTACAAAGGAGCAGGATTTGGAGCTGGGGGATTTGGACTCAAATCTCAGCTATGGCATTTACTACCTATGGGACCTGGTCTAGGCTTTGACCTCGGTTTCCATGTATGCAAAGTGAATGGGTTAGACTACATGGACTTCTAAGGTTCCTAGCAGCTTCAGAGCTTTAATTCATTTCCCATCTCCAAACTTTCCTCCAGGCTGTTCCCCAGGCCTGGAATGCACCCCCTCTTCACCTCTACCACTTAGTATCCTTAGCTTCTTTCAAAACTCAATCCAAATAATCTACTTTAAATCTTTTCTGGATCCTCCCCATTAGTTCATAAAGCCCTTCCTTCAAAATTCTATGAAAAGTCAAATTTTGTACATGCTTGTAGACATGTTCTATCCCCAACCCTATGGTAGAATGTATGTCCTGTGAGGGCAAGGATGGTTTCATTTATACCTTTGGATTCCTTTTAGCTAATCAAGTACCCAACATGCAGTAGGCGCTTGAGCAATACTTCTTTAATGATCAATATACATATCTTTAATAAATGGGGAAATTTGAGTGGACTTATAATTTCACTGGTATAGGGAGCTTGAGATTTCCACCAGTAAAGACGAGTCTCCTCTCTGCAACATTTGCCTGGGTACTCTAAGCTGCCCAGGATCACACAAGAAGTGTATCTAAAAAGCAGAGTTAACCACAGCTCTTTCTTTCTCTTCAACCAGCTGGCCTCTAGGACACATCACTTCAGAATCACATTCTACCTGGACCATTCTGTTGCTTAAACACAACCTCCTCACTTCAGTTTACTACAAAGCTGTGGTTTTTGTAGTCAAATTCTCTCTCAGCTTGGACAATTTAGTTGTTGCCTCGAGTCCGGAGGACACTTAATCCCTTAGATCGTATTGAGTGTCAGGATCAACCCTTTAATTTCAGGTTCAAGGTGCCTGCTTTGCAGAAGCCCAATCTAGTTATTTCCTCCTTGAAATTTATCCCAGTACAAGTCTACCATGCTATTGAAAGCAACAATGATTGGAGGGCCTGTTGCAAAGAGCACACACAAAGGCCAGCCAGGATTAGGAGCATTAGTACTTGCATGAAATCCAATGGACTTGAGAAGCTTAAGGCCTGCTACATGAGTGTGTTCTCTCTCTCTCTCTCTCTCTCTCTCTCTCTCTCTCTCTCTCTCTCTCTCTTCTCTAACTTTGCTATTCTCTTCCCACTCCTACTTCCTTTAGAACTTCCCCCACCACATTAACATGGTCTCTACAAGCTCTCCTTCTGGCTCCCCACAGCATCACTTCCCAGTTGGCCAGAGTCACCTCCATCTTAGAATCTCAAAGATTTCGAGGACTCATAGGCTAACTAGTCCAGTCCATGCCTGATCAAGGATTCCCTCTATAAGGTATTCTAGCTTTTCCTTGAACACACCCAGGAAACAGGAGCTCACTAACTTCCTAGACAGTACCCCATGTCACTTCTGGATTGCTCTCACTATTAGGAAATTTTTCTATCTATCAAGTCAACATTTGCCTCTGTGCATCTTTCTTTGCATTGCATCTTTTTTTTTTGTTTTTGGAAGACAAGCAGAAGAAGTATCTCTTCTATAAGAAAATTCTTACAACATTTGAAAAAAACTA
Organism: Sarcophilus harrisii; assembly: GCF_902635505.1. Classification (NCBI taxonomy): domain Eukaryota; kingdom Metazoa; phylum Chordata; class Mammalia; order Dasyuromorphia; family Dasyuridae; genus Sarcophilus; species Sarcophilus harrisii. Next base: position 42,128,728 of record NC_045432.1, read on the forward strand.
GCATGTCATCAATCTCACCAACCCAGTCTCCTCTTCTCTATGCTAAATTCCCCATTCCTTCCAATAATCCTCACGATGTAAGAACTGGATGCCATTGTCATCATGGCTGTCCTCCTCTGGAGACTGTTCAGATTTTCAAAGGCCTTACTGAAATGTAGCATCCAGAAAAGAATACAAAGCTCTGACTATGGAAAAATGAGAGTAGCAGTGTTCCCCAATCACCTCCTTATTCTAGGATATTCTATCTTCACGAAGCCAAACATTGCCTTAGCTTTCTGGTTATTGATCTGTAACAAACTGGCAGGCCACTATAATCTCTGAATCTTTTTCAAATCAAATACTAGCCATGTCCGCTCCATCTTGTGCTCGGGAAATTAATAGTTTTTGAGTTCAACCATTATGTTTTAATCTGTTTCACAAGCATTCCCCACCAATTGCTGCCAATGTTACCGACCCACTTTCTGACCTACGGTCTTGTTCAATCAGTCCTGGACCATCATGAAACTGAGGAGTCTAAAGACTACTTCTACATTCAATATTGGAAAGATACTTTAAAAAGTTTATCATTATGCAGCTAGTAAATGGTAGAGTTGGGATTTGAAGGAAGGTCTTCCTGACTCTAAGAAGGGCACTCTCTGTATTAGGCCAAGCCATCTCCCAAAATCCAATTTCAATAATCCTCGGGCAAAAGGAAAAAAAGCAATTCCTTTTTTTTCTAAACCTTATTATGTTTTGTTGTACACCTTACATTCACGTAGCATTTTACGCTTTGCAGAGCACTGGTGTATGCGGTATTGGTTTTGATTTTCATAATACACCTTACAGGGATATACACAGAGAACCCAGGTTATAGCAGATCATTAGCAAGAGAAAAAAAACCCACTGTTCAAAGAGAATAACCTTTTGGCTATTTGAGGTAAGGAGGAATCTTCTGACTTTCAAAGGAATTTAAATAGGTACCGTGAAAGCATATGCAAAAAAAGGGGCCACCAAAGACTGGAGGTAAGGGAACACAATTCAGATCTTCTTAACCCCCAAATTCAAATACAATAGTAAATACCTACTAACATATCTATTTCCCATCTCTGCAATATGTTCATGAGAAGAATATATTCGCTGAGGGTATATCTGAATATGGAATGGTATAAATATGGCAGGGAAAAGGCAAATTTTCACAAATCATATTCCAGAATAGAACCCATTTTGACTCTTAGGCAATTGACTGAAAAGAACAGACAATATAAAAACCCACTATCTTTATGGTTTGTTAATGGTTTTTTAAAAAGTCTATGATAAAACAGAGTAAAAAAACTACCTTAAGGCTGATTTCCGACAAATATTGTACAGAAAATGGAAATCTGCCAATAATTTTAAAATCGTGTCTATTTTCTTCTCTAAATACTACACTTTACGAGTACATCCATCTTGGAGTAAGGAAGAGCTAGGTTTTGATACAGCACTTGCTGTGTGACCTTGAAGGAGTTGCTTGACCTTTAAGGAGTTCATTTGCCTCATCTATAATATCACATGGTTGTACTCATTGACCTTTAAGATCCTTTCCAGGTCTAAATGTGTGATCATATGATTTTTATACTTGTGAAAAAAAATCCATGGTACCTTGACTCACAGAAAGGGCTTTACAAAAGGATTTTGCCCTAGGATTTCTTTAAATAGCAACCTCCCCCTAGTGTGCTTAAATAGGAGTCATTGCTAAGCACTCAAATTTGGAGGAGTGTGTGTATCTCATAAAGGGATATTTGTTTCCTCCCCCAAATACAATTTGGGCCCAAGTGGCTACCAAAAATTGACTGCATAGGGATTTATCTCCTTCCTTTTATTTCCTTATAGCCTTCCAAAAGGGCACAGTGAGACACAGTTGAAGTGGTCCAAAGGCAGGCAGCAAGAGAGGGGCAGAGGAAAGCAAACTGGCAGAGAGAGAGGTAAAAAAGTGGATGGCTACTGAAGACTGGGAAGGGGCGGGCAGAAGATGCAATGTCAACTAACAGGATAGAGAGACAGATCTAGCTATCTTGGTTTTTGGATATTATCAGAAGAATGAGAGAGCTTGTAAGGAAGGTAGAAGGAAGAAATCGGTGTCTAGTTCTGCCAAATCCCAATTTGAGCCCATGCCGCCTGCCCATCTCAACATGGATATCCCATCATTACATTAAACCTAAAAGGGTTCAGATTGAACGACTCCTTTTGACATCACAAATCAACCCCGTCCCTCCCAACTTTTTTCAGGTGCACCCTTGTCCTTGCCTTCAAGAAGCTTACATTCTAATGGGAGGAGACGAGACATAATATGAAGCTGAAAGGTGAGGTGGGAAAGGTGCAGGTACCATGTTGAGGACATGGTGGCAAAGTCAAGAGAATGAAAAGCAGAGGCAGGAAAAGGATAAAGGACGGTTGGCCAGGGCCTTTCCTCAAAATGGCAGTTCCAGGAAGAACTCAAGGATGGAAAATGAGAGTCATTGATTTCTTCTTTGAAATAAATCTTAGATCCAGCCTTTTTTCTCCATTACCACTGTCAGCATCTTGTCACCTGGATTCTCAACTTGTTTTCTTGTCTCTAATATTTCTGCTCTTTCACTGTGCAGCTCTGTGGCTCAGTGAATAGAACAATGAACCTGGAGTCAGGAAAATCTGAGTTCAAATCCAGCCTCAGACTCTAGGGAAGTCACTTAAACTCTACACCTCTACCATTTCTGTAAAATGGGTAAAATGATGGTAAATGCCTCCCAGGATAAAATATTATTTGCAAAGTATTTTACAGACCTCAAAGCGCTATTATGATTGTTGCCGTTTTATGGCAACACCATGTCACTCCCCTGTTTTAGAACCTAGGATAGGTCCCCACTGCCTGCCAGTTAAATTCCATACCCCTTCAAAATCTGGCCTCACCTGAGCTTTTAGCATTCTCTGTCTTCTCTGCACATTCACATTAGGAATTCCAAGCTTCACCTACTCCAAGAGGCCTTCCATGGTTGTTCAAAGCCTCAAGGATCTATCCCTTCTTGAACCCGTGACTTTGCTACCTAGTCATGGATTCTCATAGCTAAAAAGGACCTCAGCAGCCATTTTAACCTATGCCTACCTAAGCAGGAACCATATTTACAAGTTCCCTTCCAACCTCTGCCTAGAGACTTTCAATGACAAGAAACTCATTGCCCACAGCACAGCGTACCAATGTTGTCTAATTCTAAGTGTTGCTACACTCTACCCAATTCTTTCTCCTTGTAACATGTACTCATCGGTCCAACTCTGCCCTCTAGAAACAAGTCTTCCTCTTCCTTCCACGTATCAACCAGCCAGATAGTTGAATATGGTGATTGTCACTCTTAACTTGAGAAATCTTGTCTTCTACACGCTATTCTCACTCCCTTTAACCAGATCTCATACAGCATGGTTGGGGTATGTCTTCCCCAGCTGCTTGTTCTCTTTCTACACAGTCCATCTTGAGAACATCACTGCAAAAACATGGTCTTCCCCCAAAACCTAATCCTAAGCAGAATCTCCATGGCCATCACCATGTTCTATATAAAGTGGGTGCCTAATTTACAGGAGCTGGAAAGGTCCCGAGAGTTCACCTCGTTCAAATTCTTGATTTGAAGAGCCTTTCAATACCACAAAAGCGGTAAATAACACCAGTGGAATTCTATGTCGAGTCTTCTGACTTCAAATCCAATGCTCCTTCCATGAACTCAAGCTTAGCCCAAATTTTGAGCCCAGGTCCCTGGCAATGAAGTGAGTATCCTAGGGAAGATGTTCTCCCCCTCAGGTTGGATGGGGACTTGGGCTTAGAGATTCAAACTAGGATACCAATAAAACCCAGTAGCCCAACTACTGATGAGGAACCTAAGGCTAACAGAGAAAAAGTAACTTGTACAAGGTCATACAAGTATTAAAGTAAGAGGCAGAGCCAGAATTTAACAGTAGGTCTTCTGATTCCAAGTGCAATCATACCCTTTTCACTTTACTGGGCTGTTTCTCTAATCACTGGAGAAATGGCCTGAAAGAGTTAACTTGCCTTTGCTCATTTGGGGGGAGAATATGGTTCAATTTGTAGGGCAGAGAAAAGCATTAAAAAGCCATGAACACATGGGCAAAAGTGCCTTGAACGCACAGCCAGGCGGCAAGGGCCCTGTTGGGGTGACTGAATCCTCAGCAGATTTATGCCACAACAAAGCAGCGGTGCTCTCTAAAAGCTGCCTGCATCCAACTAATAACCATTATATGCGTTTGCTTCGAAAAGAGTGGAACATATTTAAAGTTATAGATTTGAGGGGGGGGGTTGAGGAAGGCAGAGATGGGGAGTGGAATGCTCTGCCCGAGGACGAAAGCTGTGGACGTGAATGAAATGCAGGCAGGCTGGGAAATGGGCTGATCCATTGCTCTCCTGAGCAGGCTGTTCTTTCACTGGATGTCTACAAATTGGGAGAAAAAAGGAAAAATGAAGATCTATGAATACCCCCCACTCCTTATGGGAGTGACTCTGAGATGTTCTTTTAATCCATTCTCTTTAAGCAGCATTCATTTGCAAGAGGCTCATTTGTCATCGGAAACCAAAGCACCCAGAGCCATCCAGGGTGTCACTCTTTGAGTTGGTAAATCATTTCCCTCAGCAGTTGCTGCAGAGGAGATTAGAGGAGAGATGATGACAAACAATCCAGAGCCACTCGTGCCCTGGCTGCCTTGCTTGGCCAGAGTCACAATGGAATTAAACCCGCTTTCTAGGGATCCCCGTTCCCCTTCTCATTTCTTCCTTTTCTTTGGTTCCTTGTCCTTTGCCCCTTGTTTCCCCTTTTTGCGCTGTTCTCTCTTTTTCCCCCTTTCTCATCTCTCCATTTTCTCATTTTTCTTAGGATCACAGATCATCTGATTCCATCACCTCCTTTTGAGGATGGGGAAACTGAGGCCCAGAAAGGTGAACTGCCCAGCCACACAGCTAAGGTAGTAAATGTCAAGACAGGAGCAGAATATCATTCTTCTTCCCTCCCCCAAAGTACATACAGTTGTTATGGCTAAGGAATAGGCACTGTTCAGGGCCCTGAGAATACTTTTAATACTGCATTCAGAACAATTCAGTTTCCAGGTACTGTGCTAAGTATTAGAGATACAAAACCAAAACCAGATTCGTGTCTGTTCTCAAGAAGCTTAGTTTCTGCCAGAGGGAAAACGATGGGCGTACATGTAATAGATTTTTTAAAATTCACAAAATAAATACAAAATAATTTCTGGAGGGAAGGACAACTGGAGGCAAGGGCAGGCCAGAGTTATTTCAGGAGATGGTATGTCAGCCGAGTCTGGAAGAGCGTGTGGGATTCTGGGGGGAGGGGGGAGGGAGTACACAAAGACACCATGACAGATGAAATTGTCTATGCAGTATGAGATGGAGGCGACGCCATTTGGTCCAGTGGCTTTGTTCCTTCACTAAGGGGTATGGAAAGAGAACTCTCTCCTAGATAATAGAAGGGGAAATTCTTGATGTTTCTATCTCCATGGCAGTCTCCAGACATCTGTCAATTGGGCTTTCTTTTTGAAAGGTCTCTGTAGTTGAAATGCAAAGACTGATAAAAATAGGAGAAAAAGGAGAATGGAATGGTTATGTCTTTAGCCAGGGTGATCTGGGGTGTGGTCTGAGGAGAAATGTAGTGACAAACTTTAACAAAAAAGAGACAAGATTTATGATTTTACTCTTCCCCAAAGGGAAAAGGCCACGATTCCACAGGAAAATGTTCAGTTTGTGCATATTCTCTCTCGTTCCTTCCTTTCATGATGCTAATTCTTTTTATGAAACAAATGGCCAAACCCTGCCAGGGAGGCTAGGGAGAGCTTTAGCTTGCAGTATTCTTTCTTCTAGAAGGACTCTGGCTTGCAGTAACAACCAGGGCAGAGAGGACATGAGCCTTATTTTTGCCATGAGTAAAAATGACCGAGTGATACTTCTACCTGAAGATAAAAAGCAATATTTAGAAACAGAAAATTCCTCATTTCCTAGTTCAGGGACTGTTCTCTCACACAGCTAAAAATAACTCTGGGCAGTCAAGATTGCCACCGGCCTCCACCCCCCCTCTATATTGATGTCAGCAGCTTGCCCTCTGCTCTCTCTCTTGCTTTAAGAGATGCAGATCTTTGCATATAGACTTGTACATATAGAAAGAGATTTGCCTAAGTGGAAAGCTCGATGGCGTACAGTGGATTTGGGCTTCTTTTCCATCATCATCCTCATGGGCATTTCCATAGTAATTTACAGCTTGAAAAGTATATTGTGTTCATTATCTCACTGGGGCTTCATAGTAATTCACTGAGATAGAGATTATGGGTATTACTATTTTTATTTTTCAGATGAGGAAGCTGAGGCCATGAAGTTAAGTGAGGTGTCCATGAGACTTCACACAACAACCCTCCCAGGAATGGGGTTCTGCAGACTTAATTAACCATATTCTATGGATAAAGAAACTGAGACTTAGAGGGATTAAAGCATCTGTTCATGAGATATAACTCCAAGGGGATAGGTAATAAGGATGTTCATCACATTTTACGATGAGGGAAACAGGCTCAAATAGTTTAAGCAATGTATTTGTGGTCACGTGGCTAGTCATTATTGGAGATGAGATTCAAGTCCAGGTTTCTGCCAGTTCCAGGTAGAGTATTCTCTCCTCCCCCTGCCTCAAAAATGTGTGTGTATATGTGTGTGTGTGTGTGTGTGTGTGTGTGTGTGTGTGAGAGAGAGAGAGAGAGAGAGAGAGAGAGAGAGAGAAAGAAAGAAAGAAAGAAAAACCAAACCAATTATTTCTGCTCAACACACATCTACAATTTCATAGTTACCATCTCTATCTACCATAGGTTCACCATAGGTGCCTTTCAGAACTTTGGAAAGCTACACAGCTGGAGAAGGCAAAAGGCTCCATTGTTTCAAAGGCTTTTCTCTCTGGGGCCTGTAGTAGGTCGCCTACTTGGGATGTCAGGCTTTAGTCAATGCTGGAGTCTCCCCGGGAGAGAAGCAGACAGATTTCTGTCCAGGACAAGGATAATTCCATTTGATGTCCTCAAGATTAGTTCATAGGATATACTTGTCACTCCTGACATCATCCCTTTAAACCTCCATATCCCTCAGAAGATAAGGAAGTACAGGATGTAAAAGGCAGGCTAGGTCCTTGATTTTTTACAGCTAAACATTTCCTAGCAGTTTCACAATTTACAAAGCCATTAAATTTAACTTAGAAACTGAAAGATAAAAAAAAACCTAAAAATAGAAAAGGGAAAAATCTTTCCCTGTGCACATCTTGGAGGGGTTTTTCCCCCAACAGCAACTGTCTCTGCTTGGTTTCTGTAAATAGTGACAAAAGAATCCCCCTTTGTCGTTTGATCTTTCATATCCTCACCCTGTTGTCCTTGGCCTAGGGAAAATTCAGAAATCATTTACAGCTTGGAAGTAAAATATGCTTATTAACTAGTGAGATTTCTGTGCTGATTAATGAGCCAAATTGAGGAGATTCAGGTCCTAGGGCTAGCGTTCTACCTAGATGAAAAACTACAAGAAACTTCTTGGGAGGATTTCTTAAGAATGATAAAATATAGATTCATAAAAATAAATAGATAAATGAATGAATGAACGAATGAATGAAAGGATAAATAAATAAATAAATGAAAATAGAGATTCATAGAATCTCAGACTTGGAAGAGATCTCAGATATCAAGTAGCCCCCTCGCCAACCAATGTGGGAAGTCAGCCTTTGCTTGAAGACCTTGAGGGAGAAGAGTAACTCACAACCTCCAGAGAAAGCCCATTCTACTTAGAAATAACTGGGATTTTTAATAAATAGATTTGAAATCAGGTCTTCCTGACTCCAGGCCTAGCACTCTATTCATCACACCACTGCATCAGTAGCTGCCTCCAATGACTCATTTTAAGTTTGTGGGCCACTAAACATCAAGATCTTTTCCCGACAAAAATGTTTACTCATGCCTCTCCCTTTTGTGTACTTATGACATCAGTTTCTTGAATCCAAGACTAATGATCTACCTTTAACCTTCACTTTTGTCTTACTAGAGCTTTCTGAGCTCATTTCTGAGCCTGTCAAGATCTGCTTGGACCCTTCCTCCGACATCCAATGTGATCACCATCCCCCTCTCAAGAGACGTGGTAAGAAAGCAGCAGAGGATGGACAGAGTTAAATGGATGGGCTGTGATCTGGGCTGCCGAATGGAACGCTCCCTTGAGCGAAGCCATAAATTTACTGTAGTACTTGAGTAATCATCATCCTCAAAAGATGAAATATAAGAGAAGATAATAAAATTGGAATTAGAAAGACTTGGCTTCAAATGCTACATCACATAGTTTGTGACCCTGGGCGTATCACACTACATCTATGGGAGTTGGTTTTTTCCCTTCTAAAATGATGGGGTAGGACACGATGGTCTCTGAGGACCTTTACAATTCTAGATCTAACATCCTCTTTACCAGAACTCAATGGCTATCGTGTTTCCTCTATCAGGGAACACGGATGGCAAAGTATTCTGGGAAGTCCTGGACAACAGGTAGATCACACAACAGGTTTTTGGAGCTCATACGAAGCTCCATGTGATACTGGTGATACTTTAGCCTAAGAAAAGCGAGTGTCCATTTTCCTGAGATCAGATCTGGAGAGTTAAGAAATTTAGTGCTTCCTCTCCCCCTTTTCCAACTTCTCAAAACTACCGTAGATCTGGCTGAGCTCTGCAAAGTCTACTTCGGTCACACAAGAGAAACGTAGCCATTTCTGAAAGTTGCTTCTCATTTATGCCTAAATGCATGTCATGCAGGATAATAACAATTCTGCATTTCAATTAGGCATTTGCCATACTAAGCATTTTTCCCCCAGGTCTGTTCATAACCTAAAAATGTCCAAGGATTTAGGGTACCAAAGTTCATTTTTAAAGTCAACTACTTGGGAGGACTAATCAATTTTTCCACCAAAACATTTCTCAGAATTAATTAGATTTCTAGGTTAGCCCACAAAAATCTATTTAACTCATAATGCATTTGACCCTAAAATACACCACCATTGTGGAAACACTAGAGGCAGCCGTATGGTACAGTGGTTAGAGCACTGGCTCTGGAGTCACGAAGGCGCATCTATCTCCCTGAGTTCAAATCTGCTGCAGACACATCATTAGCTGTATGGCCCTGGGCAAAAAACTCCCTCTTTTGCCTCAATATCCTCATCTGTAAAATGAGCTAGAGAAGGAAATGGTAAATTGATCCAAAATCTCTGCCAAGAAAACCCCCAGTGGGGTCACAAATAATCAGATCCAACAGAAAAATGACCGGATACACATGGAAATGCGAACAACACTAATGTGAATGCTAACAGTGGTTCTAAAATAGTTTCCTTGACAATACTAAGCATTTACTAAATCAGGTCCTGTGCTAGGTACTGGATAGCAAAAGAATACTATCATAACTCACTGGGGGAATGAGGACTGAGAGCCCCTCTTCTATTCCACTGATGCAGGCCGAATGGAAACTCCTAGAGTGTAATCTCTGCATTATGAGCACCAAGGGCAGTACCTCAGACATAGGAGGCGCCCAGTAGGCGTGGGACTGTAGAAAAATTCCTGACTTGGGAATCCAAGGACCTGAATGCAAATGCCCATTCTGGTATTTAATACCTGTGACATCCAGTAGGTCACCTCCTTTCCCTGGGACTCAGTTTCCTCATCCTCAAAATGAGTGGCTTGGACTAGAAATTCAGAGCTTCTTAAACTTTTCCCCTTGTAATCTTTTTTCACTCAAGAAATTTTTCCGTGACCCTGGGTATGTAGGTATATAAAGTAGGTACATAAATCAAACATTTACTGATAATCAATCATCATTTCACATTCAGTTATGAGACCCCATATCAAGTCACAAACAACATTTTAAGAAGGTGGACCTAGATGGCCTTTAGGTCCCTTTCTGCTCAAGATCTCTGATTCTATGATATTATAAGACTGAATTACTGAATTGAATTCAGTTTCTTTCCCAGACCACAAAAGTGAAATATGGGCTTTGGGGGCCACCTTAACAATGGAGGGAGGAGGAGGGAGAAATGGGTATCATTGGTTCAAGAAGTGTGGAAGGGAATAAAGGGGGCCCAGCAATGGTGGAGCATGGAAAGTTAAGATGGTCCCAGATATTTCTGGGTAAAGATGAAAAATCCCCAAGTCCTTAGAGAGAGGAGTCTGTGGGCCAAGATTGGAATCTTCATTGATATGGAAAGAAGCTCCTAAGTCAGAGGTACTTTGGGGAATACACTGCTGCAGGGACAATGAAGTTTGGGGGGATCCCCTGGTGGTTTTAAGGAGTCGGTGTATAATCTCCCCAACACTCGACTTCAGTACTGGAGGCAAGAGCATTTTCAAACCCAGTATTAATAGCGCCGCCAAGAAAACTGGAAGGCTATTACTCAGTGTTTCCAAATGATCAAATGGTATTCCCCCCGCAGTATCTCAAATGAGGGTATTCAGCAGCGTTGCTATCTAGGGAAACCAGAAAAAATGAATTTGCCAGTCTCGAAAAAGGAAGAGATGCCCAGTTAAAGCTTTCTTTCTTGTGATCTGCCTTGCAACTCCACCAGACTATCAAGCGGAAGATAATCAAACGGTGGCATTTTTGCCCTTTAATGAACAAAAACTACAAACATTTCCACGTGGAAGATAAACTGGACTTGGATATACATTCCGTCAGACTGCACAGTGAGTAGGGATGTTTGAGATCCTTTCACCGAACCACCAAGGTGAACACTGGACATGGCCACAGAGATGGGCCACAGGACATCATAGGTGTCTGAAAGGCCTGAAATCCCAAGATCCTAGTCGCTAATTGTGACCTCTCAGGAGGCCAGGGCTTGTGGAAGATCCTTTTGATGCTTCGCTCAGACAAGCTGGCCAGCGGCGGTGTGGTCTCACGGTCCGGAACACAAGAGGGTGACCCAAGTATATGAACATTTGGTCCTACTATGGCGGTCACTTGCACTCAAAGAAGCTGGGCAAATTTAAGGCAACACAGTCAGCAGCATAAAGGGCCCACAGTGTGAGTTTCAGGGAGTGAAACCAATACCACTTGACCAAACGATAGGGAGATGGTCTCACGATTATCACAACAGAACCGTGTATCAGGGTAGCCGAGGGAGAGTGGGGCCCAAGGGAGCAGGAGCCTTCTGCCACCTTGACAGCTGGGAGATGTCTATGTTCAACCCTAGATCGACCCCTGCTGACTAAAGTGTCCTCATTATATAAGCAACCCTCCACCCCCACCCCAGTCCACCATTCACTTGATCTGGCAGAGATCCCTTTTCTAGATCAATGAGGCTAACTAAAAGGGACCCGGATAACTCAGATGTTCAGAACTTGGATCTTTGACATATTCCTCACTACTTTCATTATCCAGGGGTCCTAATCACAGTGACACTGATGGTCGAGCTTCATCCTAAGTCCTCACATCAAGAAAAAAAGCATGGGGCTGCTAAAGGAAGATAGGAGATAGATGGTGGGAGCGCAAATGATATCTTCAGTGAAAGTTCAAAGCCAGCTCCCCATTATGGGCTTTCTCCGGTTTCCCCAAAGCTTCATTTTAAAGGAGAAAATGTCTTTCATTTCAAAATCAAGACAGGTTCTTTTTTCTGCTTTCGTTTGTATTATTTCTCTTCCAAGCTAAGTTCGTCATTCTTACTAAAACATTTAGAAAATTGAGTGAATTGGACCAATCCAGGGAGAGCTCTTGGGTTCCATCGAATCTCAGGGATGTGGTGGGTTCTATTCTCTCCTGACTTGCGCTGCTCAAGAGCAACGGTGTCCACCTGCATTTGCAATGAATACAGAAGGCTTTACAAGATGAAGGGGCATCTTAGTTCTAAAGGGAGCAGGCTTGGAGCTCTGGTTTCCTTGACCTTGAGAACTCCTAGGGGAGAGAGAGTTCCATTTACCAAAGGAAGGTTACTTCTCTATTACTTAACATCTTTAAGAGTTGTCTAGAATTCTTAAGATATTAAGTGACTTATCTAATAAGAGCACACAACCAGTATGCCTATGTCCAAGTCAGAATCTGAACCAAGACCGTCTTGGCTTTGAGATGGGTTCTACATCTGCCGTGTCACGTCATCTCCCCACAGGGAGCTTTTAACAACACTCTGTGGACAGAGGCTTCCGGAACCAGTTCAGTAGCAGTGGCCCCAAAGAGGCAGTAAAGCAGCAGATATCTACACAAGAAAATGTCTGGCTCACATTATATTTTTAACAAATGATTTTTAAATTGCATTGTTGAACCTTAGTTTTCCCATCTGTAAAATGGAGGGTAAGCGACTATGCCACTTCCAAGGAACTATTTACCTCTGGAAGATTGTGCTTCCCCGTTCCCTAAAAGTCTTTTTTTTCCCCTAGGCTTTTTTAGAGATAAGCAAATTGTAGTCATAAAATAAAAGGAGCTCGTATTTATATAGATTTGCAAACCAATTTCCAAACATTATCTCACCTGACATAATTCAAAGACTGAGCAGTCAAGAGGATAATTAAATGAGAAAATAGCTTGGTGGCCTGAGAAATTTTTGTAGACAATAGAGTCTGGCAAATTTCCCAGCACTCATGAGGTGCTTAATAAATGCTGGCTGATTAACAAAGCCCAATAATATCGTTCTGAATGAAGTTACTCCCCCGATGATTAAAACTACCTCCGATGTTATTTGTACGTGGTATCTTGGAGGCGTGTAATCTAAGTACTTTCTTAATATAATCATGCTAATAATTGAGCGGGAAGGAATCAGGAACGACAAAGTTGTCGTTACTTCATGGCACTTCTTCCTTCGCCTAGGAATTTTGAAATAAACCGTCTCTTCCCAGATTGCTTCCTCCTACCCCAATCACACCCATGAGATTCTTCAGGTTGGATAAGCTTTGAATTGCCTGTGTAATTACAAACTTGGCCACAAACCTGGTAAGCCTTGGTCTAAAACCCAATTGAGCCAATGATAGGGAGATGATCTCTCTTCTTTCCACCTCTTCCAAAAGTCTGTGATCACTCCACTGGCCCGAGGGGGGCCCATACAATAAAAACAGCTCTTGAAACAAAGTCAGTAAATTAGGTTTTCAGAAACATTTGAAGGCTTATCTACCCATGTCTTGTGCCTTGTCTAGAACTGATTTTTCTATTTGACTTCAGGTGGATATCAGAGTGGTTTTGGACAGAAAAGGAGAAATCAGAGAGTGAGAAGCCAACTCCACAAACAAAAGCAAATGCAGGACATTAGGAGAGAAAACAACTTTTAAGTGCTTTTCATACCCGGTTATGTTGATTCCCCCTCCTCTCTCCAATAAGCCACGGATGCATCGTACCAGGTAGGAGTGTGTGTGTGTGTGTGTGTGTGTGTGTGTGTGTGTGTGTGTGTGTGAAACTTCGGACCTCCATTACAGAGGGCAGGCTTTGCTTTCTAAGTCTATGTGAAACTGATCATGTAACTTTCCAGCTGGTTCTGCTCACCTGCCATTTACTCACCTTCAGCACTAGGTGGCGCAGTGGAGAGGACTAGAATTGGAGCCAGCAAAACTCCAGTCCTTCAAGCTCTGATAGCTGAGGGGTTCTTCACTCACAAACGGGGGTAATAGCGCCATCTCCTTGCCAGGATGATCTCGTCATCTGCGTGTCCCCAGGACAAAATAGAATAGCTGCCCGGCACCGAGGCTGCACTTAGTAAACGCTTTCTTCATTCTCACATCTAGACTCAGTTTCCAAAAAAGGTCTAATGGCAGCAAGAGAGAGCTAAGGAAGGAATTGCCATGTTCCCCTTCCTCCCCACATGGTTCTGAGCTGCCGGAAATCCACGGTCAAGGAAAAAGTGGAAGAGGGAAAACTACTTTGAGGTGGGATCAATTCTGGACATTTTCTTTTCCCGAATTTCTCTGCGTTTCCTCCTAGATCTGCTTCCCTTTCTTAAAGCAAGCTGAAAATTGAATATCAACCTCTCCTGTTACCTCCAAGCAGCAATAGAACCCAGCATGCAAGGGCACGCATTAGCATGAGGAGATTAAGCGCACTTTTGTTCTTTTATCTTTCCTTGGCTCCCTTAAATAATTCATTTAGAAGAAATTCACCCTTTTGTTTGCTTGCAATAGATCCAATTTTCCCTACTCACAGAAGGAGCCCTTCTCTGACTTCTACCTCCTGGAACAAACCTCTGGACAGTTAATTAAGAATCCATTCTTGACTAAACTCAAAGGCATTGCCCATCTGCTTAGTTCATAAGAAAACAATAGCCTCAACATTGCAGGGAAAATAAAATCGGGGAAATACATGTTATGCTACTTAGCTATATTTTTCCACAGTACTTTTCCATACAAGATATAATATTTCTCTCCAAGGCAGCCTTGTGGTGCCTCATGGGGTGATGAAAGTCACCCTGGGTTCCCCAAGACAGTCAGCAGAGGCCAAATGCTCTCAGGTCACACCGAACTGGAAAGCCTCTGAGCATGGTTCTGGGCAAGGACTGCCAGTCACAGAGCCACCTGACAAAGTACAGAAAGGCTCATCGCTAAAGGGTGGGCCATTAGGGGCTGAGAACGGCTTTCTGCAATGACTTATGAATGCTGTGATGAAGGAGGGAATGGGACAAAGGGATTTTGATGGGTGACAGGACTAGTCGCAAAGATGGAATCACCAGCTCTTGAAATATTACACATCTCCTTCCTCATTCTCCTCCCTATCATGAAAGGAGAGTGACTCACAGGGCCTGTACCATCTCAGAGGCCCCAGCCATCTTTCACTTTACCCCTTGACATCTGCAGAGTCATTTTATTATTCTAGATGTGCCCTCCTTCCCCTCATACTTTGCAGTTCTGGAGCCATAAACAAAACGATATTGCTACTAGAAAAGGCATCAATCTACTCTATTCCTCCCCTCACTATCCCAGTAACTTTCCAAATCAAAACACCCCATCCACCCTGGGCCAATAATTCTGAATTCACTGTCTCCCCTCTCCCCTTGAGAGCCAAGCTCCTTGAGGACAGGGATTACCTTTGTCTTTCTGTGTACCCCATGCCCGACACAAAGCTTGGCACTTGTACTAAGTAAACAATAGGTTTTTCTTTCATATAAGGATGAATACATGCATTCATACCTACAGAGAGGGAAGGTTCCGAGAGCAACAGAACCACCAAAAGTCCCGCACAGCCTCCAACATTTACAAAACTGAAGTGATCATCACCAAGGTCAACAAAGATGAGGATTTTTAAAACAATAATGATTTCACAATTAGAAAGTCATATCAACTTGGCAAGAGTAGTCTCAACACAGTGACAGGGTCAGAAGTGGAATTGAAAGTGGGCGAGCAGTGAATCACTGGGGAAGAAGCCTTCCCCAGTGAGTGAGGATGGGAGCCTCCTTCTGGAGAAGAGAAAGGAAGAAAAAAGATAGGCCCACAGAGTCAAGGGAAAGCAGTCTTGTCTGTCTGTTTTTAAGAACCACAAAGACTTGAGCAAGTCTGGAAGCATTAGGGAAAGTCTGGAGACAGGGAGAGGGTGGCGATGAAAGAGGGAGAAATCAATGACGCAAGGACAGAATAGAGTCAGCCTTCGAAGTGAAAGATTGAGGTTGTTCATATCACTCTGAGGAAGGAACAAAAAAAGGAAGAAAGGAGATACCAGAAAGTAAGAGAGATGGCCTTAATTGACCCAGTAAAGTAAAGAAAAGCAAGGTTGCCTATTGAGATAGTGACTTCCGGTCAAAATAGGATTCGTCGGCATCACAAAATGGCAGATTTAGATGTGGAAGGGACATCAGAGGCTATGTAATCCCCTTATCTCATTCTACAAATGAGGAAACTGAGGTCTAGCAAGTGACTGAAGGTCAAACAGGTAGTAAGCATTAGAGGCAACATTTGAACTGAAGTCCTTTGATGGCAGAGCTAGAAATCTTGCCATACTAGCACTTGGGGATAAGAGAGAATGCTCCTGCCATCCAGCAGCTGAGATTACGTTTTATAAACCTGTGCTAGACTAAGTACACATAGTTCTCTGGCTTCCTTCTGTAACATGAAGTAGCTTGAGAGTGGGAACAAAGAAAGACAATAAGAGATTACAAGGGTTTGAACATTAGCAATACATGACTAGTCAAAGGGGAAGAGGGCGAGGGATTGGGGTTAAACTATAGGATCAAGACAGAAAAGTGAGGCGAACAGAAGACTCAGCTACCAGAGTTGGAAGTGAGGCTGGCAGAGGATGAAGTGGTCTGGCTGGGGTCGGAGGTGGAGAGTGGGAGGCAAAAGCCAGAAGGTTTAATCAAAGGGAAGACATTCAGAGTTCACCTTGTGGTACAAATAGTTTTTAAAACTATAAGGCCTAAGCTGGATCCCTGAGCTAAAATGGAGATGATGGTCACGGGAGTAAAGAACACCGAACAACCAGGAAGCCAGAGGGCCAAAAGTGTCGCCCACAGGAATCACAAAACTGGCAAAGATGAAGATGGCCGTCGGAGGAGAAATGAAAACCCGTGACCAGGACTGGCCTCCCAGAGGCAGCAGAGAGAGGTTGGTGAATGATCACCACAAAGATCAGGAGAAACGGGGCGAAATTTGGGAAATGCTGTTGACTGCTGGTGGCAGAGGGGCAGTGAGGACTATGTCAATCCTACCTCCTTTTCCTTCTCTGCTTTGGGGTGGGTAAAAGATGGGGTCACCACCACAGAGCATGCTGAGAAATGGAAGATTCTCAAGAAAAAGTGCAAGGCAAGAAGTTAAGATGGAGGATCAAGGGAATGTGAATAACAGAACAGGACTGTAGAAGGCAAAACAGTAAGAAAGGGCAGAGGACATGAGGTTCTAGGGAGGGTAGAAGGGGGAAGAGAACACAGAGAAAAGGAGCAGGAGGTCAAAAAGAGTTTCTGCCAAGATAGACAGGAGTTCAGAATGAGAGATTAGGATAGTTACAGGTAGGAATTTGCTAGACAGGCGGCAGGTGGGGTGGTGAGGACCCAGGGAAGATGGAGGAGCTGTAGGCTAAGTGGGCCCCAAGGTTCTAATTAAAACACTGGTGTGAATGAGTCTTTGCCAAAGGGCATCTCCCCTGGGGTACCCTCCTCACTTGTTTCTATCAGGGAGTGGTCAAGAGAGGCTTTTAGAACATACCTGCCAACTCTCCTGGGGTATTTAATGCTTTCTGCCTCCACCTCGGTGAGATTTGGAAGGAAATGTTATTTTTCCCACTAGGCTTATTCTGCTTAGTTAGAGTCGCCCAAGACCATTTCGGCTTTGCATATTTATTAGCCTGCTTCTAAATATGCTTTGGCTAAATTTCCAAGGCGTGAGGGTTATTCCGTTGGCAGCCTCAGACCAGGGAAGAGCAGAAATTGATCAGCCGCATAACTTTCTTCTTCAAGGTCCAAAGAACACAGCTCTTAGAGCACAGAGGAGTGGCCAATTGGTGCTCTGGGCCAACTATTCAAAGTTCCCCGAGCCTGCCCTGGTTTGCTTTGGGTCACAGGCACCTGGCCCAGGGTTGAGTTTCCAGGCTGCCCCGGTCTTCGAGAGGTGAGCCGGTGCTGTCTCAGTAGCAGGCCCAGCCACGAGGGCTTCCAAAGCAAATGGCGCCATGAGATTCCCACAGAGCTTTGGCCTCTTTGGTGTCAATGTCACAGCTAACTGTTCTCTCCTGATAAATTCCCCAATCCTGAGAAATCCCAGAGAACAAGGACCCCTTGTGAAGCCAGTCACTCACGAGGAGTTGCAGATCCAGGAGGCACGTGGGATCAGTTGCCCCCAAAGAGCCGGAAACAACTGCTACCCTTCACAGATTGAATGTGCCTGCTGATGAAAATGCAGAGGACTATGGGAGATGAACATCAGAGTTCCTTTATGGGCAACAAGGCCCCCATTGAGTCTCATAGGCAGACAAGTTGGGGGTTGAGAGAGGGAAGGACAGCCTAAAACAAGTAACTGAAAGCCGTCAAAATCAGCGTGGCAGACTCAATAGAAATGGTTCCATTAAAGTGCACATAACGATCCCTGTGGGCTGCATATTGACGTATCAATGTTTTATTGCACTTTTATTTATTTTGTTTACATTTTTACCGCTTGTTTTAATCTGATTCAGGTTGCAGTGGGAAGAATTGGATGTTGCATGCAGGTTTATTACCTCTGGTCTATGATATTAAAACCAAGAGGTGAATACACAAGAGCTTCAAAGTGCCAATGGATGTCAAGAATTACAAGGAGAACTGGTAGAAATGCAATTAGTCCCTCAAGGAGTTGATAAAGAAAAAGGATGTGATGAGTGTGTAACCACTAGAGCATTGATATGGGCTTCAGTTTCTTGGTCTATAAAATGAAGCAATTGGACTAGATAGCCTCCAAGGTGTTTTCAAGCTCTACACTTATGAGCTTACAATTAGTTATTCAATTCAACTTTAAAAGGATTCACTGTACAACTACTGTGAGTGGAGCACTGTCCATGGTGCTGTGGGAAAATTCCAAGTTCAGAAAAATAATTGTTATTCAAAATTTGGGTGGCCATTTTGAATGAGCTGTGTGGAATGTTCTGCATGGAGAGGTTATCAGAGAAGGTCCCATTGCTTCTCCTATCTCCAATCATTTTTTACCTCTCCTCTCCACCACCCCCTCCCAAAAAAGACCATGGTCCTTTTCTATTTCTGTACATTACAAAGAGCACAAGAAGCTGTATGTCTTCCAAGGTCAAGTTTCAAAGCAGAAAAACATCTGGACCGATTAGCCTGGGTTATAAAGGGGCCCTGGCCCTCTGTCTGCAGCTGTTCCACGGATACTGCACCACTCAGCCAACCAAAGGTTGCCAAGCGAGTCACAAAGTAGTGATGTGGACATGAATTGCTCAGTCAGCGGTTCCGAATGGAGCCAATTAAAATCATTGCTCAGATGTCCATAACAGACCACTCCTTGGGGAAAGTGCTAGGCTACGAATAGGACTCCCAATCCCCATTAACACCAATTATAAAAACTCAGTGACTTGCACCTCTTTAGGAAACCAAGCAGGCAAAGAAAATTACATCCTTCCATGTGTTTTCAAATAAGCTATTAAGAGTGAGAGTCAAAATAATAGGCACAAGGTGATTAGAGATGCACCGGAGCACAGGTGGATCTGGCAATAACCTTGCACCACAGGAAGGAAGCAGACGCCAGCTCCCTTTCCACATTCCTTCTGTGGGCCAATTGGAGGCCAATGATTTTGTTTTTCAGAAAAGTATGTTGAACCTCCCACCCAGTGGCAGGAGAGATGGGAGGCCATAGGTGCACAATGGGCATTTGTTATTAGACATGGCCAATGAGTTGATTTCTTTAGGATGACTATTCTTCTCTGTTATAAGGGGATAGAGTCTAGGGAAATGAAAGAAAATTTTAGAGAGCATCAAGAAAATATTTTTATAGAAAGAAGTGCCTAAGATTACTTAAGTTCACATTAATTCCTTGTGAAAGATGCTCTAACTTGCTGATGAATATATATATATATATATATATATATATATTTCTAATTATTAACTTGATTCTCATCACCAAGAGTTTGGACACACAGGTGCTGAATTATTGAACCAAATCAAGTCCCCACCTGACTATAAAGGCAACTAACTGCCTTGATAGAAAGACTACTTACACTGAGGAAATTGTGGATCTTTCAAAATTAAAGGACTGATTCACTTACAGTCATAAAACTGGGTTTGGGAATTTAAAGCACATAAGGGACCTTAGAAATCAGAATCCAACTCCCAGTTTTTGAGGGTGAGGAAAACATCCCCCAGAGAGATGAAGAGCTCCTTATCATCACCTAGTCAGCAAGAGTTCTGTACTCTACACCAAGGCCTCTGCCTCTCAGATGCAAAACTCTTTACTCTAAATCATGCAGACTTTTAAAGATGTCAGTGATTTCTCCCGGGTTTGTATTGTAGAAGTCTGAATTGCACTACACCGCTTCTTCTGGATCCTGAAACAGAAAGCTCTAGGTGGGAATCCCAGTGCTACATTTTCCTAGCTGTATGATCTTGGATAGGTCCTCTAAATCCCAGCTTCTTAAAGTGTAAGTCATGACCCCGCATGGGCCTTCGAACTGAATACGAGGGTTGTGAAATGATGATTTATAATCAGTGAATGTTGGATTTGCATGCCTATTTTGTATAACTATAATTCTAACTATATATATGTCTATCTATCTATCTATAGGAGTCATATAAAATTTCTTGAGCAAAAAGGGTCAAGAGTATAAAAAGTTTAAGAAGCCCTGATCTAAATTTTCAACTTTAGTTTCCTCATCCATAACATAAGGAGAACAAGACTTGAAAGACCTAACTCCAAAGCACGTTATGATAATTGCATAAGAGAATATATGTGAAAAAATGCTGTCATTGTAAAATACTATGCGAATGTTGTCACTGATAATATCCTGTGTGACTAAGCAAAGGGGAGGACTAGGGAAGAGAGGAATAAGCATTAATTAAACATCTCCTATGTGCCTGGCACTGTGCTGAGTGCTTTACTATTCTCAACTCCGTTGGTCCTCATGACAACCTTGGGAGCTAAGTGCTATAATTATCTCCATTCAGCAAATAAGGAAACTGAGGCAGGTAGCAGTTAAGTGAATTACCAAAGGTCACATAGAGGCTGGATTTAAATCCAAGTGTTCTTGTCTCTAGATCCAGCAGTCTGTGTGAGCCAGTCACAAAATTTTCAAAGTCTCAAGCAATACACATTTTATTAAAGCTAAAGATGGAGACATCTTGTAGACCCAATTTAGTACACACATGGGGTAGGGAAGGGAGTAGAAGGAGGGAGAAAAGTGCTTCACTGTCTCCACTTTATTACCCTTTGAGTCTTAACATACCAGTGTCATGAGAGACAGTGTGGTCTGGTAGCTAGAACTCAGGAGGAAGGTAGATCAGGGTCTAAATCCCAGCTCTGACACTTAGCAGTTATGCAATACTGGTCAAATATATAACCCCTTTGAACTTGACCTTCATCCTACATAAAAGGAGGCCAGTGACAGCACCTCCAGGACATTGATGAATATTAGAGGAGATAATATCAGGAAGGTCCTTTGACAGCCTTCAAGTTCTATGGATCCATGAGCTAGTACATTATTATTATTGTTGTTGTTATCATCACTTCGGCCAAGTAAAAAAGGAGGATAAATTGCAAAACCTTAAAAGGGAAATTTTTTCAGTTCATTAGCATTTCAAAGAGTAGTTAAAATAATTTACTTTCAATAGAGAGGCAATGGGGTAGACTTCAAAGAGCCGGGGAGGTTAGCATCTAAAGAATATTCTTCGATCCTGGCAATAGCACCAGCCAGTTGTATAATCTTGTCCAATTTACTGCATCACTGAATCCCAATTTCAAAATCTGTAAAATGGAGACAATGGTACGTCTTCCACTTCTCCCATAGAGTTGTTTTTGAGAATCATGTGAGTTCATGGACACAGAATGTTTTGTAACAAAAGCGCTATTTAAATTTAAGAAAGAAGACACAATTGGCCCATTGGTACTACTAAAAAAAAAGTGAATTCAATTGAAAAAAGTTAATTCGGTAGAAAAATAGATTGAATTAATTCCAGAGTCCTGAATTATAGGATCTAAGATCCTATAGGAGCAGGATAACGAGTCCAACCCTTTCATTTTCCAGGAGAGGAATCTGAGGGCCTGATAACATAAGTGACTTGTTCAGGGTCATACAGTCAGATTTGGCCGCATGAAAAGTAGGTTTACTGAATCTACTGCAACACCACCTGATTTTTTTTCACAGTACTACATTGTCAAAGTGGTGGAAAAAATCCTCCTAACATCAGCTTATAGGGCTGGCTGGCTGAACAAATTAAGTAATATATGGAGGTTAATTTGCACTGCAAAAAAATATTATAGAAATGTCAGCTATTGTTGTTATTTTCTTCCATTTTCACGTATAATTAAATGCTTGAAGTCACAGCCTAATTTCCTGGTATTCTAGTTGGGAACTGTTGCATAATGGCCTCTCGAGAGGAAATATTGAATGAGGGAATGGTAGGGGAATGGCCCAATCAAATGTTATGGATATGCAGAATGTGAAAATCAGTAAATGAGTTCATTAAGGAAAAATGCTACAAGATCGTTTAAAAAAACATCAATTTGTTTCATCTGAACACGACCGGCCCAATGTCTTTAAAAGAGTAAATTTGTTCACAGGTCAAGTGGAGTGAAATCAGGAAGATTTGGAGACAAAATTCCCACTTGGTCATTTACTTCCTGTAGGACTTTGGACAAGATAATTAAACTCCCTGAGCTCCAGTGATCTCTGCTGTAAAATGAGAAAATGGGACTGGAGGGCTTCTGGAATCCCATCTAGTTCTATATCTAGGCTCTCATGGGATTGGGACCCTAAGCAATCCATTGTGGGATTAGAGTTAAATTCCTTGTTGCCTCTGCTGCTCAATTTCCTCATCTATAAAAGTCAAAAGATTGACTGGATGGATACCTTCAGGCACCTTCCACATCTTACAATCAATTCTTTTAAAAGCGTGTTTTATTTTTAGCCTTTGTCTTGACATTTCAGTCATTTCTGGGGGGATGCGGAAGGAGGAGAACTCTCCCTCTTTTCTACATTCAGTCTGTGCTTGTAACGATGAAAAACAATTAAGTAACACATGAATTCTAGAGTGACCACGTCTTAGACTGCATATCACATTCTGTCTTAACAGTCCTCTGTCTCTGACAGTCTATATTTTCTTTTCTTTTCTTTTTTTCTTTTTTTGTGAGGCAATTGAGGTCAAAAGACTTGCCCAGGGTCATTCAGCTAGTAGGTGTTAATTGTCTGAGGTTGGATTTGAACCCGGGTCCTTGTGACTTTAGAGCCAGTGATCTATCCATTATAGCACTCCCTAGATGCCCCACCAATCTGTATTTTCAAATATTACCTGGCCTATCAATTTTATGTCCCTATTCAGATCCCTATAAGACACACTAAGGGTTGCATCCATGGGCAAGGATTATTGTTCTCTCCACGGCTTTGGAGCCAGAAAATCAGGCTGGATTTGAATTCAGGTTCTTTTTTTTTCATCGTATAATGGGGCCCACTAACTTCACCATTCATTTATTCAATTAACAATGATTAAGGGAGCAGTCAATGGCCGAGTGGATAAAACACTAGCCCTGGAGCCGGGGTGACTTGGGCTCAGATCTGGCCTCAGACACTTAACACTACCTGCGTGACCCTGGCAAGACATTTAACCTATCTACCAGATATATCAGACAGTCAAAGAGATGTAGAGTTTATAGAAAATTCTCGGTCATTAGAGACTTGGATTTTCTTCATTTGGGAGCTCTTTCTGCCAACAGAATCACATATCCAGGCCATGAACTCATTAGTAGGGGCTATGAGAGGTCCAAGGAGGCAGGTTGTTACCAACTACGGAGATAAGTTAAGATGTCTGGAGCAGGTGGCTAGAAGATGGCTGGGAATCTAAGAGATGGGAAGGGAGCTTCCAGGGAACAGAAACAGTGGAAGCAAATGATGGAAGCAAGAGAGCAAAGGACAAATTGAAAAGTATAGAAAGAAGACGGGTTTGTTTAGAACATCAAGTTCATTTAGAAGAGCTTCAGCCTCCTCGGCTATAAAATGAGTATTCAAGTGCTTCCATAATAATCTGCCATCCAAAAAAAATTGTAAGAAAAGCCATGAGAGCCTGGAGAAATATGAGCTTTGATTACAGGGGGCACCGCTTGGCTCCTCTGCAAAACCAGAGCGTTGGACTTAAGAGCTGCTTATCTCCCTTCCTGCTCAAAATCCTAATGCAAATTTAATCTAATAAGTAGCACTGAAACTTGGTGGAATGGAACTTCTGGCTGCTTTCTAGAAATATGGCTGTGGAGGGCACAGCTTATTCAGAAGGAAAATGATAGGGAAAGAAGGAAAGGACGGATGAGAAGGTAGCATTGTACGCTGGAAAGATGGAGACACTGGGGCAAGGAAATTCAGCCTTGATGAGGAAAATGTGTAGGTGAAGATAAACAAGTGGAAATGATAGTCATCAGAGCAAGGAAGACAGAAAGGGGAATTCAGAAACTGATCGATGGCCTGAGGTGTTGGGAGACTTCGATAATCCAAATAGCTGACAAAGTATCCTCCACATCTTCCTCCTCCTCTTCCTTCTCCTTCTCCTCTTTCTAGTCCTCCTCCTCTTTCTTTTCTTCTTCCTCTTCCTCCTCCTCTTTCTTCTCCTCTTCTTTTTCCTTCTCCTCTTCTTTCTTCTCTTCCTCCTCTTCTTTCTTTTCCTCTTCCTCCTCCTCTTTCTTCTCTTTCCCCTCTTCTTTCTTTTCCTCTTCCTCCTCCTCTTTCTTCTTTTCCTCCTCTTCTTCTTTTCCTCTTCCTTCTCCTCCTCTTTTCTCCTCCTCTTCCTCTTTCTTCTCCTCCTCTTTTTTCTTCTTCTTCTCCTCCTCTTTCTTCTCTTCCCCCTCTTCTTTCTTTTCCTCTTCCTACTCTTTTTTCTGCTCCTCTTCCTTTTCCTTCTCCTCTTTTTTCTTCTCCTTTTACTCTTCCTCCTCCTCCTCCTCCTCCTCCTCATTTTCTATGTCTCCCTCAGCTAATAATAACCAGACCTTCCTTAACGATAATTTCATGATTTAAACTCTATCATAAGTAGTGAGAAATTTGTTATTCTGTCTCTATTTATCACCAGCAAGGAACAACAGGCTGCTGAAGTAGAAATGATGGGATCCAAAGGGACAGGAGCCACTTCACCTGAGAATCTGGTAGAGCAGGGAAGACAATGCCGCACACCACAGCATACACTCACATCGGGGGAGAGCAGATTTCAAAGAATTTAGCAGAAGGACTTGTAGGAATCCAGCCATGAAAATTATAGAGGGGAAGTAAACTCGGGAGAGATGGGAAACTCTCAAAAATGAAAGGCTTCCAACATGAGAGGAAACCATCCCAGTGAAGAGGGAAAGGGGGAAGAGATGTGGATGCACAGGAAACTCACCAGGCAACTGGGTTTTCTTAAAAAGACACAAAAATGGGAGAAAAAGCAGGGAAGGAAATACAAATCCATCTTTATGATGGGGGATTTTAAAGACAGTATATATAGTGCTTAAAGCTCAGAATGAAATGAGGCTTGAAATGAATTTGAAGCACAACAAAATGGGACTTTATTATTTACACTGCACAAGAGAAAAGATACAAGGAAGGGAAGACGGATGCTTGGGTTCAGGAGAGCCATAGTAACAGGTGATATAAAAAAGGGTCCTCTAGTTAAGCCTTATTTTGCTTATGTTTTCTCTGGCAGGGAATGGGATCTTTAACTGAAAAGGCAAAAGCAGAAAAAGTGAAGTTAAAATGAAAAGCCAAGCTATATGGGAAGATGGTGCCAGTAGTACATACTTAGAACTTATGAGTTCAAGTCAAAAAGCCCGGATGAATGACATCCTACGGTACTGAAAGAAATAGCGGCGATGATTATAGGGACATAGTGTAATTTGAAATATTGTCAATAATGGGAAAGGTGGCAGGAACTTGAGAAAAATAAATATCTCAATTTGCAACACAGAGAGAGAGGGAAAGAGGGGAAAGGGAGAAGAACAACAGGTAAATTTATAATTTAGCCAACGATCTTAACTTTGACTTCTGGCAAAATTCTAGAAGGTAATAAATAAATGGTTAATAAAAAGGAAGTGATGAGGGGCAACTAGGTGGCGCAGTGGATAGAGCACCAGGCTGGACGT
Organism: Sarcophilus harrisii; assembly: GCF_902635505.1. Taxonomy (NCBI): domain Eukaryota; kingdom Metazoa; phylum Chordata; class Mammalia; order Dasyuromorphia; family Dasyuridae; genus Sarcophilus; species Sarcophilus harrisii. The sequence goes on from NC_045432.1 coordinate 42,154,447, forward strand.
GAGGAAGACCTGAGTTCAAATTTGATCTCAGACACAACACTTCCTAGCTGTATGACCCTGGGCAAATCACTTAACCCCAAATGCCTCAGCAAAATAAATAAATAAAATAAAATAAAAAGGAAGTGATGAAAGAACCAGGAAGGCTTGCCTGACTAACCTCAATTACATATTTTAATAGAGTTCCTAGCTGGTAGATCAGGCAAATGTTGTGGACATGGGATACTCTTCAGATACTTAATCCAGCCTGTGATTAAATCTTTCATATTATTCTGGGAAATGAGATGAAGATATAGGGGCAACACGATAGCACTGTTAGATGGCTGAATGGCCATCTAATGAAATCAATACCTAAAGAGTAGTCAATAATGTTTTACTGAATCGTGGCATCTCTGAGTGTGAAAGGGCTTCAGCAGCCATCTAGTCAATCACGTGCCTCAAAAAGAATCTATAACACAACATACTCAACAAGGGACTTCCCAATCTTTGCTTGAAGGACTCAGATGAGGACAAACACATTACCTCCTGGTGTAGTCCATTCTGCTTTTGAAGAACTGCCCATTAAAAGTGGTTTTCCCCAACATTAGTTCAGAGAAGGCTTCTACTGGAGTTTCAGGATCTATTTATGACCCTATGCTACCGAATTGTTTTATCGATGATTTTTTTTTATCAATCAAAGATGTCACAGTTGTGGCTGACACACGGCTAAGAGGGAAAACCGACAGCAGGTGAGCAAAAAGATCCCAAGAGACTAAATGTTGAATCGATTAAAAGGATGCACTGGAGTTCAAAAGCTCAAGGATAAGATGAGGCTGGTAGAGTCATGGCTAGAAATCAGTTTATTTTCCCCTTCCATTGTGAAATTGTGACTTTATGATCCTAGGATCCTATGAATTACAAGCTCAGTATGATAAAGCAGTGTGAGATAGTAAACAAAAGCAAATATAATCTAAGGGACATGGAGCAAAACCACCACCATGATATATTCCAAAATGTGGAAGCAATGGCAGTTGTGCTGTACTCTGGTCCGGCGAAAGCATATTTGAAATACTGTGTTTAATTCTGGTCACCACATTTTGAAAAGGACACTGATCAGCTGTAGAGCATTCAGAGGTGGAGAATCAGGATAAACAATGAATTCAAGAGCACGTTAGCAGCTGAACATGTGGCCATCGTGCCTGGAAAAGAGAAGACTTTTCTAAATTTTTTTGGTAAGACTTTGAAAATTAAAAATAATTGCCACACAGGGGTCAGTAATAGTTTAAGATGGATGTAAGCAGACTGCGACATATGACCAATGAGAATTTCCAAACAGCATGACAAAAAGATGTTATAAAGAAATTGAATGACAGAAAAAGAACATGGATCAATCTCCTAGAAAGAGTGAGGGATGACAGACAACCAGAGGGTTCCATGGATACCCTCACAATTTCAGCAGAAAGTAAAGAAAGTCTCCAGTACATCCGATGGATGCTGCCTTGAAGCAGTCTTTTAAAAGGGCATAGACACAAGTCATATGGGATGTATAAGCATGAATGGATTTCAATAATCATCAATGAAGTAATTCCCACACTGATGAGATCACAGATCCCACGTGATTATTAAGTACAGAGAGATCCACTGGCATATTAAGCATTTAGAAGAGAAGACTCACAGATGGGAGGAGACACGGTAGCTGTCTACAAGTATCTGAAGCACCAATACCATTTATCCTTTTAAATGCTAGATGGGGAAAATAATAATGAGAAGCAAATTTAGGTTTCATGTGGATCCAAATGCCCTAGACAGTTGGACCTATCTTAAGGAGGGTAAAATTCTTCAGGAAGCAATGGGGTCCCTCTCACAGGAAGTCATCCAGCAGAAGCTGGAGGACCACTTTTTAGGGATACTGGGAAAGTAGATTCTTGTTCAGCATAGAGGAAGACTCTGAAGTGGACCGCAACTCTGGGATTTTGTGGCCATCTTTTTGTATTCCTCAGCCACAGACAGTTGTGATTATCAATGGCCAGCAAATGTGGCTCTGAGGCTTGATTAGAGCAGTTGATGAGGTGCGAATGACTCTTTTGGATAAGGAGTACCTAAAAAACTGCAAAATTCTCCAGCCAAGTCTTCAGAAACTATGAAAACCTGCTAAAAAGTAAGAGAATAAGTGGATTGTGCAAGGAGGAACAGTATTCTTCTCCATTACAGGAAATCATTTGCGTTTATGTTTCTATAATTCAGACATGACTGACTCAATGACTTCCCCAAAGATGGAATGGAGCCCAGGGATATGAAGGCAAGATCAGCACAACTCAACTTCTCCAGAGAGGAAACAGATCGAATTCCCAATGCCTGAGGAAAAGCTGCAAGGAAAAAAATTTGCCTTGCCTTCCTTTGGGACGTAGCCCATTAGACATCAAGATGTCACCTGGGGATTCAAGGTATGAGGAAGACTCTTTGCAAACCAACAAATCTCCCCCACTAACCAGGCCATTCGATTTCTGAAAATGACATTATCCAGATTCTTCTACCTCATTTTTGTTTTCAACAAAAACCATCTGCCTATGGTATGGAATTCTATAATAACATCTGTGCTGCCAGAGACCATTATTCTTTGCCAAAGTTAGGAAAATTCAGTCTTAAATTTCAGAAGCTGTGACTATCTCCCGGGGCTCAAACAACTCAGGATGAAATATGGTGGGGAGAAAAAAAGAAAATGACCCTTTATCTGCCCTCGAACAGCATCAGCTCTTGGAGAAAAGCTCACTCCTCCCCCTCTCCATTATCTAATGTATCTGGAAGTTAGTCGTGGGGAACAATGGTGACTTTTGGCCATTCTTTAACTGACGGCCATAAATAACCAGCCACCAAGCGACAGCATGAGAGTCAAGCTGAAAATTGTGACCGGCTCTGAAGCGCTGGCCACTTACACAGATGACCTCATGAGCTCATGTCTCCACTTAGAAATAATTCCACCTTCTGATTCCAAGTTATAAACATCATCACAAATCACAATCATAAAATAAGTCATCCCACCCACTGACCTTAAGTACCGAGATGCTGGAATACTGGGAAAAGGCTTCAGGTACAGAACCCTAGGTGGTCTCTGTCCCACAGACAGGGAAACCTGGCATAAAGTTCAAATGCCGCCTAGCCCCCCCTTCTCTCACCTTTCTTACCGGGGAGCCATAACAATTTAATTTTTCTCTAAATTTCAAATGAGATCATTAAAGCAGAGGTTTTAAAGGGTTTGCTGAGGGAGAAAGACACTTTTTTAAAAAGGCACCAACTCTTGAGCACCCTTGAGTTCAGAAATCTGTTTGAGGAGGGATCTTAGAGGGCAATTCCATCACTTGAGATGAGGAAACAGAGCCCCAGAAGGTTACTTGTGAAGGACCCAGACTCTACCTCCACCAGTAAAATCACGCCCGTTTGGAACCTCATCTTGGAAGCCTTAGAATCTGATGTCAGCCATTCACAAGGCTTTGACTTTGGTGCCGTGCACAACAAGATGGTTTTAATCCATAGCTAAAAAGCACCATAATATAACAAATGGAGAGCACATTACGCTTGGAAGAAGGTTCATTTGGGTTATGATCCCGCCTTAGACACTTATGAGCTCGTGACCATACGCAAGCGATCCTGCTTCTAAGAGTACTGGTCAATACCATAGACTCTCAGGGGTTGTTGTGAGGATCAAAGGAGAAAAAAAGTACATTTAGAAAGTCCAAGAACTATAAATAGAACTAATATTCACACGTCAATATTTGAATAACATTATTATTCAGAGTCTGGGCAGGATGAAATGATAGAAAATACTTAAGAAAATATTTAATCTCATCTTCTTCAATCATTTGCGATGCCCCAGAGCCACTCTGAGTTAGAGGCCCTAGGTTTCAATCCAGAGCTCTGATAACTTAGTAACAAGTTACTAAGGCGCCTTAGGAACAAGGCACTTCACCTCTCTAGGACACAGTTTCTTTACCTATAAAAGGAGGAAAGGAGGTGGACCAGATGCTCTCTGTAGCCCCTTCCAGCTCTACATCTATGATCCTATGGGTGATTTTACACAAACCTCTTCCCTTGTCTGGGCTTCAGCTTCCTTTTGTGTAAAAGAAAGGGGTTAGAAACTTGAGAGGGGACACAAATACAAGAGATCATTATTATTATTAAACTAAACACCTTAGGTATTGACAAGAATTAGCTGCTAGCCGGCCCAGAGTAAGAACTGGCAAGAAAAGCTGTACCAGCTTTCCCCGGGTTTAAACCAGCAGAGAAGTTTCATGGGTGATGCTTCTTGAGAGTGGTGATCTGACCGCTTGGCAATGCCTTTGCCCCACTGCCCATTAGAGATCCCTACAATATTGCTATGGGATTGCAGATAAGACTCAGCTTGAGAAGAAGAGAATATTGCTGTCACCTCTGCCCAGAGACCTTCAGCCTCTTAGAAAGAAATTTGGAATCAAGAGCTAATATTCTCCAGGAAGCAACAATTTTCAAGTTTTCATGCATTGATCTGTTGTAAAGCCTGTGCCTAAAGAGGTGGTTACATCTGAGATGCCGACTTGGGTTCGGGTTGTGACACCTACCATGAGCAACGTCTTTCTTCTTCTTTCTTCCCCCCCCCAAAAAAAAAAACCCAATCTATTCCACAGCTCCCATTTTATCTCAGAGAGCTTGGTTCGAACAAGGATGGTGGTCCGGTAACAGCTGAACAAATGCAAAACAATGAAAGGACAAAGAGCACCTGATGTGCCCAGAGACAACAAGGAACAGGTAGGGACGGGGCCAGCCAGGGCAGATTTCTTGCCAGTGACAGGGTAATGCTCTCAGCCCGGGGTGGAGCCAAGTCTAGAAGGAGCTTTGACTCTCTGATGGCCCAGAGCCAAGGGACTGGCATTCTTCCAGGGTGATGGCAACAGCAAGTGCAAGGGTTTACAGAGGGCAGAAGAGCTGGGGTGAGGAGCAAAAGGGTCACACATGGAAAGAGCAAAACCCTTTCTGCTAGAGTTGTCTTTTCAGGGAAAGAATAGATTGGAAGCTAAAAAAAGGATGGAAGGTTCTAAGCAAAGGCAAGGAAAGTAGTCTGGGTCTGTTGTTGTGGGGAATAGGGGAGGATATAATCAGTACTAGACATGAAGCTTTAAGTCCCTTCAAATCTGGAAGTACTCGAGGTGGTAAAGAATGCTTCCTGGGGATGTAGAAGCCATTTAACCCCATCTGTGGAGACATGCGCTGGGTTCTGAGGGGGAATTCTAGGTGGGTGAATGTGAACTTCACAGAGGTACAGATTCTAGGAGGAACCTCTAAGACTGGACCCGAGTCTGTTTAGGCAAGAAGGGATGGGGGTATGGAGAGAGAGGAAGACAGAAGGAGAGCCAGAGGAAGAGAGAACTAGAGAAAAAACAGAGACAGAGAGACACAAAGAAACAGAGAGCCATAGAGAAATGAAGGAGGAGAGAAGCAGGGGAGGAAGAAAAGAGAGATGGAGAAAGAGAGCCAGAGAGAGAGAGAGAGAGAGAGAGAGAGAGAGAAAGAAAGAGAGAGAGAGAGAGAGAGAGAGAGAGAGAGAAGGGGGGAGGGAAATGAAGGGGGAGGAGGGAAAGAGAGAGGAAAGAGAGCAAGAGCTAGAAAGAGCCAGAGACATATAGAGAGACAGAAAAAATGAAGGAGGAAAGGGAAAGGAAAGGAGAGAAAGAGAGAGGAGGAGAGACAGAGACAGAGACAGAAAGAAACAGAAAGAAATGAAGTGGGGGAAGGACAAGGGAGGGAGAGAGGACAGAGAGCCAAAAAGAGACAGAGGGGCATAGAAACAGAGAGAGACAAACCTACAGAGACAGAATCAAAGAGAAATGAAGGAGGAGGGAAAGGGGAGGAGAAGAAAGGCAAAGGGAAAGCACAGAGGAGAGGAAGAGGAAGGGAGGTGAAGGGAGGAGGAGAGAGGGAGCACCCAATCTGAATCCTCCTAATCAGAAATAGAGCGATCATTAAGAGCATACATAGCCTCCTATCCCACAGAACTGAGGAGAAACAATTTCTAGATCTATAACACAGCATCAAAATGTAGGAATTATTAGATGGCTGCTCCACACAGCTGCTAGCTGCTGTTTAGTGGAAAGGTGGAAAAAGAATGCGCAGGCCCAGAAATAGAGGGATGCTTCACCTCCAAACCAGATCTATGTTCAAAGTCAAGAAAAGGAAAATAGGTAGAAGTCAAAAGTTGGGCTCCTAGAAATATAAAGCCACCTCGACTTACCTGCCATGCGCTAGGCACCCAATAAAGACTTAGTGATGGAAGCCATAGGCTTTATGGCCCTAATCCCTGAAGCATGTCTGGGAGGTGCATTAACGTTTTCAAAGCCCTAGATGGTGATTCTTTCCTCCAGCGTGAGAAGCTTCGAGTTGAAAGTTCAATGTCTAACACGACTGAGCAATCCCTTCTATAGCTTCCCTGCCAGATCTAGACTACTATAAATCTTGGAAAGGCAGAGAGCTTACTATGTCACAAAGATGCTTGTTCTCCTCTCATACAACTTTAGTTATTACTTAGTATACTGTGATGCTGGAACAAGGCAAGGACCCCGAAGAGTCAGCCAGCTGATGAGCAGCTAAGGGAATGAGGAAGACAGCTTCAATGTCAGTGTCAGATTTGGTGTCGAGATGACTCGATTTCAAATTCTGCCTCCGGCATTTCCGAGCTGTGTGGTGACCATGAGCAAGTCACTCACCCTCTCTGAGGCATTCTAAACTTAGACTCATTTTAGCTTTTACCTGATTCCCAAAAGAGAGTGCTGTGCAAACCGATGCGAATTATCATTATTATTTTATCGAAAACGGCCGCAGATGTCTATACAAATAACGAGTCTCTTTAACAATAAGTATGCAATAAAAAATAACTGACATCACCACAAGGCTTCAAATCTGTCATCTAATTTGTTGCTCAACCATCAGCATATGAGACAGGTAGCAAAGTTATCATTATCCCCATTTTAGAGATGAGAAAACTGAGGTACAGAGAGATTGAACAACTTGTTCATAGCCGCCCAGCTATCAGGTAAAAGATCCAAACTTGAGACCTGGGTCTTCTGGGTATAAATTTAGCCTTCTTTCTTCCAAACCAGATGTCTCTGCTGACAGATCCTGTAAATGTCTTCTGCTCCATGTGAGGCCTAGAGACTCACTGTTAGACTGGGGATTCTTAACCTGGAGCTTGAAAATTTTAATACATATCTACAATTTTAATGATCGTATATTATGTATGACATTAATAATGACATTATGCCAATGATTATATATCATTCTATGGTGGATAAATATTTCAAGAAGAGTGGTTTCCTTTGTTTCCTTATTTTAATATCTACACTAAGAAACATGGCTCTTTCGAGGCCTCCAGAAGATTTTCAAAACAATCTATGCTACTCCATGAAATGACAGACTACGGTAGGTTTGGAGTCCAAAGAGCAAGGTGGTCTGAGTTCAAGTCTTTCCCCTCGCTGGCCTAATAGCTAAAGCAAGGGATCTCCCCACCCCTGGCTTTCCTCCTGTGTCTGAGGAGGGGGTAGTTCAGAGCAGCTTTATTGTGAGTACAAGATGAGGTTCTGTCTTTGTAAGTGTTTAGAAAGTCTAGCGATCCAAATGCCCACTGCCACTTTGGGTCACTGCCGCACTGTACATGGATATGCCCTGCCTCCCCAACTCAGCACAAGCTTCCTCTCACTCCCAGGACAGAGCGCCATGTCCTATGGGGCAGCAATATGGATCAGTGGATAGAGTGCTGGGCCTGGAATCGGGAAGGTGTTGTGCAGTTGTGTCTGACTCCCTCCCTCTCTCATATTTTCTCTATCTTTGTATACATTTTAGAAGTACTTTTTTGCGTACATGATGAATCCCCCATTAGACTCCACGGGCAAGTCATTTCACTTTCCTGGGCCTCAGTTTATTCATCTGTAAAATCTAGCTTGGGCTAGATGGCTTCTGAGATGGCTTCCAGAGCTACAGCTGTGATCTTATGATGCTAGAAGGCCAGCCCCTCCTTGTCTCCGAGAGGGCGTAAGGAAGCATTTCTTGGCAGATACAGTCTCTGTATTGAGTGCTTTTCTTTGTTTCAAGGGATGGCTCGATGTGGAAGCACAGTTATTTCCAGAAATGAATGTGATGTATATGAACAGAAGACATCAATATGACTTTAAAAAGATCAAAGAAGCCGTGAGCTTGAAGGAAGCGAGGAAGTCTCCTAAGTCTGATCCCTGTGAGGAACACGACCCCATTCTCCAAGAGCCTCGGGAAGGAGCTGCCCAGACTCTGATGGGATCAGGCCACAGTGCCGGTGAATGGCTCTGATCCAAAGAAAGTTCTTCTTCGGTGTCACCCGAAAGCCCTAACTTTGGGTGCTCCCTGATCGCCAGCACAGAAGCATTGTTTTTTCAGCACTAATATCTTCTCGGTAATAAAACATAGCTGCAGGTCATGGAATGCCGTGATCTCAGAACAGTTAAGACCTTCGGTGACCTGACACATCCCCAGCCATGACTTGGCTGTGAGAAGGGGCAAGGGAGCCACCAGCAGGGACACCTGCACATGACAGGGCCTGGAAAGGAAACTGAGAATGGTGAAGACAAATGGTCTATCCTGGTCTCCTTTATAGAGCAGAGCTTCTGCTCTGGAACTGGGAGTCAGCAAAGGAGGAAGAAGGCAGTTCTTAAGAGTTTCCTCTTCATCTTTTCCCTTGTACCTCTAAGAGAGTACCCAGGGGAAGAAGTTCTCTCTCCCCTCGCCCCATCAGAAAAAGCCTATTACATGGGAAGTAGCTGTCTGGTATCCAGTAGAGCTGAGTCCAGACACAGAGCTGAGTATAGGCCATGAGAGGAAGTGAGAGGCTGGAGCAGGATCCTGCTCAGGAGATGGCAGGCCCCGGGCTGAGATTCTCGCCCATCCTGGAGGGTGAGCTCGAGTTCCTTCTGAACATATCCAGAGGTACCATCGGTGAGATTTCGTTGGAGTCCATAGCTGGGGGCAGTCGTGGCTCTAGCCATGTGGTAAAGCACTCTAGCAGGGCCACATCTAGCAGGGCCTGGTGACAGAGCGGCTGATGGGGACCACTGGGAGTGTTTTGCCAGGCTCCAAAAGAGCCCAGCAGCTCAAGGCACAAGTCACAAGCAGATCAGCATCTCTATGGTGTCCGAGGCTTGGGTTAGCCCTTCTCACACATGCGTCTCTCCATCTGTGACCTCTACGTGGGTTCCCTTTTCCCACCGATAATGTGGTTGTGTGTGGCAGAGTACACTTACGGGTCACCGGGCAGTTGTTCTGTTGTACAGAGTTGTCTGCAGATTTTCTTCCCTAGTAGACTCTGAGCTTCTTAAGGATTGTCTTCTGTCTTTCTTTATAGCCCCAGTGCCTGGGGCTTAGCACAGTGCCTAGGACATAGTAGATGCTTAATAATTGCACCTACTAATAATAAATAACTGATTTAATATACCAATAATTATCATGGTAATTATATAATTATTTAAATATATAGATAAATATATAATTATATAAATATCATAAATGAATATAAATAATAACCAATAACTAAAAGGCAATAATAAGTGAGTGATTTCAATAAATTTTGAGATAACGGTGTCTTTTGGTTAATTAGAGACAACATAAATACATGGAGGTGGAGGGTGGGGTAGGTTGTTCACTATAATTTTTAAAGTGCAGAATCCAGAATCCCCTGAACCTGGAATATCCGTCCCCCAGCAGAACCAAGTTGTGAGTGAGTTTGGGGGAGAGAGCAGCCCAGGAGGTGGTTAGACCTTTATGATTAGTCCTTTATGTAATAATTTAAGGTTTACAAAGCACTTCACACACTTTATCCTTTTTAATTCTCACAACTATCTGATGAGCTAAGTACTATCTTATTCCCATTATAGAGATGAAAAAACTGATGCTCAAAAAGCCAGCATAATTTAGCCCAGATCACAACTAAAACCTAGCTATTCCTAAGTTTGTGTTGCAGCCTCTCCGTATGGCACGATGCCTCTCCCCCACGTATACACATATGGGAATTCACTTTATATTCTGGTTATTTGTCTGCATGACTCATATGCTGCTCCTCCCCTCACTCCCCGAATCTGTCACTTGCCTCAGTCACCTCTAGGCTTATTTATCTCTGTTGCTTCATAAACACCCTGTTGATTAAATATGAGATCCCTGGCAACATTGGACATCGTGACCACCCCTAAAAGAGCTTTCTGTGAAGCATTAAGCCCAGCTTTTGGCATTACAAAGTCTACCTGGGAAATTCAATCCCATTCTGCAAATAGTTATTTAATGTCTCCTATGTGTTAGGGATCATACTAGGTGCTGAGGATCCCAGGAGGAAACGGAAACAGCGCCATGCCCAAAGGCCCTAAGGAGAAACATTATTACCGAATGTGTAGGAAGGGGTTGGAGTTCAGAAAAGGCCTCCTGCAGGAGGCTGCACCTGAGCCGGAGCACCCCTGGAGCTGGGTGGAGATGAAAAAGAAGAACATGGTAAGCAAAGTTTCATCCTTCCCCAAGGGCCCAGGAAGCAAGGGAGAATCATGACAAAGGTCAAGCCCATTTGTAGGCTGTTAAGTAGGCCTCTTAAATTGCAAGGTATACAAAAACCATCTTTTCTCTTCTTGCTGCCTCTCAGTCTTCCTTAGGCTCCCAAAGAGAAGGACATCGGCCACAAGAGCTGAGCCCCATTTTCATCCATCTCGTAGGCCTGAGTTTGCTGCTACACTTCAGATGGAAAATTACAGGACAAAAGAAACTCCATAGCCCCATAAGTGGCCAAACAAATGGCAGCCTTATGCCTTTTCCTCTTGGACTCGACTTCTTTGTAACCCACAAAGGAGAAACCATACATCTGGCTTTCAGAAAGTACTTGATGAGCCAGACAGCATGTCAAAAATCAGGCATCTCTTGTCAGAAAGGAGGTGACTTACTCCCTGGGGGAAAAGCAACTGCCCGCTTCAATCTCCTCTTAAAATATGTCCTGTGTCATCACCTCTCCCCCACTCAAATAATCAATGATCATAGTCACTTTTCAAATATAATCGGAGACAAAAGACAACGGCCAAGACAAATCCTAGCGTAGCCACTCCTCCCAACCCAGTGAGGGCTCATTAAAGAGGGGTGGCTCATCTCCATGGGAAGGGGTTCCTTCGGTTACACATTCATGGGTTAAGAGCCACAGTCAGATTGTGCTTTTCTTCCGAAATCAAAATGGCCCTTGGCCTGTGAGAGCTTTTTGTCTAGTCCAGAGGTCAAAGCAAAACTTGAAGCAATTACTGAGAGATCAAGAGCTAGAAACGGTGATGGGGAAAAGGCTAAGGATCTCAGGAAGGATAAGGAGAGGGAAGTTTGCTGTTGGCAGCTTTGGGGGGAAGGAAGGCATTTAAAGAGGGGAACAATTTGAGTAAAATCACAGAGGTGGTAACAAATATGGTGTAGAATGAGAGATCAGTAGCACTAGGAGGATTCTCAGCCATCATCTAGTGATGGGATCACAGAGCATATGTTTATTAGGCCAGCCACGGGGGTAGAGTATTCACATCGGTAGGAAATGGCAAAGCTGTAATTCAAGCCCATCCTTTGCATCAAGCCATCATGGATGGAGAATAAAACAAAGGCCCAGAGATGCAAAGTATCTGGTCCACAATGGGTGGTTTCAAGGCTAGAATTTCATTTTGCAGACTCCAAACCTAAGGTCACAGCTATTCCTGTATGTCTTCCTCTCCCAGCCACAGCCAACTGGACTGTACACTCTTGGAGGGTGTGATCTGGGTCATCACTATCTCTATGTTCCAAGCACTAAGCCTAGGGCTCCTCAAATGCTTCAGAGTGTGCATTGAGTGCCCGGTCATCTGACCTTGGGCTAGTCAGTTAACCACCATCTGCCTTAGTTTACTCAACTATAAAATGAAGATGATAAAACTATCTACTTCCTAGCATTGCTGTTAGGAATAAATGAGATGTTGACATAAAATGCTTTGCAAACTTTTGAATTTTAGACAAATTCTAGCTATTTTCCATCTGGTCCACTGCCTCATTCTATAGAAGGAGAAACTAAGACCCAAAGGTAGAAAGGAACTTGCCTGAAGTCACACAAAGGATCACAGGCTCATAGATAGTTGGAAAGGATCTTCATTCTACAGATGAAAAAACTGAGGTCTAGTGAGTTGTAGTCATTTGCTCAGGATCCCACAGCTAGTAAGTATCTGAGGTGAGATTTGAGCCCAGGTCTATCCAATTTCCATAGAGCATTCTGCCCACCACTCCCTACTGTCAGAAAATGGGGTTTGTGGGATTATTTTGTGAAGATTTCTGGGAGAATGATACTAGATCAGGAGTTCAAATTTGTGAAACACCCTTAGCCAGTGCTCCTTTGCTCTCCTCTACAAAACGCTGAAATCTTCTGCTGTGGGGACTGTGGTGAACACCTCAGTCTATCACATAATAAAAGACAAAAAGAAAGTAGAATCTGTGCAAACTATGAGGGTTCCAAATGGATCAGTTTTGGTGAGCTAGTTCAACTGTCCCTTCAGAGGCAATAATAGCCTTCCTCTGGGATGCCAAGGTGAAAGAGGCTGCAGAAACCAAGAACTGCCCTCACTTGCTCACAGTTTTGCCTCAACTCTTCCTTGAGAGAAGAAGAAATTAAAGTAATAACAAAAGAATAATATGGACAGAGAACCGGCCCTGGAGACAGGAGGACCTGAATTCCAATTTGGCCTCAGGAACTTGACACTTCCTAGATGGGCAACTCTGGGCCAGTCACAACCCCAACTGCCTTAAAAAAAGAAAAGAAAAGAAAACGTTTGGAATCTTTGATTCCAGTGGCCAATATTGACTGCATTTCTATAGAGGCTACTCCCTTTCTTTGCATTCTCTGTTTTCCTTTGCTACCACTTATTCCCATTGCTATCCAAAGAAAACACTGAAAATTCTCTTGGGCGGGGGAAGAATATGGTGGAGGGGGGGTAATTCAGGCAATGTAAAAAATATTATAATTCCTGTATTTTAACAGGAAGTAATAGCTGCTAATCCTTGTTGCCTACTTGACAGTAACCGCACCGGTAATGACCTAGAAGCAAGGGACAGTTAGCAAAGAGGAGGAGACAAATCCAGTCCCTGGCATGAGGCCCTGAGAGGTGGGAGACGGAAGCTTAACCCTGGGAAGATAACAACATGATCACCCTGCTATCGCCCACCTCGACCAGCTCCAAAGGTGCTTTACAGGATAAAATATAAACAGAGAGGAGTTAATGAATCTAAAGCTCCTGGACAGTGAGAAAGATATTTTGAAAGGGAGGCAGGGAGGAGAGAAAGGAAAAGACACTGTGCAGCTCATCAGGCCCCTTTTGGATTGTTTCACTGGCAAGTGTGTGATTGCTTTCCTAGGCCAGCTTCCCCTTCTCCCAACTTAGAATGATTAAGGATTTACTCCCCTCAGCCACTTCAACCAGGACTCAACACCTATATTTACTCCCATGTGGAAGCTATCTCCCAGGGAGATTTTATCCCTTTAATTCTTACATGGACAAAGAGGGCTTGGATTGGTTGATCCCTGAAGTCCCTTCCAGGTCTGAGATTATATTAACAAATGCCTCTGATCCATGAATCTAGGCTAGAGGAGGCAGACGGGATCCCATGACAGTAGTAAGACATGAAACAAACTCGATTTTGTTAGGGTTTGTATGTGTGTGTTTAAACCGAAGGAAATATCAGAACTTGTGCATTTCAGGATTCTAGATCATGAGCTGGAAGAGACCTCCAAACCATCTGGTTTAGACATTTTTGCAAGAGAAAAGTGAAGACCCAGAATGGGGGATGACTTGGCCCGTCACAGCAGCGGCGGCTGGCCTCTGGACTGGGAACCCTCTCTGCCTCCTGACTTCCTGACTCCTCCAAGTCTCAGCTAAACTATCCCAACCACAATAACTCTTTCTTAGTCTTCCTTTTTCTTACTGCCTTCCCTCTGCTCCTACCCCAATTTGTATGTTGTCTCTCGCTTGTGTGTACATAACCGCCTGCATGTTGTTTCCGCTATTAGACGGTAAGCTCCCTGGGGACAAGGATTGTATTTTGATTTTGCTCAGCTGTTGCCACACACAGAAGAGGATTAATTAATGCCCATCGACTGACTTAGCCTAATTTGAATGTGAGCTCAGATCTTCTCAGTCTCCTGCTGGAGAACAACAAATGAAAACCCTCCCAGTATCAGATATTTAAAGCTGGAATGGCTCTCTGTCATTCAGTGCAACTTTCTCTTTTTAATAATAATAATAATAATAATTATCAAACATTTATATACCACTTTAAGGTTTGCAGAATCTTTACAGATATTATTATATTTGAATCTCATAACAACCCTGTGAGACAAGCAATTGCTATCCCTATTTTATGGATGAAGAAACTGAGGCTCATGGAATTTATTTAAGTGACTTACCCAGGATTACATAGCTAGTATGTATCGGAGACAGATTTGATTTGAAATCTATCCTGACTTCAAGTTCAACGCTTTATCTATTAACTGTATAGCTTCCGAGAAAAGAACGGGAGCCTAGAAAACAGAAGGGACTTGCTAGAGTTCCCATAGGCAATACGTGGCAGAAGTAGGCCGATGAATCCAGATCCAGGGTTCTAGTCATTAGGCCACACCGTACTCCCGAATGTACTTCAGGATCATCTTTGTTACTAGGTCCCGATTCATTCTAAAAATTATGTTAAGATTCAGTCTTTCAAATCCACTTTTTTCAGGTACATAGTGTTTCAGGCAGATGCTGATCAGTGGTACAGCTAACTGAGCAACTAGCCAAAGACTCGGTTACGTGATCAACATCTTAAACTGTTCCTTCTCCCATAGGTACACGCATGATATCTGAATGGGGAAAGGCTGTCAGCCATCCAAGGGCAAACATACCATTGCCTTAAACTAACATTTGGCTCCCTCGGTGCGTGGAGATAACCTGCTCTTAGGAGTACTGAAATAGCTCAGTGGGCACAAGGGCAAATGGGCTGCCTCTAATTTGAATGCTTGTCATAGAATATTTCACAGTTCTTGAGCCTTGTTGGGTTTTTTAATGGCAAATTTGGTCTTCAGGAATGGGGGCAAATGATGCATAGCTCATTCTTGAGAGCCTTCTAGTTTACAGAGGACTTTTCCCAGAATGGCCCTGTGGGGTATGGAGGGCTAGAATTATCATTCCCATTTTACTGAGGAAGAAACTGAAGTTCAGAAAGAGAAGCGACATCCATTCCCCTTCTTCACTTGACCCTGCAATCCGTTCACAGAATTGTCCTCTTTCTTCTCCCTTTCCCGGCTCATCTCTTAGAAAAAGCTGTCTGAGCCCGGCGTTTCTATTTCTTCTCTCCTCACTCACTCCTTAGCCCTCTGCAATTCTTTCATCACTCAACTGAAACTGCACGTTCCAGAATTTCCAAAGATCTCTTAAGTGCCCAGATGAGTGGGCTTTCCCCACTTCGAGCTCAATGTAGTCCACCTCACTGGCCCGCTGCACTGACAATGTGGAGCAGCCTCTTCTGGACTCTGCTTCCTTGGGTTTTGGTCTCACCACTGTCTCTCACTTCCACCTCTCTTTAATTCTGGGTTCCTTTGCTGACTCATCATCCATTTGATACCCCTAACTATGAGTGCCCCCACAAGGTTCTGTCCTGGGTCATCTTTTTGGGGGGATGTTAAAATATTAAGAAACTAAAGCATCCCTGCCCTGAAGGAGCTTAGAATTCAATTTTCTTGGAAAGAAGACTTTTGAAAGCACTTGCTGCAGAGTATGCTTATTTTCAAGTTCCTCAATGGAAAAGCCTAGAGCAGGGGTGAGGAACCTTTTTTCTGCCAAGGGCCATGGGGATATTTATAACATCATTCACAGGCCACGCAAAATTATCAACTTATGTAACACAAGCAGTGGGAGGTTGTTCTACCTAGCTTTCAGCTCATCATCGCCTATGGGTGATTATGCAAATGATTTAGTGGGCCTTATATGGCCAGGGCCGGAGTTCCCAACCTCTGGCCTAGTGGAATGAGAAAAAAAAAAGAAAGGTAAGGAAGAGTAAAGAAGGGGAGAAGAGGCATGAAGGGGAAAACTAGAGGGAAAGGCACTAGAGAATGAATGAAGTAATGATTTGTAAAGTTATCACACCCAAGGATGAGGGATACCTTAGCTCATCCTATCATCTTACCGTAAATGAGCCTTGACTGCTTTCATAATCAGTTTCCAACATCCCTTATCTACAACTGATATACAACCTATAACATTTCTAGACCTCAGGTTCCTCAACCATAAAGTGATCACTTAGCACGGAACCTGGTACACAGTAGGCACTTAAATAAAAGTCTACCGATTGGTTGTTTGAGTTGAAGTAGATGTAATCCAAGACTCCTTCCAGATCTAAATCTTTGATCCTAAGAAGAGGGTTTTCCCCTTCTGGGGCTCAGTTTCCTCATTCGTAAAATAAGGATCACAATACTTGCCCCTCTCAACTCCAAGAGTCATTGTGAAGAAAGTCCTCTGTAAATGGAAAACGATACAAATCTGCCAGTAGTATTCTGAATTCCTAAGTGGGATTCGGAAAAAAAGTCAACTCTGCCACCACTCTGCCTCCTCTCCTCCTCCCCCTCTTCTCTCTCCGCCCCCTCTGTCAACGCTGATCAGTTATAATTGAATGTTGCCTCTAGCAGGAGGCCTTGATTAACAGAAGAGGACTCTTTGAAAAATGAAAATTCGCATTAGTAGCCACTTTGTCACTGCAATTAGGCACAAAAACGCCAAGCAATTGCTAGCACTCTTTGCCATCAACAGCTGGCTTATAAATGCTAATAATGAGGAAAGGATAAAAATAATGGTCCAAACTCTTGCTGGCACCTGTAGAGTTATGGATTATTTGGCAAAAGAAGCAGAAAGTTCTTCCCATCAGTACAGGATGCAAGTTTCTCCTGCTTGGCAAATCTTAAAGGGCAAATCAAGTATATTCACGCCTACTTTTAAAGGGATGCCTACACAGCACCATTAGTTGAATATGACATTGGAGCCCTGTTGTAAAAAGGAAGGACGACCCTTCAAGGTACAATACAAGGGAGAGGAAAGCCAAAAAGGAAATCTGGACCTCGTACTTTACAAAATCATGAGGAGGGGAAAAGCCATGACTTATGCAATAGGGCATATGAATCACCCTCTTAGAGAAGGGGACTTCTGAGCTGGGCCCAGAAAGAAGAGAAAGAATTCTACAAGTGAGATGAGGAGAGAATGTGCCCAGAAATGCACAGAGATAAGAAAGAGCAGGAGGAGATCAGGGAAGGGCTGATCAGGTGGAATCAGACTGTTAAAAGGAAGGAAAATGATTCAACTGAGAGCTGAATAAATTAGCTTTCAATCATGTCTTTGCCACTTACTAGCTGGGTGCCTAGGAACAAGCCACTTCACCTCCTAATGCCCCACTTTCTTCTGGAAAATGAGTTGGCTGGGCTACATGATCTCTGGGTTCTCTCCAGCTCTAGATCTATGAACGGGCACAGGGAGGAGATATCATATGAAGGACACATAGGAGTGGAGCAGGCATATGATGCCTAAAGCACATACAGCATGCAATTAATGTTGACTGAATTGAATCGTTTTCATAGGAAGTATACAGCTTCCTTTGGAGTCTTAGCAAGAGAATGTGTTTTTGCAGAGCAAGAATTCAAAATGTTCTTATTGCCCAAAAGCCCAGTGCAGTGTTGCGGAGCTTCCATTTAGCTAGGAAACACAGTGGATAGAGCACTGTGCCTGAAATCACCAAGAGCTGAGTTCAAATTCTGCTTCAGATACTACCTGCTGGACCCTAGGCAAGCCATTTAACCTCTGCCAGCCTCCATTTCCTCAAATGAAAAACAGGGATAATAATGGCACCTCCTTCCCAGGGTGGTTTTGAGGATAGCCTGAGATGCTATTTGTAAAGCGCTTAGCACAGGGCTTGGCACACAGAAGGTACTTACTAAATGCTTATTCCCTTTCCCCGTGCAGGAAAAAGCAGAAGAGAAAGATGGAAGAAAGATCAGTTTTGTCAATATGGAACCCCAGATAGTAGTTAAAGATAGGAGTCTCCTCTTTGACCTCAGGTCCTTCATCCATCAAAGGAAGGGAAGAAACCTTGAATGGAATAGAGTAAGTCCCTCTTCTGTGCCTGCAACAGTACTGGGATCTGGGAAAGCAAAAGCAATAAAGAAACAGTCCCAGGCCTTGAAGAGCTCTGGGGAGGGGTAGCTTTCAGATCAGAGCACTCTCATGCTTGCAGTGCTACAGTGGAAATCTCTGCTTCTGCTCACAAAGACCTATAATTTCTTGTCTTGGACACATCCACGTGATCCAAGGACCGCAGAGTGGCCCCCGGAGAGCCACCTTGGCTGAAGGTTCCCGGACAGACAGATGTAGCAGGTCCCTTCCATCATACAGCTCTAGGCCAGCACTGAAGGACAAAGCAGGTAAGACTGAGTTTCCATTAGAACTAATGACGAGGCCCACATATCATCGAAAGTGTAGCCACGTGAGAGATACAGCATGTATCAGTTCTCATTAAAATTAAAATCCAAATGGAGATGCTTTCCATCAGCAACACTAATTATCTGCAACACTAATAGGATAAAAACCCAGGTTTAGAAAATATTAGCACCACTGCAGCTAATCATACTAATGCTTTTTAATTCAATTCGATTTAGCAAAATGTAACATTTATCACATACCTAGCATGTGCGAGGCGTAGAGAATATAAAGAGGAAAAGGGGAGAGACTTAGCCCATTCTTTTGTGCTGGAGTGCCAACACAACTCTACACAGGTCTTTAGACTGGAAACTCTCTGAGGGGAGGGACGGTTTCCTTTTCCCCTCTGTGTCTGAAGCATCCAGTGCAGTCCTAGCAAGAAGGAGGTACCTAAATCATTTTGAATGGGTTAATGAAACTAATAGGAGGTATCACTGGAAGGAAACAGGAGACAAAGGTGAAGAGGACATTCTGGGCTGGAGAAATAGTCAGTATAGAGGCATGGAGTCAATAGATGGGTCATATGATTAGGTGGAGTAAAGAGTGGATAAACAGGAGAGCTATGGAATAAGTTTGGGAAGGAAGGCTACGATCAAACTGGAGAGAGCTTGAAAAATTATATTTTTGATTCCTCCTACAATTCTTCAACACAGCATAGAAGTGACCTTGGGCTCTGGAAGATCTTGCCAGGAGCGCCCAGGCTCTGGCATCTCCTACTGAGTTAAAAAGTGCCAAATATAGGCCTAGTGCTTAATCTCATATCTACTATCTGAAAAACAGCTCAGGTCCACGAGCCTCACTGGCCACTGGAAGGCCAGTTGACAGGAGAGGAATTTCCTCAGTAGGGTAACTCAGGATGACCTTTTATTAAGGCATTCAAAGTGTCTGTTTCTCAGTGGACACAGGGAGCACCCACGGTGATGGTCCTTAGGAACAGAGCTCCAGACTCGAAAGGGATGTCAAATCCCTTGATCTGGCAGATCAGAAAGCCAAGAACCAGCAAGGTAAAGTGATTTTCTAGGATCTTAAGATCTTACCTCTAGAACTAGAAGAGACCTCAGAGGCCACTAGTCCAACCCCATCATTTGTTTCTGGCCAAGGTCATGGACGAAACTGAGGTCCAAAGAGGGGGAGTGATTTGCTCAAGATCACGTGAGTAATAAGTATCATTTAGCCTGACATGTTTCTTCCCCATTCTAAGAAAAAAAAAAGAGTTGCTCAAACATCCCTGATTCACTGACTCCTATTTCCTGAGAAGAGGACAGTAATCAGTATTTGAAACCAGGACATAGAGGTTTCTACTAGTTCTATACTACAGCCAAGAAATCCTTGGGGAAGGGAGAATAAGGATTCATTAAAGGCCTACTATGGGCTAGGCGCTGTGCTTAGCGCTTTTACAAGTATTATCTCATTTGATCCTTACACAATCCTGTGAGCAAAGGCAGGCGCTATATTATAGGTTCACTTTACAGTTGAGGAAAGGGAAGACAACAAAGATAAGTGATTTGCCAGGGATCCCACAGCTAGTTTATGTCTGGGGCTGGATTTGAACGCAATACTTTCTGACTCCTGGCCCAGCACTCTATTCACTGTTACATCTAGCTACTTCTCACTCTGACTCCTACTTACTTATTTACTTACTTAGTTGAAGTCACTGTGTTTTAACACTGGAAGTAGTTTCACTCTGGAAAACATTGAAGAGATGAAGAGGATCGTAGAATCAAACAGGTGGCAGCACTCACCCAGCACGTATGTACCTTAGGCTCCCCATCAGAACTAGCGTTCACTCTTTTCTGCAAAGGTCAAATGTAGGACATGATGGAAATAGAGCTGGTTCTTGGGACAGTGGCCCAATGGCAATGCTTATTGCTTATGTGACCCTGAGCAAGTTCACTTCACCACCAGGGGGCCTAGGTTTGATCTTCTGGACAATGTTAGAACCACATGTCGATGGACATACTCTTGACACTACATTTCAACATGTACCATGACCTTGGCCAGAAACAAATAGTAAATTAGATCCAATTTAAAAGTTATTTGAATCTTTAAGGGGGATAAAGAATTCTCTACTCTGTTTCTTTGATGCAACTTATAAAGAAATATACTAATTATCACCCAAACTGATAATATTTGAAAACATTATCAACAGTAAATTGGAATGTCATTTTTTTCATTAAAATGACTAACTTTCGAATGGTCTAATAAGAACAGAATATTAGTATTCCGATGAATATAGGCCCTGGATTCATAAAGTTAACAACTGCATTTGCTCTTTGTGTCAGAAGCAATGGATCAACCGATTGGCCATGACAGGCCCCTTTCTACAACCCACCATGGTTTACAAAGCTGTTTCCAAAAGAAGCACCCTACCGAGATAGCAGGGCAAGGTTGATTATCTCTATTTCATAGAGTGTGATGACTGAGGCTCACAGAGATGACTTGCACATAATAGCCCTAGATTTCCAATCTCTAGCTCTCCAACTGCAAAGTTCAATATTCCAGTAGATCTACGATGCTGTTCATATGAGCATGTCATCCAAAGCTAGTGTTGAGAGTCCTTCTGTGATTGCCTAGTCTGTGCCAAAATTACCCCGGGAGCCACCCATTGTTTACAAAGATATATGTTGGGATCAATAGGTAAATTTCTTTTTTTTCTATTTTTATTTATATTGTATTATAAATATAAATATTTATTTCTATTCTATTTCTATTATTATTCTATTTTTGATTTTTATTGAATAATTATTCTATTTATTTTATTTTATTTATTCTATTCTATTTTTAATTCTATATTTATTCTATTTCTATTTATCTATTTATTTTAAGCTCACTAAACTTTTCCTTATGGGAAAACATTCTGGACTGTGATTTCACTGTAGTTTTATACTACAGTCTTCAGAGTTCAAGACTTAATCAAAATTCATTGAACTGAATTGAATAAAACCTTTGGTATATGTTACCTGTCAAGAATTCATTATTTCTACATATTCGAATCTCTGAACTCAAGATCAGGGAAACCAAACTCACCCAAAAAGTGAATGAGGGTAGGTTCATTTCCCCAAACTTCAGTTTCCTTATCTATATAACAAGAACATTGACCTAGATGACCTCTGAGGTCCCTTCTAATTTTGATCTAGGCTCTTATATGTAACTTTGGACAAGTCACTTCAGCTTTCTGTGGGCCTCATTTTCCTCCTCTATAAAAATAAGGGCATTAGGCTCCATAAGCTCCGAGATCACCTCCAGCTTTATATTATCTATATAGATATATGTATACAACACATTTATGTAAATATATCTATTTTATATTTAAACATATTATCTAGAATTCAATCTACCATAGGCACAGTAAAATCAATCCCTAAAAAATCTGTCTTATAAAAGAAATTCATACAATGCTCTGAATTATCCTAGAACATTCACGATAGCAATGCCAGAACATGAATAGTCCATGCTGAAAAGAGGAAGAAGATATTGTTCTCTATACATTCCAAGTATTATTAGTGAAAATGAGTGATGTGGGAATACTGATTTAATGGGCCAGATGAGGCCCTACCCAGTTGGACCTAGATTGAAGTTTGATAAGGCATTTCTATTTTCCCCATTGAACTTCATTATCAAATCACAGATGTGCTCCATTGGATTTCTCTGTTTCAAGATGTAAGAAAATATTTGCTAAGAAATCGAAGAGGTTTCCTATACACCAATGGGGGACATGGAAATCCTCCGACATCAGGTTTGAAGGTGACCCCGGGCTGTCAAAAGCTATCTTCTAGCAGAACCTCAGCTCCGACTGGGCCTATCAAGCTAGAATGGCTTCCGCTATGGTGGTAGTAGGCAACAAACTCTGCTTGTCAAAGAGCAGTAGGAAAATTATTATGTGTTACATCATATATCATATTATAATTAAGTATAGTCAGTGAGCCACTTGAGAAAGAAATATGTCAATACGGACATTCTTGCACCAAAAGAAATGAGAAGATATAAAGGAGGCACAACTAAGTGGACGGATGGTTCATAGATTCTCTTTGCTGGGACAAATAAAGGAGTTGGCAGAGCAGATTTCATCATGTGTCCAAAGGCAAGAAGAAACAGCACTTCCTGTCAAGCTAGATCACCTTGTCGTGACTTGTCAACACAAATCTAAGCAGAGAGATCACCCAGAGGACAATGGCAGACTATATACCTACACCTGTTGAAGAGCGACAGAGGATAAAAGAAATATTAGGAAAATGTCAATGAGATCCTCCCAATTAAATTGGCATAAATCTTAATACTCCACATAGACAAACATAAGCATGGGTGAGGGCACCGAAAAGTCCATTGGAAACTGAGGCGCAGGGTCAAGCAACAAAAGAAGCCAAAGACTTGGAGGTGACACAGAAATCTCACATATAAATCATGATTGTTTTATTTGAAAAGAGAAAAAAGGTAATGGATGTGGGGAGCATTGAATAACATCAGCCCTTCCAAATGAAATAGATCACATCTTAACACTCAATGAGTGCTTATTTAAATGACAATTTCCAAAGCAGCTGTCTATGCTTCAGGCCACTGATGTGTTACAGCAAACATGAAAATCAATACCAAATTACAAGAAAGAATAAAAATGGTACGTAATTAAAACGTCTTCAAACAATCTTACTTTAAGCAAGCCACATAGAGAGAGACAGACAGGCAGAGACAGAAAGAAAGAGACAGAGACAGAGAGACAAAGAGATACAGAGAGACAGAGAGGGAGAGAGAGAGATGGTTAATGGATAAATCAACTATCAGTATAAACCATTACATGTTGCAGGGATGGTTTAATTAATGTAAAACAGCTACAAAATGAGGGGAACAAAGGAGACCACAAACTTTTACATAGTGTCCAACACATAGTAAGTGCCTAATAAATGCATGTTGATTGAGTAATTAAAACGAGCTCAGGCAGCCTGCGCCTGATCTCCTTACCAAGAAGAGATAGGCAGTCAAGGGCAACACCAGTTCACACTATAAATCCATCTGAACAAATCTTACACAAGAGGATAGAGAAAGATTATGAGCAGAGTCACTCATAAAACAGTGAGAAGTAGTAGACAGAAAAATGAGTTGGCAGAAATCTTGGCATGCGTCCTGATTAAGCCAGAACATCCCAACGGCAATGAAAGATAAAAGTGGAAGAAGGACAAAAACAGACTAAAAAATGATTAACAGAATATTTTTTCCAGTAAGACAGTGGGGCCACTGCATTTAGATTCAAATAACCCAACATGGTATATGAGGATTTAAGAATGACACAAAACAAAACAGAGATAGGAAGAGACGCTAGAGCAGATGGAAGTTAGTGCTTTAGGCACAACAATTATGAGGATGCTGTGGGACTGATTTTCAGGCTATCAGACACTGAATGACGGGGGGGGGATGAAATCCTAGATGACATCATTACCCCAAAAAAAGATGATTTAGGAAAAAAATCAATAACTACAGACCTATGCAGTTTTCTAGCTCTGCAAAACCTTTAAGAGAAAGAGCTATACAATTGCAGAAGACATCCCTAATAAAAAATATGCAATCAGAGTAAGCAAGCTTTCAGAAATTACATTAAACAGTAGAGAATCGAAGAAAGATAGAGGTTAGGAATAGTCCTCTTCCTGATTGAAAGAAGTAGTTAATACATTATACCCAACCACGAATACTGTAGGTTGACTAGAAAAAAGAATTTGATGACATAGAGTCAAATGTCACCCTAAAGCATCTCTTCCAGAGGGATCTCTCTTGCATAAGCTATGACTTCTTGACAGATGCAACAACAAACATAGAACTGTTCGATGACCCTCTGATGACAAATATCAAATATAAGATAATTCATGAAGACACTTGCTTGTCGTAGCTGTTTGCCCTCTTTGTGGGAAATTTCTAGCAGAGGGCTGAAACAGAAGAGAGATGTCCTAGAAATAGTGAGATCCCCTAGATTTCATCCTGTCAGGGAGTCTAATCACTCAGATGGGCAAAGCCTAATAATCCACATGGGAAAAAACAAAGAAGTGGATGAAAAACAAGTATTTTATAGACTATTACATGCAACTTGATAAACCAACCAATTGAGTTGGTCACGATCGCAGACAGAAACGGGGACTGGCTCTGCTAACGCACAGACAAAGCCAGCTCCCTGTCCCAATGTAGGCTGGAATCTTCTTTTCAACCAATGATCTTAGAAAGTCCTAGTCTAGAACATTCACTTAGCCTGGGTCTCATAGTCAGGAAGTGTCACATCTATGACTTGACCTTGGGTTCTCTTAGTTCTGAGACCAGCTCAATGGCGTCAATTTCTGCAAATACAATTACATTTGAGAAATCATTCAGCACTTAACGTCCCCGAGCTTCTTCCTAATAAAAAATTCATATTTAAAGACCAATATTCTTTTAGCAACATATTATGGCTGAAATGAAAACTGTGGGTCACCCAAGGGGCAATGGAGCAATACAGAGTGGCACAAATAGACTGCAGCATAGTTAAATGAACCTTAAAGCATGAATTCTTTGTTTATTGGACCCCTTTGACAGTCTGGGGAAGCCTGCATATCCTTTCTCAGAATCATATTTTAAAATGGTAGAAAATATGTAAAATTACAAAGGAAGCCAATTAGAGTGAAATAAAATCATCAAAGGATTTTTTTAAAAAAAGAAATGTTCCTAGACCCTAAGTTAAGAACCCCAACTTTAAAGTTATGTACATGTCAGCTAGTGTTATTATCTGAGTTCTAAGAGTAGGGGAGGCCATTAACAAGAGTAAGGCTCCTGAAGAAGTCATATCTTGGGATGGGTTTTAATGGATGAATTAGAGTTAAAATTAAAGGAATTCAGTAGTTCAGAAGCACTAATGTCAAAATCAAATAGAAACAAAACCACTAATATGTACATAAGGACCCCTACTAGATACACACCGACTTAGTTTCAAAATGTACTATCTACATTTTGCTGTATTTTAATTTATTTTATAAAATTTTTCCAATTACATTTTAATTAAGCTTGGGTCTTAGGTCACCTGTTTGACACTTCGGTTCAAAAGCACATCAGGACATTCTAGACACGAGACACAGCAGGAGCAGAAGCACAGACAAAGGACAGAGGAGAACATGGGTGGAAGGTGGCAAAAGTCCAGTGTGGAATGACGTGGATGTAATATGAGATGAGGCTGGGAAGAGGGTGGCGCTCAACTATGGAGGGCCTTCAATATCTGTTTTCCTCAGTGTGGAACGGAAGTCACTCAACGCTTTTAAATGGATAAATGATGGATCTCAATTTATAAATTTTAGAAAAAAAACATACACTATAATATATAATTCAAAGGATAACAAGTCTGATATTAGTCCAAGTCTTCATTCTATCTTTTGTTCTCTGGGTGACCTTGGACAAGTAACTTCTGCTGTTAGGACCTCTTTTTCCTCTTGTTTTTAATTAATTGAAAAAGAGGAGCTAAAAAGTCCCTTTTTAGGGTCCAAATTCTATGATTTGCTCTATTTAAGTAAAATTCTTAAAACTGATTTGCTAGAAAGGGTTCAATATTCAGAGAACACATCTAGGCATCCTCAATGACTCTCCCCATCAAGACCTAGAGACTTCCCACCATTTCCCAACTTGCTTTTTATAAAATGCTATATAAAACCTTTAGTGTCAATTTTCTGTAACCCAAAGGCCACTGGATTGGAAGCTGCCATCAGCTAGCCATGCATGGAAGACCTTAGGTACATCATTAAAGATCATAGTTGGACTCCATCATTCACGAGTCTTTCCATAAAATATACACTCACCACCCACCGTGTACAGGGGAAACATGCTTGGTAAATGCAGACTTTGGGTGACCTGGGCCGTCCCCTCACTGAGCTTTCAATCTAGGAATTCCAGAAGGCCTCCCAAGTTCTGTAAGGTGCCTCCCACCTGAACGGTTCTAGGAACAATTCCTCCTTCCTCACTTCCCTACCCCCAACTCCCCAAACTGCTTTTCTAAGTACTGATTTTAGAAGTACAGCAGCTGCACCATTTTAAATATTTAAAACCATGTTTATTACAAACTAGGATGTATTTCTTGATCAAAAGCAATTGGAAGGCTGAATGAGTATAAGAGTCTTCCCGATGGAAACACATGTATCGGTGCCTTGCTGCAAGCCAAAGGATATTAAAGCTCAGCATGGGACCAACGGGAGCAAGGGACAGGAGCAGAGGCAGCCGGCAAGGGAACAAACAGCCCCTGGCCACTGTTTCCTACCCTGCCGTTTCCAAAAGGCCCAATGGATGGAGGGCCTTCTCAAAGGCTGGGGCCAACTCATCAAGTTGAGGATCTCAGAGGAATTATCACGAGGAAACAAGGAAATGAACAAAGCTGCACATGGTCCTTCTCTAGTGTGGGCCAACTCAAAGTGAAGCCACATCAAAGAGGGAAACTGAGGGAGCTTGTACTCCAGGCAAGCAGCTAGCTAGAAAATACCCCACTTGGAATTGTGTTTTCCCTTTTAGATCTTTCCTGGTCACTAAAAACTTAAGACATGAGAAAAAATTATTTTAACCAATCCTAGAGATAAATCGATATTTATCTAATTTTTTTTTAATTGAGGCAATTGGGGTTAAGTGACTCACCCAGGGTCACACAGCTAGGAAGTGTTAAGTGTCTGAGGGCAGATTTGAACTCAGGTCCTCCTGACTTCAGGGCTGGTGCACTACCCACTGCACCACCTAGCTGCCCCTAATGCTTTTTATAAATTATTTTATAAGCATCTCTTCACTAAGTCTTCACAAACACTTGTTAAGTAATTGGTGCCAGTATTGGTACATAGGAGGAAACGGGGCTGATAAAAGCAAAGTGAGTGACTTGTCCAAAATCACATATCTAGGAAGGGATAGTCCCCAACAAGACCCCAAGCTTTCTGACTGTAGGGGCAGTGGTGTTTGATCTCTCGCTTACATACCTGCATAAACAGCCACACGTATATGGCGCTTTAAGGTCTGCCAAGTATTTTATACGTTACCTCATTTAATCCTCTTGACAATCCTTGAAAGTATTATTATTATCCCCATTACAGATGAAGAAAGTCAGGGAAACAAAAGTTAAGCAACTTGACCAGGCTCATACAACTGATAAGTGTTAGGATTTCAACTCAGGCCTTCTGGCTTCTAAGTCCACTGTGCTACCCAGCTGCCTCTAGCTTGAGCTGGATCTACTGAGGAGCTGAGGACGTGAAGGACCCCAAGAGATCACATCTCGCCTTACGGTGGGATGGTTGCCCTGAATACACTGTTCCGGGCCCAGAAATAACCTGGGAGAGAGGGGAGAGGGAAGGAGGGAGGGAGTATGGGAAAATTTAGAAGGACTCCCTCGTCACTGCCCAGGAGACAGAGGAAGGGCTAACTCCTCCCCATTGCCATGAAAACATCCTCCAATTAAAGTGTAAACTCCCTGAAAGCAGAGAATGTCTTGTTTTTTTTTTTTTTTTTTTTTTAATCAGCATCCCCAGGGTTTAATACATAATAGAGTTTAATAAATGCTTTTTCATTCATCTTCCTGGTTCTTTCATTCCCTCCACTTGTTCTAGGATAAATTGAAGAGGTAAGTCCTGAAGGAACAATTAGAGATGGTGGGCAGATAGGCAGTGAAGTACGATGGATTAAAAAGGACAGAAATGAATCAATTCAGAGCCTCACTGCTGCAGCGTCAAAAGGGCCAGAGCTCAGCTAAACTACTATTCCTAAGGCCCCGAGAGGTCAAGGGTCTCATCCACAGGTACAAAAGGACCAAGTGGTCAAAGCAGGATTTGAATCCAAGCCCTTGGGTTCCAAATCCATTATTCTTTCTATCAGCAGCTCAACACAGGCTCAAAGAATGCTCCTTTGTCTCGTTTCTAACTGTGGAGTTGCTGCTAAAGTCCTCAAGTACATTGTCATAAAAAACAGGTAAACATACCTTTAGTTTCCCCCAAAAAGGACCGCAAGGACTGCAAGGCTAGTATCATAGAGCACTGGGCCAGGACTCAGAAAGAACTGAATTCAAATCCAGCCTCAGACATTTTCTAGCTGTGTACTCCTTGGCAAGTCCACTGAATGTCTCTTTGCCTCACTTTCCCCATCCATAAAATGGAGGTAATAATCGGGCCTATCCCCCAGGGCCACTGTGAGGACCAACTGAGATCATATTTCTAAGTCACTCATAGTGACTGACACATAGTATGTAAATGTTCATTCTCCTTCCCATTCTCTTCTAAACACACTCTGCTGACTGGCCTGAGAACACAGCCCTACTGAGTGATGAGGAAAGAAGGGGGAAAGACTCAGATAGAGACCCAAGAACAACAAAATGATGACGGGGTTTTTTTTTTTTTTTGCTAAGAAATTAAAATTTAATAGACTTTGGTTAAGTCTGGGGTATAGTTCTATCCTAACAGTTGATTGTCTGGGGAGAAAGTACTATGAATAATGCTTATTTGCTTCCATCTCTGATTCTTTAATCATCATATTCTGAAATTTAACATGTTCTTCTTTACAATGAGAGGCAATCTTAGTATATAATATGAAAAAAGCGGAAAATCAGAAACTTTATGAGCAAAATTACAGACCACTTTTCACACAAATTAAGTCTGATCTAACCAATTGGAAAAATATTAAATGCTCTTGGATAGGGCGAGCAAATATAATAAAGATGACAATATTACCTAAACTAATCTATTTATTTAGCGCTATACCAATCAGACTCCCAAAAATCTATTTTAATGACCTAGAAAAAATAACAACAAAATTCATATGGAAAACAAAAGGTCAAGAATTTCAAGGAATTAATGAAAAAATCAAATGATGGTGGCTTAGCTGTACCAGATCTAAAATTATATTATAGAGCAGCAGTTACCAAAACTATTTGGTATTGGCTAAGGAATAGATTAGTTGATCAGTGGAATAGATTAGGTTCAAGGACAAAACAGTCAACAAATATAGCAACCTAGTCTTTGACAAACCCAGAGATCCCAGCTTTTGGGATAAGAACTTACTGTTTGATAAAAATTGCTGGGAAAATTGGAAACTAATATGGCAGAAACTAGGCATTGATCCATACTTAACGCCGTACACCAAGATAAGGTCAAAATGGGTTCATGACCCAGGCATAAAGAATGAAATTATTAATAAATTAGAGGAACATAGGATAGTTTACCTCTCAGACCTGTGGAAGGGAAGGTCTTATGACCAAGCAGAACTAGAGATCATTACTGATCACAAAATAGAAAATTTCGATTATACTAAACTGAAAAGTTTTGTACAAACAAAACTAATGCAGACAAGATTAGAAGGGAAGCAATAAACTGGAAAATATTTTACAGTCAGTTGGTTCTGATAAAGGCCTCTATTTCCAAAATATATAGAGAATTAACTCTAATTTATAAAAATCAAGCCATTCTCCAATTGAAAATGGTCAAAGGATATGAACAGACAATTTCAGATGAAGAAATTGAAACTATTTCTACCATATGAAAAGATGCTCCAAGTCATTATTAATCAGAGAAATGCAAATTAAGACAACTCTAAGATACCACTACACACCTGTCAGATTGGCTAAGATGACAGGAAAAATATTGATGATTGTTGAGGATGCGGGAAAACTGGGACATTGATGCATTGTTGGTGGAGTTGTGAACGGGTCCAACCATTTTGAGAGTAGTTTGGAACTATGCTCAAAAGTTATCAAACTGTGCATACCCTTTGATCCAGCAGTTTTACTACTGGGATTATATCCCAAAGAGATTATAAAGAAGGAAAGGGACCTGTATGTGCACGAATGTTTGTGGCAGCCCTTTTGTAGTGGCTAGAAACTGGAAACTGAATGGATGTCCATCAGTTGAGAATGCTGAATAAATTGTGGTATATGAAAATTATGGAATATTACTGTTCTGTAAGAAATGACCAACAGGATGATTTCAGAAAGGCCTGAGAGACTTACACGAACTGATGCTGAGTGAAATGAGCAGGACCAGGAGATCATTATATACTTCAACAACAATACTAGATGATGACCAGTTCTGATGGACCAGGCCATCCTCAGCAACGAGATCAACCAAATCATTTCTAATGGAGCAGTGATGAACTGAACTAGCTATGCCCAGAAAAATAACTCTGGGAGATGACTAAAAACCATTACATTAAATTCCCAATCCCTATATTTATGCAACATGCATTTTTGATTTCCTTCACAAGCTAATTGTACAATAATTCAGAGTCTGATTCTTTTTGTACAGCAAAATAATATTTTGGTCAAGTATACTTATTGTGTATCTAAGTTATATTTTAATATATTTAATATCTACTGGTCATCCTGCCATCTAGGGGAGGGGGGCGGGTAAGAGGTGAAAAATTGGAACAAGAGGTTTGGCAATTGTTAATGCTGTAAAGTTACCCATGTATAAATCCTGTAAATAAAAGGCTATTAAAAAAAAAAAAGCAGAGTGGGTAATTGTTCTAGTTGGGATCTCATCTTGCCCCCACCACGGACTTTGCGTGTGGCCTCTTGCTGGATATTTTGAAACAGAAACTGAGCAACCATCTTTCAGGGATGCTGTGCATTGGACTCATAATTAAGGGAGGAATTAGTCTAGATAGTATCTGAAATCTCTTCCAATTTCACATTAAAAAAGGAAAAAATGCAAAAATCCATTTGATTTTACCCAGAAGAAAACTATAGGCCCACAAAGAAATGATTTTCCTCATATCATGAAGCAAAGCAATGTAATACACACACACACACACACACACACACACACACACAGAGAGAGAGAGAGAGAGAGAGAGAGAGAAAATTGAAACAAGAAAATAACAAAGAAGGCTGAGATATGTGACTTTTCAGCCATAATTTTTTTTCCCTTTAAAATAGAAAGGCTTGGGAACTGGGGGTAAGGGGCACTTAGTAAACTGTTTCAACCATCCCATAAACTTATAGAATATACCTTCCATTACTAATGACCTTCAGAAACATGATAAAACCAGCATTCTCTCAAATGCCACCAGACAGGAAACACATTTCTCCTTTCAGTCAACGTACAGCCCTGTGACGGGGATTAAATAACACGTTCCTCACAGCCATCTGACCTATTTTGGTAAATGAGAAAAACACGTCAAAGGTAAAGAGAACTTCAAGTCTCTGTGTGAGGAAAACTCTTGGCCACGGATGGCCTAATGTACTCCCCATTTCTGATAACAGCCACGGCTCACTAGCTGCGTCTTCCAGACAGGTGGATGCGGTGAAATCCAGACGTCCACCGCCGTGCCAAAAGCCATCTCTGACTCAACATATTCCCCAATGTGAGCTCGCTTTTCTAAGGACTATGAAGAGTTATTTGGTGATTACATCCTCCTTTGCCCCCAGAGCAAGAACTGGGTCTATTAAAAAAAATACATCCAAAGAAGCTAATATTAGAGGTGAAGAATGAGAGCAGATCTTCCTAAGGTGTCTAAACCTTGTCAAGGCAATTTTCTCATATGAGAGCTCAGTGGGACTTCCTAAAAAGAGAGGCGTCTCTCAAACACGTCTCCTTGCCCTCTCTGACATTTGCACCCCCTGGGGTGGGCCCTCATCACTTCATAACTAGACTACTGCAGTAGCTGCTGGGAGATCTGTCTGCCTCAAGCCTCTCCCCACTCCAGCCCATCCTCCTCCATTAAACCAGCAAAGTGATTTTCCTAAAGCCGAGTTCCATCACCTTCCGGCTCCCTATCATCACGCGTATCAAATGTAAGTTGCCCCACACCCTGCCTCTCTGGCGTGCATATACCTCAACAATCCATTCCCCTGCGTGGGCACGTGCCCGTACCCACACATGGATCCAGTAACGCTGGCCTCCTTTGCTATTCCTCACACAAGACAGTCCATCTCCAGCCTCTAAGAAGTTTCCCCGACTGTCCCTGGTGTGGAGTTTCTAACTCCTGGCTTCCTTCAGGTCCCAGCTCAAACTCCCTTTCTCTAGGAAGCCTCTGCCATCCTCCCTTAATGCCAGCTTGGCTGTCTTCAGTTCTGTTTGCATATATCCCGTCTGTACCCAGATGTCCGTGTGTCGTCTCCTTCATTAGATTCTGAGTATGTAGGAGTTGAAGACTGTCTTTTGCCTCTTTGTATCCCCACCCTCAGCACAGCGCCTGCCTGGCACATAGAAGGTGCTTCATAAATCAGTCATGGAGCAGAGCTGCCAGTAGTGGCCTGGTTCTGAGGAAGAACACTTGGATTGCAATCTTGGTTCTGCTATATCCAGCTATATGACCCTTAGTACGGCATTTCCTTTCTCTAGGCCTCAGTTTGCTCATTGGTAAATGGACCCGCTAGCATCATCTGATTCTCAGGCTTATTGTGAGCAAAGGGCTTAGTAAATTTCAAAGAATCCAATACATATATAGATATACTTTTAATAATAATAATAATAAAATACAAAGCTTTTTACACTTTACCTCATTTTATCCTCACAACAAATCTGGGAGGTAATATTTTCGTTATCTATAGATGAATAAACTGAGACAGAGAAGACTTGTCCAGGGTCATATAGCTAATAAGTGTTTCAGACTAGATGTGACCTCCAGGCTTCTTGATTCTAACTCCAACCATCCTCCCACTGAGCTACCTGTCTACTATGCTCTCATAGACACCTTTAAGTAGACAGATGTAGGTTCACATCAGTATATGCATAAATGTGTATATAGGGAAGGGGAAAGAAGGGGAAAGAGAAAGGAAAGGAGTATCTAGACTCTGGACTCCAGAGCTCAAATTGGCTACAGACTCTCAGAGCAAAAACACCTTCTCCTAATACGAATACCCAATTGTTCTACAACTGTAGTCATAGTTACCTGCGGTGCAGAACACCTAAGCTTCGGTATGTTTAGGACACACTCTAACTCAGATCTTCCTGACTCTCAAAGGCAGTCTTTCAACCACTAGGTCAAACTGATATCTTGCTACATAAATGGGAATTGTTGTTGTCACTCTTTATTAGTGAAAGTAACATCAACCCCTGTTTACAAATGAGAAGACTGAGGTCTAGACAATAGCAATGATTTCTCCCCGGGCACAGAACTAGCCAAGCCAGTGCCAGCCCAAACCACACTGACTCTACTGGATTCCTGACCTGTGGCTCCCCCAAGCTCACTTGCGCGCTCTCTCTCTCAATCTCTCTCTCTCTCTCTCTCTCTCTCTCTCTCTCTCTCTGTCTCTTTGGAGTCAGGTGGCCTATGTCAGTGACACAGTGTGCTGACTTTCCTCCGGGGGACAGCAGTCTGAAAGTGAGGAGCTATTTAGGTTGGCTCAGCCTCCCCCGGGCATGATTGTCTCCAATTTGCCTTGCACTCAAAAGAAACTGGCGTCTTTGTTTAGTTCTTTCTTTTCCTTTGACTTCCAGTCTGCCCCTTTTCCTACCTGTGGAAGAGTACACTCGGCCATTTCTCTAGTTTATTTTTCCTCAAATGTAGATTGGAATTTAGAAGGAATTCAATGCCTTCCAAACTCAAGCATAAGCTCCCTCCCTTCCTACCCAGAGCTGTAGGAAAGGACTTTTACCTGACCTCATACCCTTCTACAGAGTTGATCTGGGGCTGATCAGATAAGTCTTAAGTGATCAAATGGTGCATCACAAAAAGATCTTCATTCAAGGAGCAGATTCCACAACCAGCACAGCCAACTCCCCCAAAGGATTACCCACTTCATTTTTCCTTAGGGCAAAAGGGTCCCCTCAGTCCTCTCCTCCCCACTAAATAGACATTTCTCCACCTTATTCCATTATCAAAGGTTATGGGTTCACAATAGAAAATCTTTACAATGTAACTCAGCACAATTAGGAATGAAAATGAGAGATCTTTCTTCTTCCTCCAGAGGAAAAAAAAAACCCTATCCTTTCTTCCAGAGGGAAAGAGTTTGGTGGTTGTTTTTTTCCTGTTTTATTCTAATTTTTCCTTATCATTAAGATATGCATAATATGCATAAGTATGAATTGGTTGTAGCTGGAAAACACCAGTGACCCCTTTATTTCCAATTCTCCCCTAAACTGACCAGTCAACTTCATTCCTCTTCCTGTTTCTCAGTTTATCCTGTTATAAAGTAAGACTGGATTAACTGATCGAATGAATGAAAGGAACTAAAGTCCCTTTCAGTTTTAAGGTGCGACGGATACTAAGTCATAGCAAACCACCTGACCACTCCTCTTTCCTAGGCTCATAGCTGGAAAGCAGAATGATAGAAATCATTGGTTTCTAGCACATCCTTTTACATCGGAAGAAGCTGAGACCCAGAATACAAATCTTCAGTACTATTAGTCCCCCCAAAATTCAGTTCTAAAAATCCTAACGGTATATATGGATAAAGTTATTGGACTTAGAGTCAGGAAGATGTGAGTTTGAGTATTATCGAAATAGTAACCAGCCATGTAATAGTAGGCAAGTTCCCTTCTCTATCTAAGCTCCATTTTCCTCATCTGTAAAATGAGACCAGCGATCACATTTGGGGATCAAATGAAAAATATGTACAATGTACTTAGCTACTAGGAAAATATTTAAATGGTAACTAACTATCCTTCTCTATTAAGAGCTGACTGTGCGCACAAAGGGGTTACTAACTGGCAAAAAACAGCCATGCCACTTGATTTAGGGGAAAGGGAATGACTATAATTCACATGGACTTGCTAAGACTCTACAAGATGCTACATTTCTTGGTTTAATATACTCTGGGGGTGGGCCTATTTCCCTTTCATTGCACTACAAATGGAAATCCCCATGGCCATCCAACTATTAACCAGTTGAGTAAAAGAGCTGGCACAGGAGCGGCTGCCAGGTAGCATGGAAACCAACGTCCATTTACCCAAGAACTAGTTGCTGCCTTAATATTCAGCACCAGCAGCAGCCTGAATATCCCATCACAGAATATCCAGGATCTATTAGACCTTAGCTCCTTCTGTGGAGCTCAGAGCAGAGCAATTACTGGGACTGTGCCTCAGTTGAGGGAAATCTCCCTGGATTAATTTGGGGGGGGTGAGGAGTAGAGGTCATGGAACAGCAGTTCAGAGCCATTACTAGGAAGGTTATCATGCTGGGGAGGGGCAAGGGGATAAGTAGAGAAATAACAGAGAAGGGTAAGAAGAGCTCACTCCATCCTGACATCTGTTAGCTTCTTATTAAAATGAAATATTCTTGTTAAATTGGTACTAACCTTTCGAGCTACCACATTGCTGAAGGTCTCAGTTTCTCCAATTGTCAAATAAGCAGGCTTGAGAACACCTTGGAAGTCCCTAGGTAGTGAAATGGATAGAGTGCTGGCCTGAAGTCAAGAAGACCTGAGTTTAAATCCAAACACCAACACTTCCTAGCTGCGTGATTCTGGGAAGTCACTGAACCTCTGTCTGCCTCAGTTTCTTTGACTGTAAGATGGGGATAATAATAACACCTACTTTCCAACGCTGTCCTGCAGATCAAATTAGATAATGTTTGTAAAGTGCTTAGCACAGTGTCTGATACGCAGTAGGTGCTTAATTAACACTTGTGCCCTTTCACCTTTCCTAGTTAAATCTAAAACTTCAAACTTTAAGCACCGTCAGCAGCCCCTAGATTTAGCATGTGCTATCACAGCCTGGTTATGGCTCTGACTCGAGAGTTGATTCTCAGCATCAATATTGATATGATGGAATTGCAAGCTCCTAGTCTCTTGTGAGCTTGAGGGGAACAGACCATCTTTTGCTCCCTTTTGCAACTCCATCAGGAAGCATAGCCCACCTCAAAGGAAGTACTTAATGTTTGCTGATTGAAGTCTGCCCACCCTTCAGGTACAGACTAAGTAGAAGGCCTGGAAGAACAAATGAATGAGGAAAGTATTTGAAATATGTTAAGTGCTGCAGGGTGCATGAAACAGCAAAGTGAAAAGGACTATGGGAAAAATCACAGAGCACAGGCACGGGGGCATTAAATCCCAGAGCCATGTGCCTCGATGCCATTCCAAGAGCATGGCAAGCAGGAAAAGGAGTCTAGAGAGAGCCTCTCCCACCTTCCACCCTCTCATTTGGCCACAGGCTGTGGGAAGCTTTTCCTTATCCCCTCAAGTGCCCGGGCCTCCCTCCCATACAATTCCAATATTGAATGACTTTGTATATATTTACATTTATTAACTTCATATTTCTGCTGTACATACAAGCACTCCTCACCTGCCCCCAGGAAGTTCACAGAGAGGGCGCATCATTTCACTCTTTCTCCTTGCCTCCCCAGTGTCCAGAATAGTGTGAGGCACATAGTAGGTGCTGTGAAAATACAGTCTGATGGACCGACTTGTTGGTTGATCTCCGCCTAAAGCCTACACGAGGACTTCCTCCACTTTGTCACCACATAGATACCAGTCTGATCGCTGATGCATCAGTTTGCCCACTTTCTGCTCCACTCCCCTAGCTGCACTGACTAACCAAACAGAAGGCTGGGAGTCTAATCCATCCAGACCCCAACTCGCCCCCAGTAAACAATGGCAATTAATCGGGCCTCTAGAATAAGGTACACCTGTCCCCTGAGCCTGCCTTTCCCCCCCACCCCAAACAATCCCTTAGGCCATAGGCCCCAGCTGTAGCAGTAAGGCCACTGACACAAGATGGATTCCCCTAACAAAGAGCAGAAGCCGGACTTCTCGCCTCCTGCTGCCACGCTGCTCTGGCCAGACCGGACCACTGCCCATGCCCTGCCCAACCCCGCAGACCTAAAGGCGTGGCCCTTTTCCACGGGCAGCCAGCCTCAAGTAGAGTCAAGGCAACTGGGGAGGTGGCCTGAAAGCAGCCCTTAGTCTGCTTTGGGCCCTGTGTCCCCATTCCAGGGCAGCACCCTAGGAACAAGGAGGCAGCCAGGGAGTTTGTGACTAGAATACTGGAGGCACAAGTGCCACATTTCTTTAGCTCCTCTCTTTTTGGCTTGTCAGCTGAGATTAGCCAATGGGATTTGTGGCGTGCCCAAGGCTATTACAGATTTAGCACACATTACACAGAGCCCCTGTGACTTCCACTCCAGTTCTCCTGCAGGAGGGATATCTGATTGTATCGGGAAAATATTTGTTCTTATGTAAGCTTCCGTAGACCTTCTAAAATGCGCTGTCACTTACAATCTAACTGAAGCATACACGGTTCCATAACGCACCACTGAGCTGTCCAGATTCCAGCCCGGCCCTCTGACAAGGAGACAGGATGGCCGGTTAGACAATCAATTACTCGCTTACACGTTTTTCCTCCATCAAAAACCTTTAACCAAGGGCAAAGATGGGGAAATGACAAATAAGGCCCCAAATCTGAGGCCCTAATGTCCCCTAGTTCTTCCTAAATTACCCCATCCTCCACAACCACAGAGATTCTTAACCCAGAGACTATTAATATATTTGCATTTTCTTTTTTTTTTTAAGTTTGTGATAGCTGTTATTTCAATAGAGTTCTTTTCTTGTTGTTTTATTTCATGTGTTGTTTTCTTTTGTGCGTTTGAAAATATTTTGCTGAGAAGTGGTTCATAGATTCACTTGATGGGCTGGGGGTCCACGACTCCACAAAGACTTGGAGTCTCTAGATTGGAGAATTGATTCAATGCAAAGATCCCCGAGTACTTGTTGTGTGTAAAGCACTGTGCCAAGGCAAGAACACAGACTAGATACAAAAGCTCTGGCCTCAAGGAGCTGACGCTCTGCCTGAGAAGAGATCTACCACATGGCCTATGGCGAGCTATACAATGCCATCTCAAGGAGAAAGTGAGCCATGGGCCAGAAAGGCAAAGAAGGGAAAGGGTAAGGGACTTCACGATGGAGGGTCTGCCACTCAAGATTTCTGGGAACACAAAGTATAACTACAATTCCGTATATCAGAGAGTCCATGCTCTAGAACTGCAAGAGACTCCAGAGGCCTTCCAGGCTAAGCCCCTCAATGTGGCAGAAGGGGAAACAGAGGCCGAGGATCAGGATTTCCAGCCAGGTCCTCTGAGTTCATGGCAAGAGCTTTTTCCATCAACAAGATTTCAAACATGAAGAGACCTCAAAAGTCATCTCGTAGGCCCCTCCTCAAAGAAAACTGACGCCTATGAAATTCAGAGCTAGAAGGGCCATTAAAAACCATCGGGGTCCAACACCTGCACTGGACAGATGAACAAAGTGAAACCCAGAGGAATGAAGGAACAAGGGAGAAATAGAGCCAGTTCTGTTAAGTCTCCGAGGAGTGTTTTGTTTTGTTTTTCATTGAACCACACTGCCTTATCCTATCCCTCAGCGATTTACCCAGCATGCCTTGGGTTGTAAATAGCCCAGCCAAGGTTGGAACCTAGCCCTCTCATACTCAATCAACTCCTTTCCATTCTACCACATGGACCCAGTTAAATCAATGCAAATGAATATGCTAAAGGAAAAAAAAATCTATCTGCTTTAAACACCGCTGAATATTCTTATCCCTTTTTGTTTAAAACAAAGCTAGTCCAACTTCAAAGCCAGTCCTCACTTGGAACTGATATTCACTCCAGAAAAATTGTATTTTTGACCGTGCTGAATGAAAGGCTGTTGCGCCTTCTGTAGTCTTCCTTTAATGTCAGTTTTGAAAAGCTATAAAAACTTGAAAGCCAAAGGGAAGTGGATGGATGGAAATAAGACTCAAAGGCCCAGAAGCCCTGTTGAAACAGGGATAAATCCCATATCAGGAAGGAGCCTCTTCCCCAGACATTGGGGGATCAGCACCCAGTGCCAACAATTTAATCAGTTCAAGCACCATCCTGATGGCAAATCAAAGGAGAAACTGAGAACTGGTC
Source organism: Sarcophilus harrisii (assembly GCF_902635505.1). Lineage (NCBI taxonomy): Eukaryota > Metazoa > Chordata > Mammalia > Dasyuromorphia > Dasyuridae > Sarcophilus > Sarcophilus harrisii. Next base: position 42,193,755 of record NC_045432.1, read on the forward strand.
CTCAGATGAAGTTAGCCTGTATTCTGGGCTTCCTGAACTTTACGGGTATGGAATGGATGTGGGGTTGGAAAAGGACTGACCGAAAATTAAGTCCTCAATTTTATTAAGAGTCAACAGACCTAAGTGGATAGAGCTGGTGGCAAAGACCTGGATTCAAATTCTACCTGTGAGATATATTGGTTTGTCTGAGCCCGGAAACCACTTAACCTGTCCGTGTTCTGGGGAGTTCTCTGAGATGCTGAGATGCCAAGGTCTGGGAGCACAAAGCATAGCTACAAGCACAAGTCTGGGCCCCATCCCTCTACCGATTTACCAATGATGAACCAGTAGAGATGACAGGTAGAAATATGTCAGCAGGTTTTTTTCTGGGCAAGTCTGAGAAAAGACTCTTTTTAGGACCTACAGAGCAAAAATGAGACACAAAACGATGGCCACAAGCTTGAGTGAAATAAATCTTACTTGATGGAACCAAAGAAAGGTCACCTGATGCTGAAGGATAAGAGACAAACAAAGTGCATCATATCAGCTGTCCCACTGTCCCTCACTCCCCCACTCCAACCTCCTTGCCTCATGTTTGGTGGGGGAGGAGGGTAATTATAATAATGATAACATATAATACTTATAGCTGCAATTTTAAAAATAATCTAAGGTTTAGTAATTCAAATAATCTCATCTCCGTTTTAGAGGGGGGAAACTGAGGTCAAGAGAAGTGAAATGACTTACCTAAGGTCACACAGCTAGTACGGCTCAGAGCCACGCATGGAAGTGAGATCTTTACATTCCAAGTCCAGTAGTGCCTTTGAGGAATGCAGGCTTTCTGAAACCACAAAGCAGTTAGCCCCAAAACAGGGATGGATCTCAAACACTGGATGTCCCAACAGCTGAATGCACCTGAACTTTTCATAAGCAATCACACTGAAGATAAATCAGAATCAGGTATGTACCTCAATATTTAAGAAGAGAAACAACATAGAAATGGGGGAGCACCAGAGAGGAATGACTTACCATTCTGCATCCCCCCCAAAAATATAAACTCCTGAAGGTCAGGAACTAGTTTTGTATCTTCAGCTCCTTCCACAGAACAGGGGGCTAATAAAAGTTTACTCCCTAGAATTAAGTGGAATTTTACAAATGAGGAACTGATGTGGGAAATCCTATCTTTGATTCCAACCCGCCCCCTCCCCAGTTATTGTAATTACCCTTTAACTCACAAATCTGGTCCCTTTGAATTCCAATAGAAGATCCGGACCTGTTCCAGCCCCACCCGGATCTGAGCCAACTTTGGGGCGACACCCAAAAGCCCCTTGAGCTCAATCTCCCATTATAAAAGGGAGACGCTGGGACCCCCTCTTGGCAGAGATCCCAAACATGCTAGCCATGTGAGGACCCTCTGTCCACTGGACCCTCTGTCCGGTGTCCCCCTTATCTCTACCTTCGCCTATCTCCTTACTTCCAAACCCAATAATAAACCTCTTTTATCAATCTAGCTCTTGGGCCAATAAATGCCTTTATTGGGGACTCACGCTGCTACATTTACCGCTGTATCCTTGCACCAAATCCAGGGGGGTTGCAGGGGAGCTCTGTTTGACTCCCTGTACCCCAAACCTGCCACTAGACTCAACTATACCCTAATTTCATTTAGGTCCCCAAATCTAGACCTCAACAGAACCAAAGTCCCAGGGCTCAAACTTTCTGAATCTCACTCCTCAAGAACATGCCTTGCACAAACAAGGCCACTAACACATCCTTATTAAACAGATAAAATGTGTATTAAGTGCTTACTAGGTCACAAGTACTGCGCTAGCTGAACTGAATTTCCAGACAAGAAAACTTAGGCAACAGTCTGAGGGCCACAGAATGTCTTCATATTTTTCACTTAGCCAAGCGCCTTCGGACTGTGAGCTCTTTGAGAAGAGGCCCTATTTTGACCTTGCTTTGTATCTCCAGGATCTAATATAGTTCCGGGTACACAGTAGGTGCTTAATAAATGCTGGATTATCTTGAACCAACTTATCCGAATGAGCATATTAAAGCGTGAAGTGCCTTGCAAAGTGAAAAATCTTTCCAAAATATACATACATTGATCTCGACTGCATCTGATTCTCCAAATCCGGATTGCTGTAACTGGGATTTTCCATGGAAAAGCAAAAACTGACTCCAACCCCATCTGGGATCTGTCCTGAATGGTGAGTGATCCCCACAATTAGCCCAACTTACACTGCTTACTGTGCCGTCTTTGCGCAGTGTTAGCAAGCCCACACTCCTCCCTTCCTCCTACCGCCTCGAGATCCGGGAATAGAAAGCAAATCAAGACTATTGTTGCTGGCAAGGACACATCGATCGCCCTCTGGCTCACCCATGAAGCTTCCCTCAGCAAAGCTCACTCTGGAGCCATGGCTTGTATCCCCTATCAGAACACAAGCTCTCTGAGGGCAAGTACTGTCTTGCTATTTTGCTTCTTTTAGGGAAGGTTAACTGGGGTTAAGTGACTTGCCCAGAGTCACAAGCTAGAGAGGGTTAAGTGTGGGAAGCCACATTTGAAGTCAGGGCCCCAGCAGTTTGCTTAGTGCCCGGTATATAATAAACATTTAAATAAACATTCTCTCATGTTAATAACACTGGGCTAAGAATTCGCTCATTTTTTCTAACAAGTTCCATTTCAGGGTATGCTGGCTCCAGCAAGTGATGGGCGGTAAGACTTTCACAGCTTTTTCCCCCCAAGAAATATGAATTTCCTTACAATTTCAATCAACAAAGCCTTTCCATTTAACAAGTGCTAAGTCCCAACTTTGATGAAGAGCTGTCAGCTTGCTGAGGAGAGAAAAGGAAAGAAGAAATTGGTCACACTTGCCTATTGAGTCAAGTTCTCTGATGGAAGGATATTCTGCACACAGTACAGAAAGTCATTATCTAGTGAGCTCGGGAGGCTGCGGTAGAAGGCTAATGTGCCTATATAGTAGGGCTCAGTTTTCCTTGTCTGTTAGCAGGAGAAATCGAGGTCCACAGAAATGATGTCAAGAGTCCCCAGTCTAAGCCACGGGATCTGAGTTCAAATCCAGCCTCAAGCATTCATTGCCTTCATGCCCCCATTTCTAAAACAGATGGCCTCTGAGGTCCCATCCAGCACTGAGCACTTTTAGCTGGGTAGCGGCTATGGATTACCGTAGGCAAGAAGAGAGATGGGGAATAGCTCAGGGCAAGCCACCATCAGTCCTAGCCAAGTCCCCGACCGGCCTCACACCCAGATCCAAAAGACAACACGTGTCATTAGAGAAATCTTTGCAAGGAAAAAACTATCACGATAGCGATCAATTTCTATGATTTCCAAAAATCAAAATACCTCACTTTGCCCCCCAAAAAGCACACACCTCCCAGGCACCCGGGGCCCCAGGAGAGAAGATTGTCAGACCGTGTTATTTTCAGTGTCTGTTGGCTCATTTTAATTTAAATTGCACTTGGTACCATGACATATCAATGTTACCATAATGCAGTCTGTTTTAATTATGTGCCAAGATCACAAAGCCTAATTAGATTCTGCGGACTGAGAAAAAAGTGGCACTATAGGGTTCCTGAATGGCTGTGGGCTTCTTAGAGCCCTGTGCTTCTCCTTCTCCAAAGCATCTATTGCAGCTTATTAATTCCAGGATTAGAGACATAGAGGAAAGGCCCAAGGAAACCTGCGTTCAAGTCCCAGATCTAATGCTTACCAGATGTGCAACCTTGGCTAAGCCATTAAGCTCTTAAGACCTCAATGTCCTTATCTAAAAATTGATGGTAATAACATACAACCTCACTGGTCATTCAATCCGACTCAACAAACACTGATTAGACACCTGCTATGGAGGGTGTCAGGGACTGTGCCATTTGTTGGGACAAAAAGTCAAAAATGCAACACTCTTCATCAACGTAGAAAAAACGGTCTACCCGGGGGCAAGTCACCTGCTGTGCTGGGGGGACACGGAACCCAGAAGCGAGTCCCTACAAAGTACAGGCAAAGGAATTTCAAGAGGGAGAGAGTGCTCATGACTCAGGAAAGGCCGTGGGTACAAGGCAGCACCTGAGCTATGCTTTGAGGTAAACTAGGACTTTCCAAGGCCTAAGTGAGAATGGAGGGCATTTTCAACATGGGGGAACCCACTGCAAAGGCACAGAGGTGAGAGATGTGACGTCACTTGTGCTGAAGGGCTTATTATCCTCCAAATGTTTGGAAGGGTCCAATGTGTTGATGCTTGGGATAGTGTTTTTATAATCATAAAGTGCCTCATTATTATCATGTGCTTCTGAACTACCCAATCAGACTATAAACTCCTCAAAGGTAGAAATCAAATCTTAATCATCTTGATACCTACCCTTTCACGCCAGACCTTACATATAGTAGATGCTTAATAAAAATGTGTTGAATTAAATGGAATGTTAAAGGGAACAATCAGTGGAAATTCCTCAGAGATTCTAGGTGTGGCAGATAGATAGACAGACAGATGGACAGATGGATGGACGGATGATACATAGATAGATAAATAGACGGATGGATAATGGATGATAGATAGATAATAGACGGATGGATGATAGGTAGATGGATAGATGATGGATAATAGATAGACAGACAGATGGATGGATGATAGATAGATGGATGATAGACAGACAGATAAGTTATAATAGGGATGCTGAAATGGCTTGAGGTATGAAATAGATGAGGTACGAAGAACAACCGTTCCACGGAATTGTTTCCCATCCCCTTTGCCATGCTACCAACCACAGACATTTCTCTCCACAAGTGAACTTCACCCAAGATAGTCTTTGTATTGATTCATCCAATCAAGCTCAACATAGCATGGATCACCTACAAAGTTCTGTTGAGGGAATGCTGTAAATCTATTGAAGTCAGGTACACAGGATGCATCAGTGAATGGAGCTATCTTGTTGCATGCATGCCCTGCAGACAATACAACTCTGACTGATTAAATGCTGCATCTTTTAACCAGTTATTCTGTGCTGGTAGAGATATAGCCATGGGGACTTGAGATAAACCACAGTTATACCATCCAACAGGGACCAAATATCTTTTAGAAGAAAAATGCATTTTTTCTTGAAATGCTTACCAAAGATTTCACTGTGAGGGCAGAAGGAAGGCTCAGGCCTTGCTAAAAGGATGCCTGGAGAGCTACTTTTCAATAGCATATAGATCCCCACGGCATAAAAGCAACCCGAGTTTTCTCTGATCGGCTGGGGCCCAGTCAAAAGCGACATTCAACGGTGACTCTGGGGGGACCTCGGCCTGAGGCACAGAACAAATACTCCTATTGGCAAGATGGTGGAGGATTCCAAATGTCAGCCACCATCTCCTCACCATTCCACATATATGTACTGACAAAGAAATGTCACAAGCTCACTAGCTGGGGAGCCTGCATTATGGAAAGCTCTGCTTCACACACACACACACACACACACACACACACACACACACACACCCCTAAAGGTCAGAGGCAAAGGCTTCAGCTCTGGGTATTTATAACAAAGCTTTTTCTCTCATTGGTCCATTTGGTTAGAAAGGGCTACAGGGTAGATGTTTTTGTGGAGTTTCTGTTCACCCCTGGAAAGGGCACAAAGAGCCACCTACGTGAATCACCTAACAGAGCACTCGCAAAAGCGCCTCTCACCTCAATGAAAGAATGACCTTTCCATTGTGAAGAAAGTATTTCACAGGGCTTCTTGTGCCTTGCTACATGGGGTTTCTTTGGGCCAAGCTGAGAGAGAGCAGGCAGCTCTCCTGAGAGAGAGCTTTCCGCAGGAACTTACAGCAGAAAAAATTCTGCAGTGAGAAAATCAGAGTCCCAGAATCAGAAGGGGCTCCGAGAGGCCAGATGGGATGTGGAAAGAGGAAAACATTTGTTGGCAGTGGACCTGGGTTCCACTGTCCTTTACTGCCCATGTTACTTTGCATATATCACTCTCCATTTCTAAGAGGCAGTTTTGTCATCTGTCAAATGACGGGCTTGGGCTACATAAGTTCTATAATCCAATCTGCCCGGCCATCTACGATCTATCTACACTGTCCCTGACAGGTATCCATCATATTATGCTTGAAGATGAGACCATTAGTTTCCAGGTCTGGAATTAGAAGGGACCTCAGAGGCCATCTAGTCTAGTCCCTCATTCGACAGACAAAGAACCTGAGGCCCAGAGCTCTTAGATAGAAAAATAGACAAACAGACTGACAGACAGGCAGATAGACAGAAAGACACGAGTCACAAAAGTCCTAAGTATCAGAGGTAGGATTTGAAGATAGGTAGGACCAGAAGTAGGAATTTCAGAGCTAGTACCTTTCCACTGATGGAGGCAGGTATGAGCTAAGAATAGCCTGGCCTTCACAAGGGGCCCCGTCCCTCAGTTGGACAGCTCTGAACATAAGGATTTTCTCCTTTATAATCATTTAGCTAGAATTGTGATAGGTCAAAGAATTAAGAAAGTACAGGGGCAAAAATCACACGGTAAGAAGACTGACATTACTGGTATCAGCCAGATACTACTGAGTATTTAGTATTTAGCATCCAATAAAAAGGGGGTCAATGGATGGGTAAACTCATAAATATTTCATGTATTATAGACTGTACACAGAAAAATAATGCTCACGGAAATCAGGCCTGACATTTAAAAATCAAAAAGTCCATACATACTATTCTCCACTAATAAAATCTTAAGTGAACAAAATGGCAGAGGCAGAAGGGATCTTAGTGATACCTAGTTTAATACTTGTACTGTACAGAGGAGAAAACAAAGGCAGAAGGAAAGGACTTGCCCAGTGGGACACATGGACCATAACAGAATCATAGAATTTGGAGCTAGAAGGGACCTTAAAAATCCTTTAATTTAAACAAATCCTCAATCTGACAGATCCCTGAAGCCCAGACAAGGAAAGTGACTTAGCCAATGGCACACAGGCAGACTGAGATTTAGAATAACCAGACAAAATGGTGGAGTGAAGCCAAGAAACTGCTCGAGGTTTCCCAGTTGCCCTCAAAAACCACATGAAGCCAAGCCTCTGAACAGAGTCTGACAAACTGAAACCACTCTCCAGCTCAAGATAGATTAGAAAGATTTCAAGAAAGGGGGGGGGGGTAAAGGGGGTACTCAGCTCAGCTCAGATGTTGCCCATGAAAGTCAGTGAGAGGGTCTTAATCACAGTAGATCAGAAACTGCGACCTTCGGTCTGTTCTCGGCTGTTTCCTAGAGAGATCGAGCAGGGCTATCCCCTGTGGTGAGTAAGACACCAACCACAAGGGGACTGTGTGATCAAAGGCAAGAGTCAACGCTTCACAAGAAACTTGACACGGTACCCTTTATACCCCAGGAGGAGAGCTCCACCATAAAAGTCATAAAATGGAGGGGAGAGAGAAAGAAAGAAAATGAGCAAGAAACAGAAAAGAACCTTAACCATAGAAAGCTACTAGGGTGACAGGGAAGATCAAAACATTAACTCAGATGAGGACAAAATGCCCACAGAGAAAATTTCAAAGAGTGATATGAATTGGTCTCAAGCCCAAGAGGCTTCTTAGAAGTGCTCATAAAGCATTTTAAAAGGCATATAAGAGAGGGAGAAGACAAAATGAGAAAAGAAACGAGAGGTATGCAAGAGTGAGTCAGCAGCTTGGAAAAGGAAGGCAATTCCTGAAAAAATACAATTGGCCAAACACACACACAAAATCCACTAAAGAAAAAACAGCAACTTGAAAAGTAGAATTAATTAAGGAAATTTAGAAGAACCCTCAGAAACCAGGGCCAACCCTCTTGTTTTACAGATGGGGAAGCTGGGATTTGGATACTGGAAGAATCTGGATGAAGGCAATCTAGTGGCTGAGCCAGCAAGCCATTTGCCAAAGGCAACTCTGGGCATTTTTCTTTGCTCGTCCAATGTACACCCTTCTCTGGTACTGGTTAGAGATGAAAGTTTCTGAAATCAAGTCCAGGCCGTGAGACTGATGAAGACAGTAAGAAAAGGAGCAGGTACTCCAACTCTACTCCAAGATGCTCCTGGGAAGGGAGGAGGGGGAAGGATACAGAGGAAAATTCAGAGGATTAAAAAAATTATCATTAATATATATGTATTACTTGATCTCTCAAGCACTGAAGTCATATTATTAAATAGATTTCTATGTATAAAGAATATGGAGGGTCCTCATTATCAAGGTACAATGTGGAATAGATGATTACTTAGAGGTATAGTATTAGGTGATTAAGTCTGCTTGCTATACAGCAGGTAGCATTGAGTGACATCCCTGGGCTTCAAACCCTGCCTATTACCATCAGAGGCCTCCAAATCTCATCCAAAGAGCTACGACTCACACATGGATCTGCAATGACTGGTGTTGTTGAAGAAAGCAATTACTCATGAAAGCATGCTAGCTAGTGACTGAAATGACCTTTTTGCAACAGCGCAAGTGTGAGAGAAAAGTGAAAATTAGTTGAGGATGAGCTGATGTCTCTATGTCACTACATGTCTTATTATGATCTGCAACATTCTAGTTGAATAGCAAATCACTGGCAGAGAACAGAAATTAGCATCTCTAACACCTGCATTACTTAGTGATGTTCCTGCCGGGTTTCCCTCTCCCACCAAGGACTACGTGCGTACTGTTCTGTTCTTCATAATAACTCTGGCCATCAGAGACTCTCTGATTTGGAAGGGACCTCAGAGGCCATAGGGGTCACTACCTTGCCTAAAGGCCCAATCCCCTCTTGCACATTTATTATTCCTCTCTTCACTTGGAAGGGAGCACCCTAACTTGGATTGTTTTTGGATTCTATTTTGGGTATAAGGGGGGGTCCCTTGAAGACAGAGACATAAATAGAGGCCATCATAGGAATGGAAGGGAGTGGAAGGGAGCTGAGAAAACAGGTAGGTCCAAGAAGACCATGAGGGTGAGAGAAGGCTGAGGTTCCCTACCATCACACATGAAGGCAAAAACAGGGCTACAAATAGAGGATCGGTCCTCTACAGCCAAATCTACTAGGCTTTTTACTCCATTGTGCCAAGAAAACTTTTCCAGAGACGGGAACAAGACACAGGATGGTCCAAAAGCTTTTTCAAGGTCAAATTAGGATTCATAGCAATCAAGGGGAATTAGCATGAGTAACAGGCAAGAATAGCTTATTCCACAGAAATTAGGTCTCTTGAAAGCAGGGTCTGTTTGCTCTCCTTTCCCCCTTCCCTCCCTCCCGCTCCTTTCTTCTTCATCTCTCTTTTTCGCTCCCCTCAACCCCCTATATGTTTGTATATATGTCTGTCTCTGTCTCTCTTCCTCCCTCCTCCTCTGTCCTTTTGTCTCCCCTCCTCCTGTTCTTCCTCCTCCTCTCTCCATCTCTCTTAGCTCATCCTCCCTCTTTCTGTATGTGCATCTCTATCTGTTTCTCTCTTCTTCCTCCTCCCTCTCTCCTCTCTCCCCTCATCTTCTTCTCCCCTTTTCCCTTTCCTCCTCCCTCTCTATCTCTCCCTCCTTTTCTCCTTTTCCTCATTTCTCTCCTTTCTCTCCTTTCCCTTCTCCTCTCTATTATCTAGCACAGTTCTTAACCCACAGAAGGTTAGTTAAATCCAACCCTGCAAGTTCAGTTGACCCATTCAGGACCAATCTTCCCTTCCCATTTCCTAGCAACTGGCATGGACTTTCCCTGCAGATCTCTCTGCTTTCTCTTTCCTTTGCTTCAAGAGCAGCCTCTGAAACTCCAATGTTTCTCTCAATAGTAAATGAAAAGGCGATAATCCCAAATGGCCTATTTCAGCCTCGTGATATAGGAAAAGTCGACACGTTTCCAAGGGAGTGGTAAGTAAACTTTGAAAAGTCAGATTTTCCTCAAGTATTTACTTGAGGATAACAAAGAAAGCTGCCAATGACCTATGGGATAAAAACCATATGAGTCACGGATGTGGGGAGTCTTTGAGAAGTCTATTGATTTCTGACCTTTAGCAATCCAGAAGAAATATTATGCCTTCTCACTCTGTTCAAGTCTCAGGGGGTGATGGAGTTTTCCTCTTAATAAAATATTTGAAGTCAAATGATTACACAGCCACATCCTATTTTGATATTAATATTCATAACATTCAGCTGATTTGCAAAGCTATTCATGTGTGGGGAGGCTGGGTTGTCAGAAGACTACAAGGTTTATGACAACTTTCTGTGGGTTTTTGCCAACTGGGAGAACCAGTGTTCTGTTCTACCACGGGAAGATCTTGTGAGAAAAGTCCGGCGTCGAGTTCAAATGAGAGAAGGGCCTCCTGCCAATGATAACATTGTCCAATCTGTAAAGGGCAGCGTGCTGAGCGCACCAAACCCCACGACACTGCAGAGCTTCTGAATGAGATCCACTATCACACTGAAGGGTTTTACCTAACTCTGCAAACCGGAAAAACCCAATAGATGGCAAATAGTTATTACCCAGTTTATGGCACGTGGTTGTGTAAAATGCACATCAAGTTGTTCCATGAGCACATCTCACACAGACTTGGCAAATGAACAGAGAAGTAAACTCGCAAATGAAGAGAAGGAAAAGAGTGAACTGTGCTGTCTTTGGGAAATCAAACAATATTTAGAGCTGAAGCTTCTCCCTAAGAAGCAAAAGTCCACACTAATGACACCAGTATTCTCACAGTGACGTTATGTGGCTGTAAATTATTAAATACTATAGTCTCTGAAGAATCCAAGTGGTCTGTCACCCAGAAGGCAATGACATCAAGAGGACATCAAGAGGCTTCAGAATGCTACCAACGATCAACTGTGTTGAGAAAGCAATCGTAAGATTCCTAAGCGACAGATCCAAAGCAGACAGATCCCCGTCGAAGGAGACAACTGCTGAGCATATATATATATACATCCTGAGAGCCAACTATGTTCCTTTCTTGAGCATCCCTAAGCAGCCAACCACAGACTGGAGACAGGGATTATACCCTGAAGTCAAATATAAATTCACATTGAGAGAGAGAACCTTGGAGGGAGCACAGATTTAAGCCCAGAATAACATTGATTTTCATGGCGATTTCTACTCTCTGAGAGAGAAAACCGTCAGCAAGGCAAGCAAAGAATTCGTGCAGGACTCCTAGCAGAATGAGACCTATAGCGGATGCACGGCCAGCCAAAGCTCCTGTCAATGAAATGTCCACTCCGTGCCATCTTTGTGATTTGCAGCATGAAAAAGTATCATTCATCCTCTCCCTCTGACCGGGAAGTCCACAAATCACATCTCACTATCTCCATTTATACTCACTCCCATGCTCAGTCAATGAATCATAAAATGTTTCTGTTGCACAACGTGGGTGATCTGTGTCACTTCTGCGTCCTTCCTAGAGCTTCCACGTCAAAGCCCTCATCATCTAATGAAGAGAATATTGCAACATCTGTCCTAGCTAACTGCCTTGTCTAAATCTTCCTCTCTCTGCTCTACCCTATATACCACTATGAAACTCACCTCCCTAAGAAATATCTATTACGTCGCTCCTTTGCTGTGATTTTAAAATGGCCAGCATTTTGTTAACTAAGAGACCATTTTAAAAAAATTAGATATACATAAACATGTGTGTATGTATATGTGTACCTATATAGACATATACAGAGTTTTAGTAAGCAGATACCTTGGAATAAGAATACTCTAACCATGAGCCAATCAAAAGCTCAAGTCTCTGAAATACTTAACAGGATATAGTAATATGTCTCCCAATGACATAAAGTAATATGTCTCCCACTGTACTGGCTCATAAAATATTTAAAGGGGCCATATCCACCAAATTGCACGTAATTCGGGTGAGATGACTATTAGGGAAATTGGATAAATTATGCAGCATCATCTGTCTTTTAAAAAAATATTAAAATTTGATTTTAAGTAACCAAACCGAATCGTTAGCCGTACTCTATCATTAACGCCTAGTGCTTCAACATAAATAGATGTTAATATGTAGGTAATGCACAGCAGTATAATTACTTCATATTTGTCAATTCAGATTAACAACTGTCTGGGTAAATTAACTAGTATTATATGAGAGAGGTGGCTCGGTCCTGAAACTCTTCAGTGCCAGCACTTTCACTGAGGCTCAATTATACCTTTACTGAGTCCACTTAACCCTCAAAGATCTCAAAGAGATCTGTTATGAAAAACAATCCCCACACTTCCCTCCCATCCTGCCTCAGGCCAAAAGGATGGCTCTGTCTGTCAGGAGCCCGCTTCCTCAAGTGCAGAGCCCAAAGAGTACGTGGCCAGAGACTACCCTCCTGGACAAAGTCAAGCAGGCCCCTTTCCTAGTTGCCCAGAATAGCAGCAGTCCCGGGACAGAGCAAAGAACAGACTTTGGAAAACGAAGGTCATGGGGCCTCTTAGCCGTCCAATGTGACAAGTCCACAGCTCCAAGCAACAGCAACTGGCTCTTCAAACGGAATTCCAGGATGCAAGACGGTCACCATCTTCCCTGACCTACATGTTGAAAGGCTCCATGATATTGGATATGGTTGAAAAACAAAAAAAAAAAGAACATCGGGCTTAGTCAGAAGACCTGGTTTTGAGCTTCACCTATGGCGCTACGACGACCATGGGCCAATCCACCGGTCATTCGCAGCTCAGTTTGTTTTTCTGCAAAATGCCGCCAATCATCCCCGGACTACCTGCATCAGCTTTTAAGGAGACCATGATAAAGTCAGAGAACCGGAATTGGATAAGGAGGATGACAAAAGTGCTCAGATCACACCTGTGGTGAATGATGCAAAGAACTGAGTTTTGTTTAGCCTGGGAAAAAAAGATTCGGTTGGGAGTGGGAGGTAGAAGTGGGAGTGAGGATAAGGACTGATAGCTGTCTTCAAATACTTAAAGGGATGTCAAATGGAAGATTGATCACACTCTGGCTTAGCTTTTTGACTGTTTTCACTCATGTCTTTTAGTTATGAACCCTATCTGGGGCAGAGACTTGTCATTGTCTTCTCCATTCAAGTGACAGATGAGGAACTGAGGCAAAAGGGCACGGGTGACTTGCCCAGGGTCACACAGTTAATAAGTGTCTGAGGCCAGGAAGATGAGACTTCCTGACTCGAGGCCTGCTGTTGTACCCGCTGCAGCATCTGGCTGCCCTCTATTTAGTGTAAGGGCAGAAATAGGGACGGTGAGTGGCAGACACAGAGGGCCAAATTTGGGGTTGATGTAAGGAAAAACACTATCGTGGTAAGAGCTACACAAAAGTGGAGGTCTTTCTCAGGAGGAAGTACCTTCTTCCTCTTCACCGGAGATCTTGATGCAGAGGCTGGTAACTGTCTGTCTGATGTAATGTCAGATTCTTGGTCAGTAAGGCCTGGACCAAAAGGCCTCTGCACTATCAACCAACTCGGAGGTTCAATGATGACAGACTCTTGGGCACAAAATTAAGAGTCTCTGGTATAGAGTAGTTTGGAACTATGCTCAAAAAGTTAGCAAACTCTGCATACCCTTTGATCCAGCAGTGTTACTACTGGGCTTATACCCCAAAGAGATCTTAAAGAAGGGAAAGGGACCTGTATGTGCAGGAATGTTTGTGGCAGCTCTCTTTGTAGTGGCTAGAAACTGGAAACGGAGTGGATGCCCATCAGTTGGAGAATGGCTGAATAAATTGTGGTATATGAATATTATGGAATATTATTGTTCTGCAAGAAATGACCATCAGGATGATTTCAGAAAGGCCTGGAAAGATTTACACGAACTGATGCCGGGTGAAATGAGCAGGACCAGGAGATCATTATATACTTCAACAACAATACTGTATGATGACCTGTTCTGATGGACCTGGCCATCCTCAGCAACGAGATCAACCCAATCATTTCCAATGGAGCAGTAATGAACTGAACCAGCTACGCCCAGAGAAAGAACTCTGGGAGATGACTAAAAACCATTACATTGAACTCCCAATCCCTATATTTATGCACACCTGCATTTTGGATTTCCTTCACAAGCTAATTGTACAATATTTCAGAGTGTGATTCTTTTTCTACAGCAAAATAACGGTTTGGTCATGGATACTTATTGTGTATCTAATTTAATATATTTAACATCTACTGGTCATCCTGCCATCTAGGGGAGGGGATGGGGGGGTAAGAGGTAAAAAATTGGAACAAGAGGTTTGGCAATTGTTAATGCTGTAAAGTTACCCATACATATAACCTGTAAATAAAAGGCTATTAAATTAAAAAAAAAAAAAAAAGAGTCTCTGGTATATCTGATGCAAGAAAGCCCCATGTGGGCACAACACCTTTGCTTCCCCACCACCTGAGCCTCTGCTCAAGTTCAAATAATAATTTTCCTTCCTGACCACATACACTACAGATGTGAGTCCAAGGTTTTGTGCCCAAGTTCTAATCCTGGCTAATCCTTCCCAGTGAGACTAACAAATTCTAAAAGATTTATGATAAGAGGAAGACTATCTTTCTCTTCTATTCCACACAAGAGCAGAGAAATAATCTCTATTTTGTTAACATAGGATGTAGGTCAGTAGAAGGTTGGCCGGACTGCTATTTTCTTAGAATATTCCTCTGAGTTCAGGGCCAGGATGGGGAAGGATAGGGAGGCCCCTCATTGAGTTGTGGGCCAGGATGGGGAAGGGTAGGGAGGCCCCCCATTGAGTTCTGGGCCAGGATGGGGGAGGGTAGGGAGGCCCCCCCATTGAGTTCTGGGCCAGGATGGGGGAGGGTAGGGAGGTTCCCCCCCCCATTGAGTTCTGGGCCAGGATGGGGGAGGGTAGGGAGGCCCCCCCCTCTGAGTTCAGGGCCTTCAAGTATTTCTGTTCCAATGAGGGTTTTAAAGTAGTAGCGGCAATATGGAACTTTTCAAAAGTTGGGTGGCTATTTATCCCCAGGATGATGATGTGCTCAGGGCCACAGTGATTTGATCCCATGAGCAGTGAGTAACCACTTTCTGTCTGCAAATGATTATGTGAGGTGCTGAGAGTACAAACAAAAATGAATCTGTTCCAGTTCTGGAAGGACTTAAAATGGGAAGCGGGTGATCCAACCTAAGTGGTGCTAACTAGTGTATCAGTCTGAAGAAGGGAAGGAGAGAATATGAGCAACAAGAGAACCAGAAAGGTTCTGGGAAAACTGACAAACACATGAGTGGCCTGGGGTACATGGACTCTAAAGGTGTTTCTTATGCCAATGGCTCATATGTGTCCCAAACAAGTAGAGAAACCCTTCCCTATGTGACTGTCCTTTCAGGCAGGGCCCTTCTCTCTCTGGGAGACAGGGTTTTTCTTTTCTTCTACTGAGTTTGGAATCGTTTGAAACAATCATTCCTAGAGGATGGCCGACAGCAGCTCTTCAGACACCTGGGCTGACTGCCACAGGAAAGGGAGCGCCGGGTGGGCGGCCTGGCCATCAGCAGCAAACCCTGAGCATGCAGGTGTGCAGGAACACAAAGGCCCAGAGATCTGGCTAGCTAGACAGATACATTAGCATATAGACACAGGTACATGCAGATACAGGAAGGCATGGACATATATATATATATATATATATATATATATATATATATATATATATATATGCTACCCATGTCTATATAGTGTATATGTACTATAGACATATGGTATATCATATATAAAGATACCATGCAGTATATATGGATATATGTTCATTGTCCCAACGCAGCATTACCAATAATTATGTCAGTGTGTTAATATAGAATATAAAATAGAAACAAAACTATACAATATGCCAAGATATTCTAAAAATACCTGTTTCTCCATATGTGGATGAAGGCTACTCAACTCTATGCGCTGGCCCTGGACACAGAAGGAGGCCTTTCTACCCTCCCTGCCCACTAGGGGCCTGCCTAACATGTCTCCATTTCAGGTTTTAACTCAATGGGGGGTTTCCCTACCACCCACATCCTGGCCCAGAATTCAATGGGGGGTCTTCTTACCCTGCCTCCCTCCTGGCCTATAACTCAATGGGGGGGGTCTCCCTACCACTCACATCCTGGCCTACAACTCAATGGGGGGGTCTAATTATCCTGCACAGAACTGAATGGGGGGTCTCCCTACCACTCACATCTTGACTTAGAACTCATTGGGGGGAGTCTCCTTATCCTGCCTCCCTCCTTGCCTAGAACTCAATGGGGGGTCTTCCTACCACCCACATCCTGGTCCAGAACTCAATGGGGGGTCTACTTATCCTGCCCAGAACTCAATGGGGGGTCTGCCTACCACTCACATCCTGGCCCAGAACTCAATGGGGGGTCTACTTGTCCTGCCCAGAACTTAATGGGGGGTCTCCCTACTACCCACATCCTGGCCCAGAACTCAATGGGAGGTCTCCTTACCCTGCCTCCCTCCTGGCCTAGAACTCAATGGGAGGTCTCCTTACCCTGCCTCCCTCCTGGCCTAGAACTCAATGGGAGGTCTCCTTACCCTGCCTCCCTCCTGGCCTAGAACTCAATGGGAGGTCTCCTTACCCTGCCTCCCTCCTGGCCTAGAACTCAATGGGAGGTCTCCTTACCCTGCCTCCCTCCTGGCCTAGAACTCAATGGGAGGTCTCCTTACCCTGCCTCCCTCCTGGCCTAGAACTCAATGGGAGGTCTCCTTACCCTGCCTCCCTCCTGGCCTAGAACTCAATGGGAGGTCTCCTTACCCTGCCTCCCTCCTGGCCTAGAACTCAATGGGAGGTCTCCTTACCCTGCCTCCCTCCTGGCCTAGAACTCAATGGGAGGTCTCCTTACCCTGCCTCCCTCCTGGCCTAGAACTCAATGGGAGGTCTCCTTACCCTGCCTCCCTCCTGGCCTAGAACTCAATGGGAGGTCTCCTTACCCTGCCTCCCTCCTGGCCTAGAACTCAATGGGAGGTCTCCTTACCCTGCTTCCCTCCTGGCCTAGAACTCAATGGGGGATCTCCTTACCACCCATATCCTGGCCTAGAACTCATTGGGGGGGTCTCCTTATCGTGCCTCCCTCCTTGCCTAGACCTCAATGGGGGGTCTGCCTACCACCCACATCCTGGCCCAGAACTCAATGGGGGGTCTACTTATCCTGTCCAGAACTTAATGGGGGGTCTCCCTACTACCCACATCCTGGCCCAGAACTCAATGGGGGGTCTCCTTACCCTGCCTCCCTCCTGGCCTAGAACTCAATGGGGGGTCTCCTTATCCTGTCCCCATTCCTGCCTTGAGCATGGGGTGGGGTTGTTTTGCAAAACACACAACAGGAACAACTTTTCAAGAAATTTTATATTTATTAATGTTTTGAAAATATCTATTAGAGAATGAACTGAGGGTGGGGGAAAAGGGGGTGGATGGGGGTGGGATAGCAGTTGGGAAGAGGCCCTCCTTGTGTGGATGTAGTAGCGGTTCCGTCTGTCTCCCTCCACCTTCCCCTCGGTGCCATCCTCTGGATCTCTGGAGAACTGCAGTGCAAGTGGAAGGTGTTCCGGTGCCGGGGCAGTCCCTGCTTCTTGGGCATCCCGGCTTTCTCGAGGGAGAAGTGGGTGGAGAGGATGTGGAGAGCCAGATTTCCCATTTCCAGGAGGCAAGATGGTTCCGGTGGGTGTGAGGGCAATGGACTGGGCTCTGGCATCTGCTTTCCAAAGGATCAAATTGTGGGGAGTGGAGGAAGGGCAGAAAGGAATTTTGGGACTGCTGTCGTGGAGAGTAGCGTCTGCGTGGGCTGCAGCTGGGGGAGGGAGAGAGGTGCCGTGGTGGGCACCCGGATCTGGCCAATTACTCAGAGGCCTCACCAGGAGAGTGAGGAACAGGTGGAAGTGGTAGAGTTGGCGGGAGATCCTGGGCAGCTAAATCCCTCTCTACCGCTCTCCGGGCTTGAGCCTGGATCTGGACTTCGTGTCTTCTTCTCCGAGTGGACCTCACTAGGCACTTGTGCAGGGTCGTGTAGAGGCGCTGACAACCTTCCATACCGAGGCGCACCCCTTCTGCCCAGACCTCGGCGCTGCAGCCTTCCGAACTGCCCAGTAGGCCTGACACTTCGTTGCGCACGGGCATAAGGGCCACGGTAAGGCCACCGCAGGCCTGCTGCT
Organism: Sarcophilus harrisii; assembly: GCF_902635505.1. Lineage (NCBI taxonomy): Eukaryota > Metazoa > Chordata > Mammalia > Dasyuromorphia > Dasyuridae > Sarcophilus > Sarcophilus harrisii. Next base: position 42,211,768 of record NC_045432.1, read on the forward strand.
CCTCGTACAGAACAGGATCCAAGAGCCAAACGGGCTCGGCGTCTCCGGAGAGAACCAGGCTGCACGCTGACACCAGGTCGAACATCTCTATGCCGGCGTCTGCCAAGGCCAAGGAAGCGGCAATGATACCAGATGCTAAAATTGCGCCACCATCCTCGAGAACCAAAACGTAAACTTCGAGCTGGGCACGGGGGTAGCGCAGCAATTGAACTGCCGGCATGAGAGCTTCCTGAAGTGCCAGGCTCATTTCCTTCTCCTCCCTGTTGTTGCTGGAAGGAACTCTCCTCTTGCCCCTCCCCGAGAAAGGTGCCCGGCGGAAGTCGCATATCAGGCGCCCTTGGAGGCCGGTCAGTGGCTCCCCCCCTTCTACTTGGCGCGGACCGTACACAGAAGCAACTATCTTAGTATCTCCCGATTCTAAGTAAGAAGAGCCAGTAGCCTGACTGGTCTGACCTGCCCTGATATACACAGGCCGCTGGCGCCGGGGGTCCCGGTTCGGGATGAAATCTTGAACCTGGGCCTCGACGATTTGCTCCGGAGGCGCGTAAAGGATGGGCGGCTGCGAGTCCTCTGGACCTCGAATGCGTTTGTGATCACCAGGCATGGCTGCTTAGCAATAGGTGCCTAGCAATGGGAGCTTCTGTTTGCCTGCGTCACACAGTCCTTTTCCCGCCAGTGACCTTCGATGTGGGGTAAACCGTAAGGTCACGCGACTGGGCGCCGAGATTCTCACGCTGGAACCCTGCGCCGGCTCCGAGATCTTCTCCCCCGCCCCCCCACAAACATGCTTTTTGATAGGTTAAAGTAACACACGGCATGGGGGGGGGGTGAGAGAGTACGGAAGGATGGGGGAGGGTAAGAACCCATTGCTCCGTACCCCTCCTCCCCCGGGGGAGGGTAAGAAACCAGGGGTCGAGTTCAATTCTTTCCTTCCAGAAAAGGAAACTGAGGGTCAGCGTTGGAGAATATCCAAATAGAAATAAATACCTACCACTGGAGGGCTTCCCACAGGCCAGTTGTCCAAAGCCCTCCATTTCACAAAGCAAAAAACCACGGTTCCCTGAGGGGATGGGCTTCAGCATCATCCCAGGTCTAAAGCTAGGCTCTTAGAACTTTCTCGATTTCCACCTAATAATCACAATAAAAACAGCCGCTCTTTCTCGATTTCTGTGAGGATTGCAAAGCGCCTGAGACATATTACCTTGAGCCTTCTAACAAGTTTGTAAGATAGCTCCTACTTGCATAGAAAGAAACTGAGACCAAGCAGGTTAAGCAGCTTCTTCATAGGAAAACTAACTTCAAGCTCAAAATCCAACTAAGTCTTTCTTCTTTTGCACAGCAGGAAACAAGGCCCAAAGAAGAGAAGTGACTTTAGACCAGAGGATCATTCATTTAGAGACCACCTAACCCAACCTTCAGCCTACCAACCTTGTTCCCCAAAGCAAGATTTAGCTGTTTCAGTTACTGAACATCACCTCACTTGGAAATTCTTGTTTAGAATTTTTCCTCAGCTTATTCAGAGGAGGGGTCCCTAGCATTGTATCACTCTTCCCCTTTCATTTCCTGAGTAGTCATAACCCTGAAGTTCATTTAGTGGCCAGACTGCTGGCAACAAGCCTCCCTATATCAAATTATACAAGGCAGAAGATCCCATGATCCTCTGGAGTGGAAAACAGCCATCTACTCCAACCCCTTCATTTTCAGAAAGGAAACTGAAACCAGGGAGCAACCTGCCCGGCAGCACACTTAATATCACAGACCTACAAGCATGAGGGATTCTGGGATCATTTGGCCCAAACCCCATCTTTTACACACAACAAAATAAAGTCACAAATCATGTGGGCCAAAGTCACATGGGTAAGAAGCCAAATTTTGAAGCTATTCCACAGATTCCAAATCCAACATGCTTGTACACTGCACCCCATTCTTCAGAAACCACTTATTAAACACCTAACGTATGTGCCAAGTAATATCTTAAGCAGTACAGATACAAATCCCCAAATCAACATTGTTCCTGTTCTCCTGCTGCTATAATCAGCTCAAAAAGCTTTCCAATTTGGGAGGGTCTACCAGAATTTCTATTTAACTACAGGAACCCTGGGGAGCTCAGAGGCTTCTTCTTGACATGAAATATATTTCACAGGAAAAGCAGCAAGTACAAGAAGCCATGTGGTAGAGTAAATAAAGGCCTGACTGGATTCAGAAGACCTACATTAAAATCCTGCCTTACACACATTCCATCTAGGAGAATATAAGTTCGTTCTAAGCTTTCAGTGTCCAAAGCGCAACTCTTGGACCATAAATTACAGAGGGATTACCAGGTCAATGGAGTTTTCCCAGAAGATGTTAACTAAAGCACTAAATTTACAGGATGGAACATAAATAAACATGGGGTCATACGTACAAATAATTAGGCTACAACTGATTCCTAGGTCATTATTGGTAGGCCCAATTCTCAGACTTTGGCCTTTTGTCTCCACTAGTATGGATCAGAGATGAGTTATATAAGATTTTTAAGTCTCTGTCACACACACACACACGCACACACACACAATTAGGGATAAAGAAGGAACTTGAACCCAGATATCCCAATTTGCAAGCCCATGCAATCCCCTACCTGGCCCTCCCTCCTTGTCTTCTGCTAACCTAGAGAGCCTAATGTTGGAGTGTGAAGACAGAAATACCTCCTGGGGAGTCTTTTCTCTGAAAAAGTTTGATCTCCCCAGATAAAAGTGGGAAGTTGATCTCCAGCATCCTCAGAGAAGTATCCTCATTTGAGCAAACACCCTTTCTTTTTTCAATGACATACCTGTTCAACTGAATTTTTATTTATTTAGTCAAAGCAATTTGGGTTAAGTAATTTGCCCCAGGTCACATGGCTAGCATCAATTTCTTGAGACTACATTTAAACTCTGGTCCTCCTTACTATAGTGCCAGTGCTCTCTCCACTATGCCCCCAGCTGCCTCTACACCCCCAATCCACTTTAACTTACAAAGTTAAATAAACCCTACAAAATAAGTGTGATGTGGTAGAGCACCTAGAAAAGAACTCACAGCAGGGGGCATGCGGACAGTATTAAGGCAAGGTATCATGAAGGAAGAAGAAAGTAATACAATTACAAAGATTTCAGAATGTTTATATTTATACAATCCCCTATAACCACTTACAATGGAAATTAAAAAAATTTTTTTTGATGTTTATTGTTTTAGTGCAAAATAAAAATTTGAATTCAAACAATTAGTACAAATCTTCTGAGTGGGAAGTACATTCCTTTTTATTGTTGGTCAGCCTTCACAAGCCAGCAAAAGTACGCAGGGAAAAATATTATCTTCGTTTACAGAAGAGAACAACAACAAACAGGCTCAGAGATATCAAAGGTCTTAGCCAAATGATAAATAGACAATTTGTGGTGATTCTGGAACATGAATCTGGATAGGGATTGCAAGTCCACTACTTTTCCTATTAAAATCCAGCTGGATCTTTCCCCAATCAAAAGACTTCAGTAATTAATGAAGTTATTGGAGTAAAATGTTTCTCAAGCTTTTACTCAGCTACATGGGACAAAGATGCATAAGACAGGGTAGTTACAAATGTAAAGACCAAGAAGAATGATAAATACATCCCTTTCAAATTTGTATATAACCATACAAAACAAATATAATGATGTAACTGATCACTTGGAAAACACTTCACAGCAGGACATATGGAGGTAGTTTCAAGGAAAGGTACCAAGAAGGTGGTAGCAAATAATACAATTTTAGGCGAGTCCTCCTCAAAATAAGGACAAAAAACCCTCTGAGAAAACCAGTCAGCCTCTTGCTGTGATCAATGAAAATATAAATTGCAATCATAGAAATATTCAACTGATGCCATGGAAGAAAAATGTGATGGAAAACTTGATATGCAACTCTTCTCTGTTCCATATTTCTTTGCTAGAAATGTTGCATTCAAGGAGATTAATCAATAAAAAATTGTTCTTTTGAAATATGCTTTAAAGGAGGAAGGGGTGGGGCAAGGACAGGGAAAAAGAGGGAACTTTTCTACCACAAATAATGAATGGGAAGTTCAAAGCTGGAGACCACTAACAAAATGGTTTCCTTTCTGTTGTTGCTCATCCTTTGAAACCCAGTGAAAGTAGGAAGGGGAAAATAACATCCTCGTTCTACAGTTGGGAGCTCAGAGCTCAGAAAGATGAAAGATCTTGGCCAGGACTGTTCATGTTGATTCTGGAATAAGAATCTGAATAGTAATATCAAGTCCACTACTTTTACTATGAAACTCCAGCTACATCATTAACCATTCAAAAGATTTCAGTGATTAGTGAGGTTCTTTAGGTACAGTGTTTCTCTCAAGTCTTTACTGAGCTACCTGGGACAAAGGGAGTTAAGACAGGGTACATATAAATGTATAAACCAATGAGCATGATAAATATATTGCTCACAAATTTGAACATACCATACAAAACAAGTATAGTGTGCTACGAGATCATTTGGAGAAAACCTCACAGCAGGGGATATGGGGAAAGTGGTAAGGAAAGGGACCAAGAATGAGGTGGAAAATAATACAATTTTAGGCAACTCCTCCTCAAAAAACTCTTTGAGAAATCCAGAGTCAGCCTCTTGCCCAGGGATCAATGACAATATGAATGTCAATCATGGAAATATTTAATTGATGGCATGGGAGAAAAAGGTGATGGGAAACTTGAATTTAGCAACCCCTCCCTTCCTGTGCTTTTTTTTTTTTAATAGCCTTTTATTTACAGGATATATGCATGTGTAACTTTACAGCATTAACAATTGCCAAACCTCTTGTTCCAATTTTTCACCTCTTACCCCCCCACCCCCTCCCCTAAATGTCAGGATGACCATTAGATGTTAAATATATTAAAATATAAATTAGATACACAATAAGTATACATGACCAAAACGTTATTTTGCTGTACAAAAAGAATCAGACTCTGAAATATTGTACAATTAGCTTGTGAAGGAAATCAAAGATGCAGGTGTGCATAAATATAGGGATTGGGAATTCAATGTAATGGTTTTTAGTCATCTCCTAGAGTTCTTTTTCTGGCTATAGTTAGTTCAGTTCATTACTGCTCCATTAGAAATGATTTGGTTGATCTTGTTGCTGAGGATGGCCTGATCCATCAGGACTAGTCATCATCTAGTATTGTTGTTGAAGTATATAATGATCTCCTGGTCCTGCTCATTTCACTCAGCATCAGTTCGTGTAAGTCTCTCCAGGCCTTTCTGAAATCATCCTGTTGGTCATTTCTTACAGAACAGTAATATTCCATAATTTTCATATACCACAATTTATTCAGCCATTCTCCAACTGATGGACATCCATTCAGTTTCCAGTTTTTAGCCACTACGAAAAGGGCTGCCACAAACATTCGAGCACATACAGGTCCCTTTCCCTTCTTTATAATCTCTTTGGGATAGAATCCCAGTAGTAACACTGCTGGATCAAAGGGTATGCACAGTTTGATAACTTTTTGAGCAGAGTTCCTTCCTGTGTTTTTTGCTACAAATATTATAAGCAAGGAGATTTATCAATTAAAAAAATTTTTTTAAATAAGCCTTAAAGGAGAAAGGAACAGGGCACGAAGGACAAGGAAAGATAGGGAAACTTTCCACCACATAAATAATGAAAGCAATGGTCAAAGCTCGAGACAACGGACAAAATGTTTTCCTTTTTGTTACTGCTCATCGTTGGCAACCCAGTGAAAGTAGGAAGGGAAAAATATTATTCCAACTCCACAGATGAGAACGGCCGAGGCTCAGAAATATCAAGGGTCTTGGCCAAGGCTAAATAGACAGTTCATATAGATTCTGGAACATGAATCTGGATACTGATATCAAGTCCACTTCTTTTCATATTAAACTCCAGCTACATCCTTCACCCTTCAAAAGATTTCAGTGATTGATGAAGTTTTTTGGTACGTTTCTCTCAAAATTTTGCTAAGCTACCTGGGACAAAGGTACATAAGAGAGGACGCCTACAAATGTAGAGACTAGAATTATATGCATACCATTTACAAATTTGAATATAACCATACAAAACAAGCATAAAGTGGTAGGAGATCATTCATTTGGACAAGATCTCACAGCATGGGTATGAGGGGCTTGCTAAAGAGAGGGACCAAGAAGTTGGTAGCAAGTAATATAACTTCAGGCAATTCCTCCTCAAAGGAGGACACAAAACCCTCTGAGAAATCCAGTCAGCCCCTTGCCCAGGGATCAATGAAAATATGAATTTCCATCAGGGTGATATTTAACTGATGGCACGGGAAGAAAAGACGATGGAAAACTTGAGTTTAGCCACTCCTCTCTGTTCCTTATTTCTTTCCTAGAAATGATATATTCAAGGAGATTAATTTGCTCTTTTGGAATACGCCTTCAAGGAGGAAGATGTAGGGCAAGGAGGACAGGGAAAGAGATGGAAAATGTCTGCCACATAATGAAAGTGCTGTACAAAGTTCAACATAATGGACAAAATCTTAACCTTTTTCTAGTTGCTTTCTACCTTTGCAACTCAATGAAAGTAAGTAGGGGACAATATTATCCTCATTGTACAGGGGAGGACAACTGAGGCTCAGAAATCAAGGGTTTCTGCCAAGGCAAAATAGGAAGTTCATGATGATTCTGGAACATGAATCTGGATACTGATTTCAAGTCCACTATTTTTCTTCGACCGTCCAGCTACATCTTTCACCATCCCAAAGATTTCAGTGATTAATGTGCTTCGTTTGGCACAATGTCTCTCTCAAGTCTTTACTGAATTATCTGAGCAAAGGTACCTAATACAGGTATATATAAATATAGAAGCCAATTAGAATGATAAGTATTTTGCTTTCAAATTTGAATATAACCATACAAAACAACTATAACATGGTAGGAGATCATTTGGAGAAGACCTCACTGCAGGGGCTATGGGGAAAGGGACCAAGGATGAGATGACATGTAACACAATTTTAGGCAAGTCCTCCTCAAAGTAAGGACAAACAACCCTTTGAGAAATCCAGAGTCAGCCCCTCGCTTAGTGATCAGTGAAAATATGAATTTTAATCATGGAAATATTCAACTGACGACATGGGAGAAAAAGGTGATGGAAAACTTGAGTTTAGCAACTCCTCTCTTCCACATTTCTTCACTATAAATGTTACAATCAAGGAGATTTATCAGTGTAAAAATTACTCTTTTGAAATAAGCCTTAAAAGAGAAAAGGGTGGGGCAAGGAGGGCAGGGAAAGAGAGGGAAACTTTCTATCACACAATGAAAGCAATGTTCAAAGCTCATGGCAATTGATAAAATGTTTTCCTTTTTGTTATTGTTCATCCTTCGTGAGCCAGTGAAAGTAGGAAGAGAAAAACACAACTCTACAGATGAGAAGAACTGAGGCTCAGAGAGATCAAAGGTCTTGGTCAAGGCTATACAGACAGTTCATGTGAATTCTGGAACATGGATTTAAACTTTGATATCATCTCACTACTTTTTCTACTCAAATCCATCTATATCTTTCCGCATTCAAAAGATCTCAGTGATCATTGAGGTACTTTGGATAAAATTTTTCTCTCAAATTTTTACTGAGCTCCCTGGGACAGGGAACTGATAAATGTAGCAACAAATGAGAATAATAAATAACTTTCAAATTTGAATATAATCATACAAACCAAATATAAGGTAACAGATCATTTAGAGAAGAACTCACAGCGAGGGGATGGGGGGCAGTTAAAAGGAAAGATACCAAGAAGGTGGCAAGTAACACAATTTGAGGCCACTCCTCCTCAAAATAAGGATTAAAAAACCCTCTGAGAAATCCAGACTCAGCCCCTTACCCAGTGATCAATGAAAATAGAAATGTCCATCATGGAAATAGTCAACCGATGGCATAGGAGAAAAATGTGGTGGAAAACTGGACTTTAGCAACTCTTTCCTGTTCCTTAATTCTTTGCTACAAATATTACAATCAAGGAGATTTATCAATTTACAATTTGCTCTTTTGAATTAAACTTTAAAAAAGAAAGGGGTAGGGCAAGGAGGAAGGGAAAGAGGGAAACTTTCTGCCACACATATAATGTAGATGTTCAAAGCTCAACTTGTTGGACAAAATCTTTATCTTTTTCTTGTTGCTTAAGCTTTGCAATTCAGTGAAAATAGGTAGGGAAAAATATTGTTCTATATATGAGGACAACTGAGGCTCAGAGACAGCAATGGTCTAGGCCAATGCTAAATAAACAGTTCAGGTAGATTCTGGAACACAAATCTGGATACTGATATCAAGTCCACTACTTTTCCTTCTAAAGTCCAGCTACATCTTTCACCATTCAAAGATTTCAGTGATTATTAAGTTTCTTTGGGTGTTTATTGACCCAAAGCCTCAAGTCTTTATTGAGATACCTGAGAAAAAGGTACATAAGACAGGGAACCTATAAATGTAGAGATAAATGAGAATATAAATATATTGCTTACAAATTTGAATATAACCATAAAAAACAATTATAATGTAGTAGGAGATCACTTAGAGAAGAACTCACAGCAGGGGGTAAGGGGGCAGTGCTAAGGAAATGTAAGAAGAGGGAGGTGGCAAGTAATACAATTTTAGGCAACTCCTCTGCAAAATAAGCACAAAAACCCTCTCATAAATCCAGAAATAGCCATTTGTGCAGTGATCATTTTCCTTCTAAACTCCAGCTATATCATTCACCATTCAAAAGATTTCAGTGATTACTGAGGTTCTTTGGGCACAATGTTTCTCTCAAGTCTTTACTCAGTAGTTCAGTAACTCAGTAACTACCTGGGACGAAGGTAGTTAAGACAGGGTTCATATAAATGTAGAGACTGATGAGGATGATAAATATATTGCTCACAAATTTGAATAAACCCTACAAAACAAGTATAATGTGCTAGGAGAAGATCTCACAGCAGGGGGTATCGAGTCAGTATTAAGGAAAGGTAAAAAAAACGAGGTGGCAAGTAATGCAATTTTGGGCAACTCCTCCTCAAAGTAAGGACAAAAATCGCTCTGAGAAATCCAGTCAGCCACTTGCCCAGGGATCAATGAAAATATGAATTTCCATCATGGAAATCTTGAACCTGATGGCATGGGAGAAAAATGTCATGGGAAACTTGAGTTTAGCTGTGACGACTGCCCTAGCACCCCAGACACCCCAGAATCAGCCAGAGTCAGGATAAGCAAAAGTCCTTAGTCTTTATTCTTGGTCTTTAGACACAGGATTGAACAGGATGGAAGCAGAATCTCTGCAACTGCCTTCTCCCTCGTCAATGGCCAAAGTGACTCTGGATAGTCTTACTCCACCCTCTAGTCCCTCCTACAATCCTCTGGATATTCCGATCATTGAGCCAGCACAGGATAGTGGGAAGGACCATTTTCCAAGCATATGCCCATAGAGAATTATCCAATCAGTAATCAGCCCTGAATGCTTGAACCCACCTCAGTGCAACGACTCAAGAGTTTCAGCCCTCTACATTTAGCCACTCCTCTCTGTTCTGTATTTCTTTCCTAGAAATGTTGTATTCAAGGAGATTAATCAATGAAAAATATGCTCTTTTGGAATATGCCTTAAAGGAGGAAGATGTGGGGCAAGGAGGACAGGGAAAGAAATGGAAAATGTCTGCCACATAATGAAAGCGCTGTACAAAGTTCAACATAACAGACAAAATCTTTACCTTTTTCTTGTGGCTTAACCTTTGCAACTCAGTGAAAATAGGTTGGGAAAAATATTACCTCATTGTACAGGGGAGCACAACTGAGGCTCAACGATCAAGGGTTTCTGCCAAGGCTAAATAGACTCTTCATTTTGATTCTACAACATGAATCTGAATACTGATTTCAAGTCCAGTATTTTCCTTCTAAAAGGAATGTCCTTTTCTTCTCCCTTTCTTATTTCTTTGCTACAAATATTACAATCAAGGCGATTTATGAATTGAAAATTTTCTCTTTTGAAATAAGCCTTAAAAGAGAAAAAGGTGGGGCAAGGAGGGCAGGGAAAGATAGGGAAACTTTCTATCACATATTGAAAGCCAAGGTCAAAGCTCAACATAACTGACAAAAATCTTTATCTTGTTCTTGTTGCTCACTTTTTGCAACTCTGTGAAAATAGCCAGGGGAAATATCATCCTCATTCTACAGGTGAGGACAACTGAGGCTCAGAGAGATCAAGGGTCTTGGCCAAGGCTAAATAGAAAATTCATGTAGATTCTGGAAGATGAATCTGGATACTGTTATCAAGTCCACTATTTACCTTCTAAACTCGTTACATCTTTCACCATTCAAAAGATTTCAGTGATTAATGTTCTTCATTTGGTACAATGTCTCAAGTCTTTACTGAGCTAGCTGAGCAAAAGTGCTTACTACAGGGTACCTATAAATGTAAAGACCAATTAGAATGAAAAGTATATCGTGTTCAAAAGAAATAAAACCATACAAAGCAAGTATCATGTGGTAGGAGTTCAATTGGAGCAGACCTCAGAGGAGGGGGTATAGGGCCAGTGCTAAGGAAAGGGACCAAGAAGCTGGCAGCAAGTAATACAATTTTAGGCAAGTCCTCCTCAAAGTAAGGACACAAAACCCTCTGAGAAATCCAGAGTCAGCCCCTTACCCAGTGATCAATGAAAATATGAATTTCAATCATGGAAATATTCAACTGATGCCATGGAAGGAAAACGTGATGGAAAATGTGAGTTTTGTAACTCTTTGCTGTTCCTGATTTCTTTGCTACAAATATACCAATCAAGGACATTAATCATTTAAAAATGTGCTCTTTTGAAATAAGCCTTAAAGGAGGAAGAGGTAGGGCAACAAGGACAGGGAAACAATGAAACAAGCACGTGAACACAAACAATGAAAGCGATGTACAAAACTCGACATGATGGACAAAACCTTTACCTTTTTGTTGTTGCTCATCCTTTGCAACCCAGAGACCAATGAGAATTATATGCATACCGCTTACAAATTTGAGTTAAGCAGACAAACAAGTATAATGTGATAGGAGATGACTTGGAGAAGACCTCACACCTGGGAGTCTGGGGGCAGTATTAAGGAAAGGTACCATGAAGGAGGCAGCAAGTAATGTAATTTTAGGTAACTCCCCCTCAAAATAAGTACCAAAAACCTCTGACAATTCCAGAGTCGGCCCCTTGCTCAGTGATCAATGAAAATATGAATTTCCATCATGGAAATATTCAAGGCATGGGACAAAAAAGTGATGGAAAACTTGAGTTTAGCAACTCTTTTCCCTTCCTTATTTCTTTCCCGGAAATGGTACATTCAAGGAGATTAATCAAATAGTAATTTGCTCTTTTGAAATAAGGTTTAAAGGTGGGAGGTTTGGGGCAAGCAGAGAGGGAAAGAGAGGGAGACTTTGCGCCACATAAATGATAGAAGTGATGTTCAAAGCTTGAGACATTTGACAAAATGTTTTCCTTTTTGTTGTTGCCTATCCTTTGCAACTCAGTGAAAGTAGGTGGGGAAAATATTATCCTCATTCTACAGATGAGGATAACTGAGGCTCAGACAGATCAAGGATCTTGGCCAAGGCTAAATAGACAGTTTATGTCGATTCTGGGACATGAATCTAGATACTGATTTCAAGTCCACTACTTTTCCTCCTAAATTCCCAGTACATCTTTCACCATTCTAAAGACTTCAGTGATGAATGAGGTTCTTTGGGTACAATGTTTTTCTCAAGTCCTTTCTGAGCTGGTAGGGCCTAAAGGTACATAAGACAGGGAAGCTATAACTGTAGAGGCCAATGAGAATTATAAGTATACCGCTCAGAAATTTGAATAGCACCATATGAAACAGGTATAATGTGGAAGGAGATCATTTGAAGCAGACCTCATTGCAGGAGGTATGGGAACAGTGCTAAAGAAAGGGACTGAGGAGGAAGTTGCAAGTAACACAATTTTAGACACCTCCTTCTCAAGGGCAAAAAACCCTCTGAGAAATTCAGTCAGTCCCTTCTCCAGTGATCAATGAGAGTAATGGTTTCTTCAATCATGGTAATATTTAACTCATGGCATGGGGGAAAAAGTGATGGAAAACTTGACTTTAGCAACTCTTCTCTGTCCCTTATTTCTGCGCTAGAAATGCTACATTCAAGGAGATTAATCAATTAAAAATTTACTTTTTTGAAATAAGCTTTAAAGGAGGAAGGGGTGGGGTAGGGGGGACAGGGAAAGAGAGGGAAACTTTCTGCCACATAAAAAAATGATGTTCAAAACTCGCGACTTCCCAAACAGGTTATGAAGTTTTCTGGGTCATTATAGCAGAGCTGTAGAATTCTTTCTCCTAGAAAGAATTCAAAAACAATTCAAAAACAAATAATAAAAAGGTAAAGAAAGGAAAGAAATCATAGCCCAATTGCTTTTCAAATCTTTTTACTGTCGTGGAAATAACTCTGTGGACAAAGTGCTCATTGAGTTCTGACACAGACACAAGTCTTACAGCATTCAGCCAGGAGGAGAGGGCACGCAGAGCTTGCGATTCCCACTGGGGTACTGGCGCCCACACTGATGACTTCATACAATCTTTGAAGTACGAGTACAGTGTGTCCCAAAAGTCTTAGTACAGTTTAAGCTTTAATAGCTTAAAACTACACAAAGACTTTTGGGGCACCCTGTATGTGGATCCCAGGAGCGTCGATGGAGAGCTGGAAGGCGACCTCACAGTCCATTCTAGACCAAACCCCTCATTTTACAGAGCAGGAAACTGGGGTTCAGCAAGTGAAGTGACTCGCCCAAGGTCACACGTAGGATAAGCGACTCATCTATACAGAGCTGGAAGGCGACCTCACAGTTCATCTAATGCAGCCCCCTCATTTTACAGAGGAGGAAACTGAGGCTCAGAAGGTGAAGTGACTTGTCCAAGGTCCTACATCAAATCCACGATCTAGAGTTGGAAGAGACCTCGGAGACCATCCTAACCCAAACCCCTCATTTTACAGATGAGGAAACTGAGTCTCAGTGATAGTGAGGAGATTGTCCAAAGCCACACATGGGATCACACGTGTGAGTCGGGAGGGACTTTTGTGGTCATCGAATCTTACCCCCCTTATTTTACAGATGAGGAAAGTGAGGCCCAGGGACAACCAACATCACACTTAGAATCATGGGCTCAGAGATTCAGAATTGGAAGGGACCTCAGCAGTAATTCAGCACAACCTCATCACTGAGCATAAGTGACTTTGCTCAAGGCCACACAGAGGCTCAAAGGACCCCAGATCTATGGCAGAAGGAATCTCCAAGGTCACAGACTCCAACTTCCTCTTTTGACAAAAGAGGAAACTGAGAGCTAGAGAGGTTAAGGAAATTGACTAAGATCAGACAAGCAATATGGGGTAAAATCAAGTCCCATTCCTCTTTTAAAACCTCAGCCCTAAGGAGATGCCTTAGGGCCAAGAAATCCCTGACTGATCCAGTTCTTAGATTCTTCCTACAGGGCAGAGGTTTCAAAAAACCCCAGGGGAGTCATAGGCCAAAGATTAATTCCTGGCATATCCGGGGTTTTGACTCCCTTGATCTCCATGTTTCATGGATTCAGTTTAGTGGTGCCAAGGAAGGTGTGACTAAGCGGGCTCCCGCTCTGGCTTCTCCAGATCAGCTGTGACGCATTGTCACAGAAGCCACCAACTTAAAGAGCTGGAGAATGCTGCATGTGGGAAACAGGAAACAGGCCAGTTTAACTGAAGGACCAAGTTCCCAAATGGGAGTTCTGTGAAAACAGTTCGGAAGGACACAACGTAAAGGGCTACAGAGACTAGTTGGGGAATTTATATTTTATTTCTGAGGCAATGGGGAGCCAGTGAAGTTTCTGGAGAATGGTCACAGGTGTACTTTAAAATATCACTTTGGCAGTTATGTGGAGGACGGAATGGAGAAGGAAACTACTGCTAGAGTCTGTGTGAGGGGGATCGGCCATTAAGTGGGGTCGTGGCCATATGAGCAGAGAAAAGCGGGAGGATGTTAGCTAACCCTTGCTTTTCCACAATAGATTTTCTTAAACAAGCGCCTTGAGCATTAAGAGCGACTTGCCCAGGGTCACAAAATTAATGTGCAGCAGAGGCAAATTACAAAGTAGTTTTAGAAAATCATTAGTCTCGCAAGGGAAAGAATACAGCTTTGGAATGAGAAGTTAGATATGGAATCAGACTTTGGAATGCAAAGAAGCAAAAGTCCCAAGATCCTCCAGCTTTTCTTCATGAATAATCTTCCCAAAGATGTCACATCTGGTCATTATTCACACGGCGCCTGAGTCGTGGTCTGCACCTGCCAGCTAGTACATTATCGAGAAAATAAGCTACTGCCCCATGTAATTTATCCTCAAAGAGTGGGACAATTAAGTCAGCCCACATGTTCCCTCTTGGCTGTGTGTCAGCTCCCCAGCATCTTGAAATGTCATCCTTGCGGCTTCTCGGCCCAAATGGCCCACCTGTTTATGACAGCCAGGGAGAAGCAGAATGGGATTGTGGGGAAGAAGACCGGGGCTGGATCCTAGGCCCTGCTGATTATGGAATATCTGGGGGCCTTAAAATAATCACTTAACCTCATTGCACTCCCTCATTTCCCTGTTTAAAAAAAAAGGTAAGGAAAGGGGCAAGACAGATACAGATGAGCTCTATGAGCCTTTCTTGTTCAAGATTCTAGAACCACCTCAGCCTGGTGGAGAAAGGGAACTCCGGCTTCCTCTCAGGATGGACAGACAGACACACACCAGTTAGGAGCAGTTGCCCAGCCTGAATGGTGTTTTGTCCATGGGCATCCTTGGCACAAAGCCGGTAGGATCTCGGTCCAGAGTGAGACAAGGCTACACAATGGTTTGGGGAGCCGCTCCCCGATGCCCCAGTTTGTTTGTCCTATTTGAATGGAGTCCCAAAGTTTTTGGGGATTGGGGAAGCAGGATTCTGTCGGTTTGCTAAGGCTCTACTGAGGAAAGCCTAGCTCCCACCCCTTTACCTGTTGGGTGCCATCCATTGCATTTAGAGTGAACTCTGTTACCTGGCCCGAAATCCCCTACCCCTTGGGGAGGTAATGTGTGGGCTCATGTCTCCAGAGCCAGGGGAGCTTCAGAGACTGTGTCCTTCCTCATCAGCCCACCCCGGCCATCGGTCTGTCAACAAACATCGATCAAGAATGCTGTGCTAATGGGGAGTGTGGTGAGAAAATCCAAAAAGCAGAGTCTGCCCTCAGGGAGAAGACTTTCTATTGGGAGAAATGGCATGACATAATTAGATATGGCCAAGGCATGTGCAGAGGGAGATAATCTCAAGGAGGAAGGCGCTAGCAGCTGGGGAAACTGACAAGCGGTCAGTGCTCAAGCAGGATTTAAACTGAGACTGCCGGGAAGCCGGGAGCGGGATGAGCGTTTTGGGCACTGGGGAGGGCGTTCTGGGCACTAGAGGGATCGGTGCAAAGGCACTGGGTTGGAAGGTGAGATGTACCCCCGAGGGAAGCTGGATCCTTGGCTATGGGAAAGAAAGGAGAGTCTAAGAAGCCTTAGGGAGAGGAAGGGGCTTTAAATGTCCAACCCGAATTCTGCATTCCCTGGGACTCATAAGTGGGGACCGGAGAGGTCCCAGCACTGGCAGTGCTGGATTTGAGACCTAGCTCTGGTAGTGACCGGGCTAATGAACTGCAGGAGGTCAGGCCATTTCCCTCTCTGCGCTTTGACCCCCTCGTGTGGGAAATTAGAAACTGGGAGTCCAGAATCTTTAAGACCTTGTACCTCTAAAAGCTATGATCTCCCTCTGCATCCCGTTTTTCCTAAATGTCAAAGGCTCAGATGGGATTAGCACATGCCTTCAGCTACTTTAGAGCTTGAAATCATAGGAGCCCTCTCAGAACTTCAGGCTCTTCATCTGTCAAATGAAGAATTGGAGCTCAATGAATTGTCAGGTTCATTCCAACTCTATTGTTCTCTGATGCAGGCACCGGGACCTTCTGGGACAGGACAAAGCTCCAGGGAGGTGAGTGGGGGGAGATGCATTTGGCCAAATGAAAAACAGTCTCATTATTTGGCTTCTTAGGTAAATTTACGTGGTAAAGCTAGAATTTACTACTGAATGGGAGTGGGGGTGGGCGAGAAGGACATGAGGGGTACAAGAGGCTGTACATCCCTGAGTTAGGGAGGCCTCCAAGGCTCAGCAGGAGCAACGGCTCCCATGAGAGGCCCACGGGCCGTTCCCCAGTTCTCACTCACTCTCACTGCCCCTCACTCCATACTGAAAGTAAGGCTCATCCTTCTCCAGTTGGAAGGGGCCAGGGAAGAAATCAAATGTGGGGACCTCATTCTGTGGACAAAGAATCTGAAGCCCGAGAAAGGGAAGGGAGCAGGCCTGAAGATCTGGGGAGTAAAGAAGAGGGCTGGTTTTCTGACGCCAGATCCAGGGCTCTTTCCACCATGCCGCCTGGACTTTTGCCTACATTTTGGCCAACTTAGCTGTGCCCCAGTAGAACATAAGCCGCCCACTGGGGGGGGATTTCGGCCATGTATCCCCAGCACCCAGCACAGTGTCTGCCACATGCTAAGGGCTTTAATGAGAGCTATTCGAGTTGATTGATCCTCATAATGCTTTAGAAAGCAGAAAGCCCGGGCCACCCAAAGGCCCGGATTCCTCAGGCTAGCGATCCCGCGACGAGGCCCCCGATGGCCATCAGACTCGCCGATTCCTCCTTGCCTGTTCCGGAGAACATTTTCTCCCAGACTCGTGCCTGCTGCTTCTGTACAAGTTTGCAGCAGGCAAAACGTGTCGGGTTAAGTCAAGCATAACCCAAGTGCCACCTAAGACAGATGCGATCTCGAGAACAACACGACACACGTGATCAGCCCAAATTCCCAACATGCAATATATCTGTGGTTGAGACGTCACTACAATGAAGAAGCAATGGATCTGGCTAGATAAAGGAGAGGAGGAAGAGTGAGGGATCTAGGACCAGAGGAGCCAAGTTCAAATTATGACTGTGCTTTTTATCTGTGGGACCTGTACCAAATCATTTGAACTGTCAGTTTCCTCATCTTCAAAATAAGAGGGCCACATTGGGTGAACTCTTAGGTCCTCTGCTTCCAACTCTAAATGTCTGGGTCTCTGAACATGCAGGTGATGAAAGAATCCCTCCCTGAGGGATCCCTGAGATCCCCATCTGAGCAATGGACAGGGAGTCTTTGAATTATGGCCACAGATCAGACACAGCTCGGTCTCTAAAAGAAGCCGGGACCTGGGACGTGGGAGAAAGGACAACGGCTTAGAGGCCGTGGTATCTGTCTGTCACCAGGCAAATTGGTTGCTTTGCTCTTCTGAACCTCAGTTTCTTCATACAGAAAATGGGATACTATTTACATGGATTCAAAGGGGTTAGGGTGAGGAAAGAGGCTGCTAGATAAAAAGAATCCACAGTATCTAGCTGCCTAGGGCAAAGCCTGGGGTTCCAAGGGAAGGACAGAGAATGCCATCAAGAGCACTCTGACTGGGCCTTCCAGAAGCCGGCTAGGCAAAGGAAACCCCAGGAGGAGTTAGTCAGGAGGGCCAGGGAACCGGCCCAGGGAGCAGGACCAAGGGCAAGTCAAACCATCTTCCAGAGCCTCAGTTTACTAATGTGTAAAATGGGAATCCAATCCAATTCAATTCAACAAGTATTTATCAATTGCCTGCCATGTGCCTTGCCTTGTGGGGCAGGCAGCTGATGAACGTTCATCAAACGCCTACTATGTGCCAGGCACAACGCTAAATGTTAGGGATACAACAACAGGTAAAACAGAGATCTTACTCTCAAGGAGCTTACAATCTGATGGGAGAGACAACAAGCAAACATTGATGTACAAACAAGTTCTACACATAGAAGATAAGTAGCAAATAATAAACATCGGGAAGTTGCTCCAAATAAGGGGGATCCTGGAAAGGTTTCCCACACAAGGCAGAGTTTAATTCCCATCAGAAGGAAGCCAGGAGGCCAAAATGGAGAGGGAGAACATTCCACGCAGAGGGGACGACCACTGAAAACAGGCCGAATCTGCACATGGAGGAACGGCCAGCGGCACATGACCTAAGGTCCAGAACTGGGGGTTCCCCGGGCCCTGCTCAGCACAAATTTGAAAAAGGAGGCCTAGAGCTCCACGGCCCAGAATTCTACCCCTGGAGGTCACCAGGCATGAATGTCAAAGGTCAGTCAATCGTTCCCCGGGCCGGAATCCCCACTGGACTTTAGCAGGGCCGGGCTTTCGAGCGCCCCCCTCCTCTGCCCAGGTAGGAATGTTTTCAGTGGGGGAGGCCAGTCTCAGGCT
This sequence comes from Sarcophilus harrisii, assembly GCF_902635505.1. NCBI lineage: Eukaryota > Metazoa > Chordata > Mammalia > Dasyuromorphia > Dasyuridae > Sarcophilus > Sarcophilus harrisii. The sequence goes on from NC_045432.1 coordinate 42,230,072, forward strand.
GGGCTTTTTTCCCTTGAGGTACAAAGAGCAGAAAGTATTTATCATTTGGCAGCCTCTCCATTAAATACTTTGTTTCTTGGGGACAGAATGAAATAGGCCAGTGAAGTTCAGCCAATTTGTCTTTTGATACCTTTTATTGGCTCGTTAATGATGAATTCATTTTAACATTCAGCCCCAGAACCTAATTCACAATTGCTCTTAATGTAAATGAGGCTTTGTCCCCTCTCATCCCCTCTTGTGAACCATCATAAATCAGGGCTGGCTGCCTAGAGCACAGACAGCCCAGGAGAGGCCGGCTACAGAGGGAGAGGATGCAGGGCAGAAATGATCATGAGGATGGAAGAAAAGAGGGAGAGGAAGAAGGAGAGGGAAGGGAGAAAGGAGAAAGGGGAGAGAGGGAGAAAGGGGGAGGAGGGAGAAGGGAGGAGGAAAGAGAAGGGGGAAGAGGGAGAAGAGAGGAGGAGGGAAAGGGAGGGAGGAGGGAGAAGGGAGGGAGAAGGGAAAAAGGAGAAAGAGGGAGAGGGAGAAAGGGGGAGGAGGGAGAAGGGAGGAGGAAAGAGAAGGGGGAAGAGGGAGAAGAGAGGAGGAGGGAAAGGGAGGGAGGAGGGAGAAGGGAGGGAGAAGGGAAAAAGGAGAAAGAGGGAGAGGAGAAAGGGGAGGAGGGAGAAGGGAGGAGGAAAGAGAAGGGGAAGAGGAGAAGAGAGGAGGAGGGAAAGGGAGGGAGGAGGGAGAAGGGAGGGAGAAGGGAAAAAGGAGAAAGAGGGAGAGGGAGAAAGGGGGAAGAGGGAGAAGGGAGGAGGAGGGAGAAGAGAGGGTGAGGGAGAAGGGAGGGGGAGAGAGAAGGGAGGAGGAGGGAGAAGGGAGGGGGAGGGAAAGGGAGGGAGGAGGGAGAAGGGAGGGGGAAGAGGGAAGGGAGGAGAAGGGAGAAAGGAGGAAGAAAAGAGGAGGAGGGACAAAGGAGGGAGAAAGGAGAAGGGAAGGGGAAGGGAGAAAGGAGAAAAGAGGAAGAGGAAGAAAGGAGGAGGAGGGAGAAGGGAGAAAAGAGGGAGAGGGAGAATGGAGAGAGAAGGGAGAAAGGAGGGGAAAAGGAGCAAGGAAAGAGAAAAGAGAAAGGAAGGAGAAAAGAGAAAGGAGGAAGGAGAAGAAAGGAAGAAATGAGAAAGAAAGAAATGAGAAGACAGAGGAGATAGGAAAAGATGAGAAAAAAGAAAGAATGAAGAATAAAAAAGAAAGGGGAAGAAAGATGAAAAAGGAAGAGGGAGATGGGAAAGAAGCAGAAGGAGGGAAGAAAAGGAAGAAGAATAGAGGAAAAAGAAATAAAAGGAACACAGGGAAGGTAGGAAGAAATAACAGGAGATTAGAGGAAAGGGGAAAGAAGATAATAGGAAAAAGAAAAGAAAAGAATGAGGAAAAGAATGGAGAAGAGAAGGAGAAGAAAGGCAGAAAGCAGAAAGAAGAGGAGGCACCAGCTTTTAGAGAGCAGCCATCTGGTAGAATGAAAAAAAGCACTTGAAATCAAATCTGCAAATCTGGATTTGAGCCTCATTCCTATCTGTACCATCTCCCTCCCAGGGTCCTTTTGAAAAATTTAGTTTTGTAAACCTTGAAAAATGCTAGAGAAAGGTGAGTCAATCAGTTAACAGGCATTTATTGTCTATGTACTAGGGATACAGAGAAAGGCAAAAACACAGTAGCTGCCCCCAAGGAGCTCACATTCTAATTGGGGGACGGGGGGCGAGGGGGGTGAGAGGAACAACACGCAAACAACTAAGTACATACAAGATATCCACAGTATCCATGAGAGGCAACCTCAGAGGGAAGGGTGGGGACTAGGGAAGGGGGTACAGAGGGAATGGCAAAGGAAGCCCTGATCCCCTGTTAGCACTGTCTCTTCCATTCTTTTACCTACCAGGCCAGCGCCCAGACACAGGGAAGCAGTGGGGGGGGGGGGGGCAGCTGGAAGCAGTGAGCTCAGCCTGACTGCAGACAGGATTAAAGGGAAGATCTACAAAGAGCATGCTGCTGTCCTCCCTAGCACTGCTTAGTGCCCACTAGCCGGCTTGCAGAGTCCTCCTCCCAAGAGGACTTCCCTTTGAGGGATTCCTGTCAGCAGACTTTACATGAGGTGGGAGCGCCTCTGAGAGTAACACTCTTGGGAACAGTCAGGCCGTTCCCAAGCAGCGTGTAGTGCCTTGTCCTGCTTCTTGCGTGTGAGGGTGTTGTGTCTTGGCCAAGCCTAATAACCAATCTGCCAGGCCCGCTACAGGCCTCTTGTGTCAGAAACAAAGTTCTACGATCACGTGTTTGACCTTTACCTCCCTAGGCCTCAGTTTCCTGTTCTGTAAGATATGAGGATTGGACTTGATGACTTGCAGAGCTCCCTTCAGCTCTCAAACTCTGAACATCTAACATCTCCAATAAATGCTCATCCAGCATCAGCTTGAAAATCTCCAAGGAGCCCTCCCCGTTCCTGTCAGACCAGGCTTGAGGGGGGGGGGACTGCTGCCAGCTTCTGATCCCAGGGCCACCCCATCAAAGCATCCTAGAAGATTCTACTTCCTCCTTGTGTTGGGAATTGGGAAAAAACAGAGCTGTTCACCTACCGTTTTCCCCAAGTTTCAAACCCACTTGTGCCAGAAGTGCTCCATAAAAATCCTCTCACTTTCCATTAGGATGGCTAATAAAAACACACCCTGAGGTTGATTAACCCAAGACCATGAAGACCAACATGTAAAAACAAACCTTTTAGATTCATTTGCACTAAATGTCCTTCATTAACTGATATGCAGTTTTAATCCTGTCATTATCTTCAGCATATAATTAATCTAGTTTCAAATGACTATTTTTCAGATAAATAGGGCAGGTTCTAAGCTTTCATCCCCACAATGCCATTTCCATGGTATTAACATCACGATCTGAATCACATTAGATGTGTCCTGTTAATACTTCAGTGCAGAGGGAGGGAGATGCTCTTTGTGGGTATCTGGGATCAAAATGCTACCCCAGTCCCCGGCCTTGCAGCTTAGAGCCTCGTCCATATTCAGCTGGACCAGCGCTTAGATGAGACACCTGGGGATGGCTTTTAGGGTCACACAGATGTTATGCTAATTTCATCAAGAAAATGAGCCTGTTTTCATATGGTCTCTCTGCCCTAAAAGGCAGATGTAGCTTAACTGTACAATGTTCCCACTGCATTAATCCCAGTTGGAACTGAAAATCCTGTTCTCGCCCAGCTCTCGGAAATATTTTGAATATGGAGAGGGCCGTGCTAAAGCGAGGGGAGCAGTTTTCCCTTCTCAGGTGGCCCTGACTCGATAATGAAGCTGCTGGAGAGAGTTAGGGGACAAACTCTGGCCGCTGCCAGCAAAGGAATATATATATTTGGAATCGAAACGCCTAATCCTCGTCTTGGCTCTGCACCTTGGTAACCATGGGACAGTGGCCAAGGGACTTCACCTCTCTGTCTCCTCATCTGTAAAAAAAAAAAATGGGCACAATACGTGCCCTGACTACCTCACTATGTTATTTGGGGGAAGGGACTGGTAAGCCACCCTTCCCTTTTTATTTTACAGATAAGGAAACTGAGGCCACCAAGGAGAAGGCCAAGATCAGGCAGGTATTACAGCAGCAGGGTCCCAATGTAAGCACGGGCCCTTGCTGCAAAATTCAGGGATATTTCCATTGTGGCACACTGCTTCAAGTAAGACAAGTGAAACACTGCGTACACCAGCAAGGTTTGCAGAAGGCCATGAGCTACCTCTGGCAGCTTGAAGGGTTTTGAGGTATTTGGAGGAATTTAACTCAACTGAATCTGCATTTCTGAGTTCTAAAACATAACCGTCTGCATTGCCGAGACTGGCAAGAGCACAACATCATAGTGTAGCGAAGTCACTCTGGAAAGCCATGGGAGAGAACAAAGACTGCCCTCGGTAAAGAGTCTGGAAGACTGATGTCTAAAGACACTTCTGTCCTGCCTGGTCACCTGACCTTATGCAAAGCACTTCCTCTTCTCAAGTCCCATATATCCTTATCTAAAGGGTTAAACTTGGCTCACTTCTCCAAATTGGCTTCGGTATTCCATGCCTCCCTCTCAGAGTCTCAGAGAAAATGTGCAAGGCCAACTGATTTTCTTCTTCTTTTCTCTGAGAATGCGCCAACTGTCCTGAAGAAGGTCAACAATAGCCTGAAAATCCACCCTGGCAATCATTTTGGCTCGAACGCCAATAAATGGAGAAGGTGCTTTGTCATTTCTTGCCTTGTAACCTTGGAGCAACCCCATCATCTCCTCGGACCTTAGCTGCCTCATCTGGGAATGAGGAAATCTGACTGGATGGACTCCCAGGGCCTTGCCAGCTTTAAAGCTATGCAGTTCTGATCACGTGAGCATGTTAGAGCTATTGGGGGGAGGGTCCGTTAGCCTTAAAGCACTAAAGAAACCCAAGTTACTGCAACAAAATCACCAGCACAACTCACTTGCATGGAAGGCAGGTGAAGACTGCTGCAGAATGCCTCACAAATGTTTAGGATTGGAAACAAAAATAAATCAATATGAGGGGGGAAAAAGCAAGTCACTTCAGGGTTGGGAGATCTTATTCAAGAGCTGCAAGAGGTTGGGCAAGTCATTAGCCCTCTGGGAATGGTCACTTGCAAACAGGGGTGGCCTTATCTATGCTTGTCTCCCTCTTGGAAGGCCTTTAATCATTGTGCGCTTTAACCCACTCACACTGGCAAAGATATGGAGAAATGCAACAGTGAGTGGCCCTCGGGCAGCAAGAGTAAGTTATGACCAATGTCTGGCCTGGGTGAACTTCTGGGAGGCTTTGCGTGCGGCTTATGCCGGAGGCCCGCTGACCGGTATCCCTCAAGAGAGCAACTCCAATAGATCTCTACTATTTACCCTACAGACATGGTGAAGGAATCTATAAAGATAACAGGTGGATATGGAAGCAGTTTGTAGATCACAACAGGCTAGATCAATGCCAGCTAGAAATATCAATATTGTGATCGTAAGATGGAGAGGAAGCGTGGCATAATGCATAGGGCTGACCTCAGCTCAGACCCAAGGGGTCAACGTCCACCTCAGCTGTGCGAACCTGGCCAAATCACTTAACTTCCCAATGTTTGAAGCAACCCTCTAGATTCCTGTCTTGTAGAGAAGGTGTCGCCCCACCTTGACAGAGGGAATTTCTTCATCTGGGAGTTCCCTTTACCAGTAAAATCCACGTTACGTTTTGGCCCATTGTTAGGTCTGCCACCAATGAACCACTGAGTTTCCAATACAGGCTCGCAGATGTAAACCTGGGAAAAAACCATCAGAGGCTGTCTTGTCCAACTCTCTCAGGTTATAGAGGAGGAAACCAAAGCCCAAGAAGACTGCACAGGATCACAGAATCTAAATGATTTACTTAATTAATATCATTTAGAACTGGAAAGGACCTTTGATGCCATCTAGTCACAGCCCTTCATTTTGCAGAGTAGGCTTCCCTGAGGCCCAGGGAGCTGAAGTGACTTCGATGAGCTCATACATGGGCTCCTACCTCCACCATTGGAAGGGACCTCAGGGGTTATCCAGGCCAACCCTCTCATTTTACAGAGGAAGAAATCAAGGCTCACAGAGCTGAACCAAGGACAGAGAGGTAATAGACAAAAAGAGGCTCTGAACCCAGATCCTTTGAATCCAGAGGATCTTGCCACTGGCATTTCAATTCTAAGAGATTGGTGCCTTCCTCCTGTGTGACACACATCATGATGATCAAATCAACAACCCCATCTTACTGCCAGTGAACACTGCATTCTATAGAAGAAGTCAAGGGCTCTTTGCTTGTACCAGTCTTCAAACGACAGAAAGCATTTTTGTGGAGTCACAAGACCCAATGCTCAACGGCGCATCGGGCACCCCGGTTCCTGAGCAGAGTCTGCCAAGACCGAGATGGACCGGCTTCAACGCTGCCGGGGTTACCTAGCAGAGAGAGAGCTCTGTTTGCACTGATCTAAGGTATCATCAAGCCCATCCTTGCAAATGCCCGAAGAACCCCCCAAGAACCCTGCTCGGAAGAAAGAAATTCTGTCCATGGCCTATTTTTATGGGATCGGATCAGTATGATTTCTGAGAGCCCTCGACTTCTCAAAGAAGACATCTTCTGAAAACAAGCCAGGACAGATTAGTTCTCTACCCCGCCCCACTGGGAGCTGCTCATCTTGGGGCAGCACTTCAGTATGGGACCCCACTGCCTCCACAACGCAAAAAGGGTCCCGGATTTCTTCCTTCCACGAAAAGGATTTAGTTTCATCACTTCTGGAGTCTAAAAATGTAACAACAGCAAATGATTGAGCTGGGAGAGGTCAGTGGGGAGCAGAGTAATAAAGGCAGAGACATTGTTCCTCCTGTGGGAAGCATCAAGATGTGCTGAAAACATTCACCCACATGGCTTGCAGCAAAGTCTTCCCAGAGAAGAGTTATTAAATCACCTGGCCCGTCAAGTGACACAGGCACACAGGATGGGGCACGGTTGTAATGTGTGCAGCTGATAGCAGAACAGACAGAGCAGAACTCAGTTTCAGACTAAGGCTGTCACCTTCTAAGTCATCTATTTGGGAGGGGCTACGCTGCCTGGAACTAGGCTTCCATGTCTCACCACAGTTACATAAGCCCTCTTGGAGAATTTCCTTTCAAGTCTAGAAGAAAAGACAAAAACACCTGGATGAACTGTGAGGGAAGTACACACACACACACACACACACACACACACACTCTTACAAATGTTGCAGATAAAGAAACTAAGATCTAAAGAGGGGAAGGCTTGTCCAAAGTCACAAAACTAATAAGTCACAGAGGTCAAAGTGCTCACTTTGAAGTCAGGAAAATCGGACTTGAAATTGTCATTTTGCCATCTAACTAGCACGCTATTTAAACTCAGGCAGCCTCCAGAAGACCAAGATATTGCGGGGCTGTGAAGAAGTCACCCCCTTCCCACTGGCTACTTTTGAGGTTCTCTACTGGTTACCTTGCTCATTTTCGATAGTTCCTGAGATTTTTTCCACGCTTTTGATATCAACACCCTCCTTCAAAGATGATACACGCTGGTCTCTTAATGCCATTCCAACTAGATGGCCTCCACTCTGGATCTCCTCTATCAATCTGGTCCATTGCAGAAGCTTTTCCTCAAAGCTGGAGCCTCAAAAAACAATCCCTAGTAGCGGATGTGCCCAGGAATGGGTGCATGAAAGACAGGAATACTGTATTTAGAGATTTGATTCATTCAAAGCATTTATTAAGCACCTACATGTGTGAAGCACTGGGGATGATACTAAGACACAAAAGCAACTGAACCAACAAAGAAGAAAATGTAAAGTTTTAACACTTTCTCTTAGGGGTTCTTCCTGACACAGTATCAGAGTACATAAAGGAGGAAACCCAAGAATGCAGAGGTAAGTGATGTGTCTAAAACCACAGCTATCTGTGTCCCCGACTCCAACCCCAGCCCTCCTTCCAATGGATTGGCTACCTCTCCTAAAAATGGCATCCCACAGCACGCAAGAAGGCAGCAAGGCTTTGAGCCGAGGAATAGCTTGATAAGGGTAGAGCCAGGGCAACAGGTGGACCAGGAGACATGACTCTTGAAGTGTGAGCACATTTGTGAGGGACAGTGAATGCAGCCTGGCTTGCTGGAATTCTATGGAGTCAAAGGATTTTAAAATGGTAGAGCTGGTCTAGACCTTGGAAATTTCTAGGTCACCTCCTCCGTGTTACTGAGGAAGGAACTGAGGCCCACAGAGGAAATAATTTGCCCAAAGTCACATAGCTACATGGTGATGATGGAGAATTAGCTGGAGCCTCTCCATTTCTTTTCAGAGAATCATCTAATCTCAGTGTTAGAGGAGACCCAAAAGTCACGTAGGCCAAGCAGTCCCTGAATATCAGTCCCCTCTGGAGCCCTCCCCCCAACAATGCTAGAAACACTCCACAGATAGGGAGCCCATCACCCCTTAAGGCAGTCCATGCACTATACTCTTTGGACAGCACTAATTTCCAGGATCTTTCTTCTTTAAAGGTCTCTGAATTTGGTCTCTGTCTTATACCAATTGCTCCTGCTCTCTAGGGCCAAGCAGAAGAATTCTAATTGTCCTTCAATATCTTGACCCTTCCATGGGCGGGCAGGTGGGGAAAGGGCTAAGGGGAGCTGGAACCCAGGAGACAGTACATTGCGGGGGGACAGGAAGGGAGCTAGATTAACAGTCAACACCAACAATCTCTTCACCTTTCTTTTTCCTCCTACCTCCCTGTCTAAACCCAGAGAAGGAAATGGATGGGCTTTGCTTTAGTGGGAGGAAGTGGTAGGTGGTGGAAAGAGAAACCCAGCAGCTCCTGTCATGTAGGTGAGACGGCCTCCGTCCTGTGCTCCTTAGCACCATGCAGAGAACTCATAGGAGGAAGGCCTCTACCTGCTTTGGACCAGAACATTTGGCATATGGAAGTCATCTCTTGAGATGAGAAGCACTAATTTTTCTCATTACTATCCCCCTTCTTGGTTTAGTTCATTAACTAAAGGCCAGAGAAACCCGAGATGTCATGGTGAGTATGAGGATCTGACTCAAAATTCTGTCTCTGATAATATAAGCCGTGTGGCCCTAGGCAGGTCATTTCCCTTGTCTGAGTCTCAATTTTACTCTTCTGTAAAAGGAAGTGGCTAGAATAGATGGCTTTATGAATCTATGGGAGACCCTGTATGACTTGGTTCACCTGGCTGAGCTTCAGTTCCCTCCTCTGTAATATGAGGTAGTTATGCCAAATGGCTTCTGAGGCCCTTTCCAGCACCAATTCACCATGCTGATCATGTCCACAAGTGATAGCTTCAAGTTCCCTCTCTGTCCCGGCCATTTGTTCCGGGGATGGTTCTACAGGTGGTACCCCGATGTTCCATCTTCCATCTTTGGGCCTCTGAAAAGACTATCTCTCAGCACAGCCCCTGTCCTCACCAAGATCATGGTACAGTAAGGAGCCACACAACCATATGGTTACAGTAGGACTTAAAACTGTCTTGAGAAGAGTGGGAAATGCTAGGTGAGCAGAGGAGGGAGCTTATTTGTAAATGGGAGAGGGAGGAGTGCCAGGGAGAGCTTTGGGGAAGAGATCACATGGGTGGTAGACCTTGTAGGATGGGAAAGATACCAACAGGAAGCCCAGGAAGGAATGTTCTTTCTGGTGAAGCAGCAAGAGCTGTGTCACAAAATCCTTGAGATTTATGGTTCAAAAATTTGGCGTGATTCTTTCCCCCTCTATATAGGGACCGGGAGGTGGGGAGGAGTTCCAGGAGTTTGCACCTAAGGCCCCCCTCCGAGCCCCATGGAGAAGGAAGCAGCATCAAGTACTCTGCTTATTTCAGACTCATGGTGTTTCACTGCCTGCCTTGACCAAAGGGAAGAGGAGGTGCGTCTAGCATATGAGACGTCTTACATAAGACTCGTCTGCTCTGGATGGGAGCAGTGGCCAGACATCACCATTTCCAGACCCAACTGAACCACGCGCTAAGAACTGGGCCCCTTCCCTACTAGGTTATGAAGCCGATGAAGCCCAGGGCCGGACGCTGAACTTTGGCGAGAGCCTCTGCTCTATCCTAAAGGTCCCATTTGCCACAAATCCACTCCCAATAAGAGTCTTGTGATCTCCCAGGTCTCCAAAGAACAGCTAATATTGCTACTTTGAAGAAATTCAAGCACTATAATAAAAAAAAACAAAAAACTTTTCTTGAAGTCAAAAACTACTGAAACAGGTTACTGCAGATACTGAAGAAGAGTCCACTCCATGAACTATGAGTCTTAAATTCAGAACTGGCTTCTAGTCCTACTTTCTCAATGCCAGTCCTTTGCATTGGACCTCAGTTTCCCCCTCTTGGGAGAAGATAAGACTAGAGGATCTCTAATGACCCTTCTCAGTTCTTCCAGCCTAAGAGACAATGTGGCGGAATAGAAAGGGTTCTGAGTTCAAATTCAGAAGACCTGGGCTTAACACCTGTCTCCAATGTGACTTGGAATAGGTCATTTCCTTTCAGCTGATTTGTAAAAATAGGCCTAAAAGCTTTGCAGAACTTCTGAAGTGGGGAAAGTGGCTCATAAATGACCTATAGAACACTTAGAGAAGTGGGAGATGTTATTAAGGTTTCAGCTACTGTATTTGAAAGCATTCTCTGATAAATGCTTTTTAATGAGAAATCACATCATAGGTTTAAATGGAGGAAAAATAGGCTTGCCAAAAAAGGGGAAGATTCAGTGCATTAGGTATTAACTTTGTCTTTTATGAGAGCTCAAAGAGCCATTATAGCTAAGGACTGGAGGAAAAAAGCAAGCATAATTTGAGTAAGTATCTAGTCTGCAAGATAAATAGAAGGTACTTTGAAAAGGAATGGAAGCGGCTGTCCTCCCCCACCTTCTGTTTGTAATTGAGTAAACAAAATTAAATGCAGATTAGGAATACAAGTTTGAGATCCAAAGAAGGCACCAGATGTGCCTGGCCGTGACTGCTCCGCATGGGTAGGGACACGATGACCCGGCCCTTCCAAGTCAACATGGGCACGAGGCTCCCGGGTAATTAGCGAACAAGGACAAAAGAGGCACCTTTCCGGGAGCAAAACAGGAAGTGGCCAGCAGGGCTGGCCCCACAACAGGAGACCGGGGGCAGGGGGCAACCCTGGCCTGGCCCTGGTGAAGCAATGGCCTGGCCGCAGCAGAACCCGAGGAGCAGAGCGGCAGGGCAGGGTCCCCTCCCGACTCAGCGTGGGGCCGTGACCTCAGAGAGCAGCACATCTTTCCTAGAACAAATGAATTTTCAAATGTTCAGTGTGGGAGTACAGAGGCCATCTGTCTGCTTGCCCTTTCTTCCCGGGGTTTTTTCCATCCCTTTTCATGCATAATCAGAGTTCATATTCACCGTGCCCTTTGCAAAAAAAAAAAAAAAAAAAAAAAAAAAAAAGCCCATGTCTTACAGTCACCCGAAAGGGTGGGGAAGAATAACCGACACTGGGGCTTTCTAGGATGCAAAGGGCTTTGGAGGAGGCCCTTAGGTGTTCAACTTGGAGGAAACTCATGGGAAGACAAAAAGAGAGGTCCAAAGGGAAAGCACGGGAGGCTCTGTGGAATCTGGATCATGGGCACCAAACTCAAAGATATCACTGACCCATCAGCGGCTTAGAGCATCCCAAACCGGGCTCTTTCCCAGGAAGGGACCGGCCCAAAGCGCACCTAGCATCCTAGACCTAAAGCGGGAAGGGCCCTCATCATGCACGTCGAAGCCCCTCTGACCCCCATACCGGCGAGACCGATACTAAACTAACCAATCAGAAGATTTCTTTATATAGAACTTTAAGGTTTACCAAGAACTTTGCTCAGGGGATAGAAAGATAATATGAATTATTATCCTCTTTTGTACTACTAGAAAAACTGAGATTCAGAGAAGTAAGATGTTGAACTCTGGAAGTTCTTTAAGTTTCTTAAGGGCAGGGACAATTTTAGGTTTCATTTCTGCTTTCTTTTTTCTCTAGTCTGTTTAACACAAGGCCTGGCATACAGTATGTGTTTAAACATGCCTTTTTTTTTTGAACTGCCTTGCATCTCGGGGGAGTTACTTCTGTTTTCATTGACCCTCTTTTACAAATGGGAAAACTGAGGAACAGAGAGGCTGTGACTTCCCAAGCCTCCACAGTTACTAAGTGGCAGAAGAGGATGTGAGACAAAATTTTCTTCAGCTCCCACGCGTGCTCTGTTTACTGTACGATGCCTCCAAGTATCGTATTCATCATCAGAGAGACAAGGCAACTTTTAGAGCTGGACTCCCATTACCCAAATTCTGATCCTCAATCCTGGGCCATTTCCCTATAACCCATGGATTATGAGTCTGAGGATCTGGATTTGAATTGGAATCCTGACACCTTAGTAATCTCAGGCAGTTCATTTCATTTTATCGGGCCTCAGTTTCCTCCTTTGTAAAACAGGGAAAGGAAAACTTGACAAGAAGATCTTTAAGCAGCCAGATCAGACAAAAAATAAAGGATCCCTTCAGTCAAAGCAAACGGCTTTAGTATTCTGGGTCAGAGAGCACTCGGTTTGATGAACATGAGCTACAAAACATCCCATTCTAGGGCAGCCCCAGAACCCTGGGCAGCTGGGCAAGCTGAGACCATTATTTCAGGCTCACTGATTGCCGACATTGGGCTAAGTGTTTCCAAAGAGCCCTGAATGGAACACATCCCCCCCCCAGTGAATTCAAGCAAGGAGCACCCTGATTGCTGGTCCATCTGGTAAAAATGACTATCTTTTAAGACAATTTCATCTTGAAGGAAAAGAAAAGGTCAGTAAACTGTTCATTCCCTAGAAGACTATTTTAAAATTGATGACACGACTAGGACCAGGAGCTGAAGTCATAAGGAGTCCTAATTTGTCTCACTTTGTGATAACCACAGCTGCTTCAAAATGAAACAGGTACTGAGCTCCCTACGACTGGCCGCATTTAAGTAGATGCCGGATAAGCCCCCATGAATGATGGTGTAAAAACAATTCTTAGATTTGAAAACTCAAACATCAGGCATTTCCTATCCCAAATTCCTATGCGTTAGAAAATGGTACTATAAACACATAAGCTGGCACTGGTAGTGAATTGGTTCTGTTCTACAGATTTTAGGATGGAGGAAGAAAAGAGAAAATATATATATATATATATATATATATATATATTATAGAAAAATATATATACAGTTAAAACGTGTGTGTGTGTGTGTGTGAGAGAGAGAGAGAGAGAGAGAGAGAGAGAGAGAGAGAGAGAGAGAGAGAACATTGTATAAACATGAGAGGAAAGTGGAGGGTTTTTTCACTGCTTTTTTAGTTGGAGGTGTGTAGAGGGATTAGCAACACTAATGTCAAAAAAATAGCAACTGAAATATTGTTTTGGATGCATAGAAAAAAGAAGGAAGAACAAACAAGACAATTTTGAAAGTAATGTGCAGAATTTATTATGTACCTCATAAAAACAAGTCATATGAACTGGAGATTCATGATTTCAATATAACCCCTTTGAATTCTGCTATATGTTTAGAAATGCCTTTTCTCCCTTGGAGAGCATTTAAGTTCTAATTTTTAAAATATAAATGAATGAACGAATAAACAAATGGAATAGTATCACACCAAGTATTGGGAACGATGTGATTTTATCCCATTAATAAAGAAAAAATAATTTACGATCTCACTTGTTTAACATCTGAAGGAACAGAAGCATTCACAAAAGGGAGTTTTCCATGGGCCTGAAGTTTCAGAGCTGAAATATTTTAAAATTTCAACAATTTGGGTAAAAATCATTCTAGGACACTGTCTTAGCTTCTTAAAAAAACCCCAATATAATATAATCTTTCCTGTTGGTACAATTAGCAGACCTAACAACTACACAGCAATTCCTCAGGATCTACCAAATCGGGGAATCCATTTTGTCGGTATGTCCCACACTACTATGCCTTTTTGAGTGCTTAGGTTTGCTTTTGCTAGTTTAGTTGTAGCGTGCCCTCACTTAGTAACATTAAAGGCCCACTGTATCAGTCCCCTAGGGCCATAAGCTTAGGTCACAACTTCCCTGCTCATGAGTTACCTCATTTGAAATACAAAGAAATTGAACCAAATTGACTCTAAGGTCCCATTGGACTATTACTCTAAAATCCTATGATCCTACAAATCTTAACTGCTCCAAATCTCCTAAGACCATAGGTAGTTATCATAATTTACAGCAAGAGAACCTTACCGTCACTTGCTTTTGAATTACAGTATCATTCTCAAGAGAACTCAGAAGCCACCACTGCGATTTGGACAAGTTTGATCAGACTTCAGCATGTCTCATTTACTATAAGATCTTAACTTTACCTTCACATTTTTAAAGCCAAAGTGATTCTTTTCATGACGATGCAAACTGCTATTCATATATTTCTCCATGTTTACAATAAAAACATGAACTTTCTCCCAAATTCCACTCACGGGGGAGATGCTAAATTCACAAAAGCCAAGTTCTATATCAGAACGTTAAATGAATCATTCCCATTGCTCACTGACATGCATCCAAGTCACCTGCCTCAGATATTTACAAACTGTGCGAGCCTCTTAGTGCCTCAGTGTCTTCATCTGTAACGTGAGAAGTTGAACTATAGAGCCTCCAAGATCCTTGCCACCTCCAGATCTATGATCTCATGTATTTCATCTGAAAGGTAATAGGGAACTACATCCCAAAGGAACCTTGCTTTAAGAACCACAATAAACAAAATACAAGTATTTACCAGATACCGCCAGATGAAAAGTTCAGTGCTTTATTTTTAGAAAGGAGTTCAGACTGGGAAATGAGTGTGGACCACAACATAGCATTTGCACTCTTTCTGTTGTTGTCTGCTTGCATTTTTGTTTTTCTTCTCAGGTTATTTTTACCTTCTTTCTAAATCGGATTTTCCTTGTGCAGCAAGACAACTGTATAAATATGTATACAAATACTGTATTTAACATATACTTTAACATATTTAACACCTATTGGACTACCTTCCAGCTAGAGGAAGGGGTGGAGGGAAGGAGGGGAAAAGTTGGAACAAAAGGTTTGGCAAGGGTCAGTGCTGAAAAATTACCCATGCTGGCAGAAACTAGGCATTGATCCATACTTAACGCCGTACACCAAGATAAGTTCAAAATGGGTTCATGACCTAGGCATAAAGAATGAAATTATTAATAAATTAGAGGAAAATAGGATAGTTTACCTCTCAGACCTGTGGAAGGGGAAAGTCTTTATGACCAAAGCAGAACTAGAGATCATTACTGATCACAAAATAGAAAATTTCGATTATACCAAACTGAAAAGTTTTTGTACAAACAAAACTAATGCAGACAAGATTAGAAGGGAAGCAATAAACTGGGAAAATATTTTTACAGTCAAAGGTTCTGATAAAGGCCTCATTTCCAAAATATATAGAGAATTAACTCTAATTTATAAAAAATCAAGCCATTCTCCAATTGAAAAATGGTCAAAGGATATGAACAGACAATTCTCAGATGAAGAAATTGAAACTATTTCTAGTCATATGAAAAGATGCTCCAAGTCATTATTAATCAGAGAAATGCAAATTAAGACAACTCTAAGATACCACTACACACCTGTCAGATTGGCTAAGATGACAGGAAAAATCATGATGATTGTTGGAGGGATGTGGAAAACTGGGACATTGATGCATTGTTGGTGGAGTTGTGAACGAATCCAACCATTTTGGAGAGTAGTTTGGAACTATGCTCAAAAAGTTATCAAACTGTGCATACCCTTTGATCCAGCAGTGTTACTACTGGGATTCTATCCCAAAGAGATTATAAAGAAGGGAAAGGGACCTGTATGTGCACGAATGTTTGTGGCAGCCCTTTTTGTAGTGGCTAGAAACTGGAAACTGAATGGATGTCCATCAGTTGGAGAATGGCTGAATAAATTGTGGTATATGAAAATTATGGAATATTACTGTTCTGTAAGAAATGACCAACAGGATAATTTCAGAAAGGCCTGGAGAGACTTACCCGAACTGATGCTGAGTGAAATGAGCAGGACCAGGAGATCATTATATACTTCAACAACAATACTATATGATGACCAGTTCTGATGGACCAGGCCATCCTCAGCAACGAGATCAACCAAACCATTTCTAATGGAGCAGTAATGAACTGAACTAGCTATGCCCAGAAAAAGAACTCTGGGAGATGACTAAAAACCATTACATTGAATTCCCAATCCCTATATTTATGCACACATGCATTTTTGATTTCCTTCACAAGCTAATTGTACAGTATTTCAGAGTCTGATTCTTTTTGTACAGCAAAATAACGTTTTGGTCAAGTATACTTATTGTGTATCTAATTTATATTTTAATATATTTAACATCTACTGGTCATCCTGCCATCTAGGGGAGGGGGTGGGGGGGTAAGAGGTGAAAAAATGGAACAAGAGGTTTGGCAATTGTTAATGCTGTAAAGTTACCCATGTATATATCCTGTAAATAAAAGGCTATTAAATAAAAAAAAAAGAAAGAAAAAAAAATTTAACAATAAAAAAAAAGAAAAATTACCCATGCTTATGTTTTGTCCATAAAAAGCTATAATAATAATAATAATAAAGAAAGGAGTTCAGTTACTACATCCTACTTGATCTTCACTATAATCTTGTTAGGGAGATATTGCAAATTTTCTCAACACGTGACAAAACTAAGGGTCCCAAAGTGAACTGGTCCAAAGTTTGAGACGTAGCAAGAGAAAGTGCTAAGACTAGAATAGATGATGTTACGGCAGGAGAAATTGAGAAACTATGAAAAATGTTTGGTAATTGAGTTGTGAACAAGATTCTATAGTGGGCAACATCTGGGGGTTCATTTCATTTGCATTCTGTGTTTAAGAAGCAGTCTTCTAGCTTTCAATCACAGGTAACTAAGCAAATTAGTATCATATTGAGAGGAAACAAAGCATTAAGTTCACTATAAATACGTAAATCTAAAATCAGGTGCAAAGTAAATAGATGTCTAATCATAATAATATCAATAACTAACACTATTACATGAAAAGGACCAATTGGTGTGACAGAAGATTGTGAATCTTACTTTCAGAAAGCATGGAAGGCAAAGGAAATCTTTTTTTAAGAATAGCTTTTTATTTTCAAAATTCATGCAAAAATAGTTTTTAGTATGTCCCCTTGCAACATCTTTTTGTTTCACTTTTCTCGACCATGAGACCATGGAAGCTGTGCCACTTAGACCACCGAGACATGGGACAACGGGTGGTCTAGAACACCAAGACGTGGGATAATGGGTGATGGTTGAAGAGAGGGAGGTGATAATGAACGACTGGAGCAAAAGGTAGGGGCCAGCAATGCAGCTGTGGCTCGGCCCAGGACATCCCTGGGAACAGAGGTGTTCACAACTGTCTGGGCCCTGAATATGACTCACATCATTAAAATGGGCATCAATCAAAGCTGCCGTCTCTTCATCTGTATAATGGGGATATGAATATGTGTGCACACTCTACCTGTGGGGTCAGTGTAGGAAAGGCACATTGGAAACTTTACAGCATTAGGGAAATGGAGGCTGTTATCATCACGGTGCCCCAGCACTCTAATCTGGGCTACCAGCACGGAGACAACTAACCGTTTGTTATGGCCTTCTCCCCTTCCCTCAGTTTTCTTCTCTAAGATGAAAGAATTGGATCAGATGACATGCAAACTTCCTTTTACTCTAAAGTGATATTCCTGTGACCAAATGGATGTTTGCCTCCACTCGTACATTACACACGTCCAAAGCGGGGCTCAGACTTTTTCCACCAAGGGCCCCTGACTAATTTCCTGCCAGCACAGGTCCACAGACACTAAGCTTATTAATTTTGGGAGAAAGGTACGAAGGCAGGCAGCACAGATGGTGAAGGAATACGAGATATGCTCCTCTGCACGGTCAGGCTGTTATCTTGATTAGTCCTTCTCATGCCTGATTTAAATATTTTAATGAATCGTGTTATTAGACATAGACTCGGAGGATATTTAAGGGGAAAGAACAAGTCTGAAAATCCAATAAAATATTCAACATTTATATCTAGAATTCTCAGAAGGGCAATACATGTCTATTCCAACTAAAGAGGGTCAGAACTAGGTATGACATTGATTACACAGAGTTTTAAGCACTTCATGTTAAACTGGGCTCTGGAAAAATTGTTGAAAATCCTAGATTATCCGAGATAATCAAATCAAAGAAGATCATCTAGTTCCGTTGCTTCATTTTATGGAGTGGTAGGTTGATGTCTAGGTGGTTCAACTGAATGAGGGAGGGAGGGAGGGACACAACATTTATTAAATGTCTTTGTGCCCAGGGCCATGGTTGTGGCTGGAGTTACAAAAATAAAAATAAAAACAAACATTTGTTCTCCCCAAGGAGTTGACTTTATCCTAAGGGGAAACAAAATGGAGTGGGGGGGGGTGATGCCAGCAGAATTGCTAACATACAAAAGTATTGCACTTAAATCTCTCACAGAATATGGGAATTCAGTTGAACCCTAAAAGGAGACAGGGGCTCCAGGAGACACAGCTGGAGAAATTGAGCAGCTCAGGATGCTATAGAAGAAAGTGTTAGATTAGGAATTGGGAGCTTTGGGTTAAAATGGTGACTCAAACATTTTCTATCTATGTGACTTTGGACAAATTTCTTCCCAGCCCAGGCCTCAGTTTTCACCTTTGACATCCCTCTGGTCTTAGAACTATGGTCCCAGATCTGTTTCCTCTTCTGTAAAATGATGGGGATTTGAAGAGATCTTAAAGAAGGCAAAGGGACCTGTATGTGCAAAAATGTTTGTGGCAGCCCTGTTTGTGGCAGCCAGAAACTGGGCACTGAGTGGATGCCCATCAGTTGGAGAATGGCTGAATAAATTGTGGTATATGAATGTTATGGAATATTATTGTTCTGTAAGAAATGACCAACAGGATGATTTCAGAAAGGCCTGGAGAGACTTACATGAACTGATGCTGAGTGAAACGAGCAGGACCAAGAGATCATGAGATACTTCAACAGCGATACTTTACGATGATCAATTCTGATGGACGTGGCCCTCTTCAACAATGAGATGAACCAAATCAGTTCCAATAGAGCAGGAATGAACTGAACCAGCTACAAACACCCAGGGAAAGACCTCTGGGAGATGACTATGAAATACTACATAGAATTCCCAATCCTTCTCTTTTTGCCCGCCTGAATTTTTGATTTCCTTCACAGGCTAATATACGCTATTTCAAAGTCCGACTCTTTTTGTACAGCAAATTAACTGTTTGGACATGTATACATATATTGTATTTAACTTCTCCTTTAACAGATTTTTTAAAAAAAATAATATATCTCACAGGGTTTCTAGAAAAAGCAAATGAAATTATATGTTTAATGGACTTCATTAAATCATTATATATAGATATGTATGTATATAAACATATAAAAACATTTATTAAGCATATACTATGTAGATATTATCTATAGATATTAGAAGAGGGTGGTGGTGGTGATTTAACAAGGATTAAAAAGTAAAGACCATTTTAGAACCAAATCATTGCAAGTTAGTTTCTCTGGCCTTTACATAAAAATTCAAGCATCTTTGAATTTCATTATTTGCAGCACGTTTTGTTTATCATCAATGGAGTTGTGCTTTGCTTTTTTTGCCTTTTGATACAAAAGAGCTCAAACACTTATTTTTAAAATAAATTGAAATGGGCATCTTTTTCGCAAATCCAAAAAAAAGTGATGAGAATTAAAAGAAGAGAGAGCTATACACATTCACAGAGATCTACAATCCTCTTGATCTGTTCTCCTCTGGACATGGAGGTGCTGATTCTATTTGGTGTTTAAGATCAGAATTTCTTTTTAGTTGAAAAAATAAATGAAGAGTTAGACTAAATGATGTTTAAGATCCTCCCCCCTTATCTAAATCGACTGATAGCCTTGGCAAAGCACAGAAATGACAGGGGCAAAGGAGGAAGGGAATAATAAGCCTTTATATAGCACCTACTATGTGCCAGACACTGCTGTGGGTTTTTTTTTTACCAATATGATCTTATTTGCTTCTTGCAACTACTGGGCAAGGCTGAGGAAACTGAGGTTAAGAAAGGAAAAAGTACTTTACTTAGGATGACCCAGCTACCTGAACTTATGTTTTCTGAACGCAGGCCCAGTACTCTTGTCTATCAGGTACCTGGATGTGGAATGTTGTTCCACATAAGGCTTCATCAGCCTGAAGAGAAAGGGGCCTTGTCAAGGCCAGACAGGCAGAGATAGGACGGATGGGCCTCCGGAATCTCCATCCAGTGCTGACTCCACACTGGTGCTCCTGCCTGGGCTAGGCCATTTTTCTTGATATAAGGGCTTCCTTCCAAAGCAGGCAAGTTAGCCAGAACATCTAACCACCCGAAGCTTTGCTGCCAGAAGGACAAAGTTCCCACAGATTAAGAGGAATCAGAAAGCCTTGAGTCATGGAGAAAACATGTCGCTCCCTAAATATTTCTATCTCAGCAACATAAGGCGACACCAGGTTCAGAAAGTTGGCACGTGGGCGCTCCTCCCAGCCCATGATCTCTATCTGCTCTGTGTACCTTGGTAAGAAATATGGGCTAGGGGATCGGGGCTCTCACAACAGCAGCATGCTATTTAGCCCTCATGGTTTCTCCTGGAGGGGACAATGGAATTGGAGGATTTGAAAATGACCTAACCCGGATTTATACCAGGAATGCAGGGCTGGTTCAATATTAGGAAAACTATCAATATAATTGGCCATGTTAATAACCAAATTAACAAAAACCATATGATCATCTCAATAGATACAGAAAAAAGCATTTGATAAAATCCAACATCCATTCCTATTAAAAACACTTGAGAGTATAGGAATAAATGGACTTTTCCTTAAAATAATCAGCAGCATCTATTTAAAACCATCAGTAAGCATCATATGTAATGGAGACAAACTGCAACCATTCCCAATAAGATCTGGAGTGAAACAAGGTTGCCCACTATCACCGTTACTATTTAATATTGTATTAGAAACGCTAGCTATAGCAATAAGAGCTGAGAAAGAGATTAAAGGAATAAGAATAGGCAATGAGGAAGCCAAATTATCACTCTTTGCCGATGACATGATGGTATACTTAGAGAACCCCAGAGATTCTGCTAAAAAGTTATTAGAAATAATCCACAACTTTAGCAAAGTTGCTGGTTATAAAATAAACCCACATAAGTCATCAGCATTCTTATATATCACTAACAAAATCCAACAGTCAGAGTTACAAAGAGAAATTCCATTTAAAGTAACTACTGATAATATAAAATATTTAGGAATCTATCTGCCAAGGGAAAATCAGAAACTTTATGAGCAAAATTACAGACCACTTTTCACACAAATTAAGTCTGATCTAACCAATTGGAAAAATATTAAATGCTCTTGGATAGGGCGAGCAAATATAATAAAGATGACAATATTACCTGAACTAATCTATTTATTTAGCGCTATACCAATCAGACTCCCAAAAAACTATTTTAATGACCTAGAAAAATAACAACAAAGTTCATATGGAAAACAAAAGGTCAAGAATTTCAAGGGAATTAATGAAAAAAAAATCAAATGATGGTGGCTTAGCTGTACCAGATCTAAAATTATATTATAGAGCAGCAGTTACCAAAACTATTTGGTATTGGCTAAGGAATAGATTAGTTGATCAGTGGAATAGATTGGGTTCAAGGGATAAAACAGTCAACAAATATAGCAACCTAGTCTTTGACAAACCCAAAGATCCCAGCTTTTGGGATAAGAACTTACTGTTTGATAAAAATTGCTGGAAAATTGGAAACTAATATGGCAGAAACTAGGCATTGATCCATACTTAACGCCGTACACCAAGATAAGGTCAAAATGGGTTCATGACCTAGGCATAAAGAATGAAATTATTAATAAATTGGAGGAACATAGGATAGTTTACCTCTCAGACCTGTGGAAGGGGAAGGTCTTTATGACCAAAGCAGAACTAGAGATCATTACTGATCACAAAATAGAAAATTTCGATTATACCAAACTGAAAAGCTTTTGTACAAACAAAACTAATGCAGACAAGATTAGAAGGGAAGCAATAAACTGGGAAAATATTTTTACAGTCAAAGGTTCTGATAAAGGCCTCATTTCCCAAATATATAGAGAATTAACTCTAATTTATAAAAAATCAAGCCATTCTCCAATTGAAAAATGGTCAAAGGATATGAACAGACAATTCTCAGATGAAGAAATTGAAACTATTTCTAGTCATATGAAAAGATGCTCCAAGTCATTATTAATCAGAGAAATGCAAATTAAGACAACTCTAAGATACCACTACACACCTGTCAGATTGGCTAAGATGACAGGAAAAAATAATGATGATTGTTGGAGGGGATGTGGGAAAACTGGGACATTGATTCATTGTTGGTGGAGTTGTGAACGAATCCAACCATTTTGGAGAGTAGTTTGGAACTATGCTCAAAAAGTTATCAAACTGTGCATACCCTTTGATCCAGCAGTGTTACTACTGGGATTCTATCCCAAAGAGATTATAAAGAAGGGAAAGGGACCTGTATGTGCACGAATGTTTGTGGCAGCCCTTTTTGTAGTGGCTAGAAACTGGAAACTGAATGGATGTCCATCAGTTGGAGAATGGCTGAATAAATTGTGGTATATGAATATTATGGAATATTACTGTTCTGTAAGAAATGACCAACAGGATGATTTCAGAAAGGCCTGGAGAGACTTACACGAACTGATGCTGAGTGAAATGAGCAGGACCAGGAGATCATGAGATACTTCAACAACAATACTATATGATGACCAGTTCTGATGGACCAGGCCATCCTCAGCAACGAGATCAACCAAATCATTTCTAATGGAGCAGTAATGAACTGAACTAGCTATACCCAGAAAAAGAACTCTGGGAGATGACTAAAAACCATTACATTGAATTCCCAATCCCTATATTTATGCACACCTGCATTTTTGATTTCCTTCACAAGCTAATTGTACAATAATTCAGAGTCTGATTCTTTTGTACAGCAAAATAATGTTTTGGTCATGTATACTTATTGTGTATCTAAGTTATATTTTAATATATTTAACATCTACTGGTCATCCTGCCATTTAGGGGAGGGGGTGGATGGGGGTAAGAGGTAAAAAATTGGAACAAGAGGTTTGGCAATTGTTAATGCTGTAAAGTTACCCATGTATATATCCTGTAAATAAAAGGCTATTAAATAAAAAAAAAATAAAAAAAAATAAAAAAGAAAAAAGAAAATGACCTAACCCAACAAATAGATCTTCATCTCCAAGGACGACAAACCATAACAGCCCTCTCTGAACTCTGTCTATAGCAGCTTCCTAGGCCTATACCACGAATGAGCAATATAAAGAGAAAAAAAATGGAAAACTGCCCTATCCTCAAGGAATTTACATTCCACTGTGACACTCAGTGCATAAACAGACAAGTGAATACAAGATTACTTAAGTGATCTTGAGGAAAGCACAAGAAATAATAACAATAATCATACTGCCTATTGTTTCCAGATTGCTGGCAACATACTTCATATAACTTATCTAACTTCATCATCATTAGAAAATGTTAAGATATGTAAAATACTTTACAAGCATCACATTTTATTATTACAAGTAATATCTCTTATGACCTTCCCAATCACTCTTTGGGAGAGATGCTGGCTCCATTTTACAGATGAAAAGACTGAGGTTCAAGACGTTTCAGAAACTTGTCAAGTTTCCCTGCTAGTTTCCTATAAAAGACTCAAACTTAGGATCTGCCAGACTACAACTCTGGTACTCTAATAAACCGTGCTCTCTCAACAACAAAAGGAATCGTTAAAGATATTTTTTGCTGAGGTGGCACAAGAGAAAACCAGGGATTCTAAGAGACAGAGGTGAGGAAGGAGCACATTCCAGCTATGGGGAAAGGTCTGGACAAAAGTACGGAGGTAAGAGATGGCGGGTCAAATTCAGGGAACAACGGGGAATGCAGACTGGCTGGTGCTCCACCTCACAGTACAGAATAACTAGACCATTAGTGATTATCAGCAGGATTGAGTCACTGTCAATTGTCAAGAGGATTTAATGCTAAATAATGAAACTTTTCAAATCCACCTCTAAAATAATACTCTCAGTATCCTGCATTAGCCGTCAGCAGCAGGGGTGACCACAGGAGGAGGACACACTGTGTGCCTGAAATATCCTTAAAGACTCCCTTCTTCTGATGTGAACTACACAAGTACCCCCAAGATATCATTAAGACCTGCAGACTCAGGGGAAATCAATGAATGCCCTTTGGAGCAAGGGGGGGCCTACAGAAGGCGGGGTAGAGTGCAGAATCCCAGCAAAGCACAAGTATAAGACGTGATACAAAGAGGGCCATATGCCTGGACCCTCCGACTGCTACGGCTATGCTGGTTCCTCTTGGGAGAGTCTCATCTGGTCTCCCTCTTTCCCTTGTCCGTTTTTCTTCTCTCTCTCTCTCCTCTCTCTCTTTCTGCCATTCATTTGGAATTTATACTTAGGTATGTACTTGCGGATGTTATCTAAAGATAAATCCTACCACAGATTCCTCCCTCCGAAGCACAGTAGACATTGCCAGCCACAGCAGGGATGAATTTCCTGGGCAGTCCGCTGATGTCTCCTTTCCAGCCTCTACGGTCTCGCTGCATCGCCTTCTTTGCTGCACTAACATTAGTCTGGGCTTCAGCTTCCCCATGTCGAATGAGGAAACTGAATCAACTGATCACAAAGATTCAAGGAAACACAGCCTTCGAAGTGAAAACAACAGCTTGTGATCATCTGTGCGATGCCCTCGTTTGACATAGGACAAACCGAAAACCAGGTCTGATACCAAAAGATGCCATGAAGATTTTCTCTGCATCTCCTGGCAGGTACTCCATGTCATCCTCTAACACATTAGCTTTATGACTCTGGACAAGTCACTCAACTTCTCTCTCAGTTTCTTCACCTGAGAAATGGGAATAATGATATTCCTCTTAATCTCATAGAGTTGCTGTGAGGATCCACTCAATGAATATATATAAAATCACTTAACTCCTACAACTAAGTGTTGGAATTAATTCCCTCTGGCAAGGATACCAGTGAAAAGGAAAGAGGTCAGAAGACTTCATAAGTAACCAGTGCTGAGGATGGTAAACAAAGACATATGATAAACCTGAGATTTTGGGAACAGGAATGAATATAAAGGATTGAGGCTCACCCGTCCCCAAGTTTGGAAAGGCAGAGAAACTAGGGAAATCCATCTAGGTCAGAGGTTCTTAATTTTTTTTTAATCCCAGGCTTTTGACAATCTAGCGAAGGCTACAGATAGACCTCTTCTCATATTAATTCTTACAAATGAATAAAAAATTCAAGAGATTACAAAGATTACAAAATTACATATTGAAATAACAGTGTAACTGTTCCCATCCAAATTTAGAGACCCTCTGAAATCTATCTAAAGCTCCCTTTCATGGTCCAGGGACCCCAGGTTAAGAATTCCCAGTCTAAGGTGTTCATTATCACACAAATTATGATGTTGATGTTCAGACCAGAGGGGAGCACGCTCAATACAAAGCCCCGATGAATCTCCCAAATAACTACATCCGACTCCCCATATCCCAAATGGGAAGAGGGAGAGTCTGGTACCAGCACAGCCCTGGAGCCTAGAGATCAATGCAATGAATGAGTTTCTGCTAACAAAGGGAAACTTGGGAATATATTTATCATTTTGCATTCAAAAGAAGAAAGATATTGTTTATGTTGTTTCCACAGGATAAATTAGAAAAAATGCAAGCGTATAAAGCTGAATGACCTTATTGCTTCTAAAGAGGGATTTGGAACAACAACATCTTAGCGAGAACTCTTTTTTTCTAATAGCACAGACATTTCTACCGAGATGCTATCCAACCTGTCCCCAGCGAAACCTCCTCCATTTATGAAAGCTATTTATTTCCAGAAAAAAAGGACCCACAACTACTTGTCATAAACAAGGAAAAGTTTACCTAAGAGAAAACAAACCAGAAAGCCCCCAAATGAACAGTACCATTCATGCCAAAAATAGCTTGGCATTCTACCAAAAGATGAAAACAAAGAACGGCCAAGACATAGCCCCCATTTTGAATTCTTTACACAAAATGCTGTTTGCAAACTCCAATTTATACTCAACACTTAGTCAAGTGTGACTGTGAAATTGTTGTCTCCAATTACTGTCTTTTACAATGAGTTTGGGAAATGGCACCGCAGAAAGCCTGCAAGATCATATCCCATAATCCTTTGCTGGGAGAACTGATTTTAATGTCCATTTCTTGCCAAGTTGAAGGAAAAGTCGAGTGGTGTCTATAGGGTTCTATATGGTTGTCGGTGAAACTTCATTTATCGTCGGAAATCTTCATGACCAAAGCCAGATATCTCACACCCCAACTGCAGCCTCTGACGTAAATAATTCCAAAAGACTAAACTCAGAAAACTCAGAAAAGGAAGGGATCTTCTTGGCCACGAAACCATGCTCAAATGTGAATTGAAAAAAAATCAAAACAAAACCTCTGCTACATCCCAGACAAGTGGATCTCCAGTCTCTATATGGAGATCTTGATTGAGAGGGAAGCCACTGTCTCATGAGGTCTACTCCAGACTACATATTCCCATTCCTTCCACCACTCATCGGGTAGTGAGCCCTTAAGGCCTTTCACGTCCCTAGAGGTCGTGTTCTGGAGCGATGTCTGGCATATTGATATTCTTTCCAAAAAATGCTACCCAGCCCTGAGCACAAGTCTCCCACCGCTGGCTGACCAAGGCAGAGAGCAAGGAGGCTATCAGACTCCTCATCCTTTACTCAAGTTCCACATCCACTTCCCTTTTCTCTTTCACTTCAGACTTAAGCATTGTCTTTAAGAAAACTCCCTCTTTTCTGAAGGATGCACGATGAAAACTGCTCTCTACCTCCAGAGAGAAAACTGATGAACTATGACTGCAGATTGAAGCACATTTTTTTCCCTTTATTCTTCTTGCTTTTTTTGGAACATGAAAATATGCTTTGCATGACTTCACATGCATAATGGGTATCATTTTACTTGCTTTCTCAATGGGTGGGGCAGGGGCTGGAGGTAGGGAGAGAATTGGGAACTCAAGATTCTTTTAAAATGAACGTTTTAAAAAAAAAATCAAAAGGATTGCAAATGTAGGAAATGAATGCAAAATCCCTAAGGACAGGGACTGTCTTGTGCTTTTTGTATTCATATCCCTAGGGTTTAGAGCAATGCCTGACACATGGTAAGTATTTAATAAATGCTTTTAAATTAAAAAAAAGAAAGCTCCCTCTACCAATTCAGGCTGAATGTCTCCCATGAAATCCATTTAAGATGGAATGGACGTAGATCTGGGATTTCATGGGTCTAGGAAATTTCTAATGAGGAAACTGCCTACTAAGGCAGATTGCCAGTACATTTTAGAATCTTAGTGAATTGCCAGAGGTACTGACGAGAAGCGGGGCATTAACCTTCGTGTGCCTGACTCTTTGGCTACTACCACACACTGCCTCTCTAGGGGTACCTAAGACCACCTCAGCCTTTTCGGTTGCCACGTCATTGCATCTGCTCAGTTTAGATTTCCAATCTACTTAGTTCAATACATCTTTTTCAGACCAACTCCTGCCTAGCAAAGCATACTAAACCTCAAAGCGCTATATAAAGTGTTAAGATTCACATCACATTCTTAGCTCTTTTCAATGGAAAACAGATTAAAAAACTTTCCTCCAAAAAGTAACTGTCCTGATACATTAATTTATTTCTAATGTTATGAGCGCCATTGTGTAGATAGTTAAAATTATTGTCTATTGTAGATTCTAATTGAACTAAAGGATTAGCCTGTAAGCTCATCTTAAACCATATTCATGACAGCTCTGGCAGCAAGAAAAAATGGAAAGGACAATAATAATAACATGGATAGAGTGGGCAAAGCACTTTACATGTACTATCTCCTAACAAAGCCTGGAAGATGAGTGCTTTTATTCTAATCCTGTTTTACAGTTGAGGCAACTGAGGCAAAACAGAAGTTAAGTGACTAGCCCAGGATGACACAATTAGTGAATGTTTGAGACTGGATTTAAACCACACCCTCCTATCTCCAGGTCCAACATTATTCAGCACTCCAGATCTAGCCACCACAGAACTGCTCAGCTACCTCTCCAGGCCGAGGACTCTGTCCACTGCAGTGCCACTTAGCTGCCTCGTCTACTCATCCTGTCATCAAATAGTTTTGATCTCTTCTGCTTCTTTATACTTTTAAAAGATTCTTATTCCATGTAGTTTGCAGTTTACAAGCATTGGTCGTTATTAAACAGTATTTGTCTTTAAACTGTCCATCTTAAACACTATTAACAGTTAAAGGCAAAGAGTCCATCTTGAGATGCTCTTTCCATTGTTACATAATCAGTGGCTACTATATATAGGAGGAGAATGTCTTTCCTCCTCCTCCTCCTCCTCCTCCTCCTCCAAGTCATCCATTCATGAAATGCTGGGCATTTTTGTATTCTTCTATTGTCAAGGCTATCCCCGAAAGTTAGGCTTTGACCTGACCTTTCCTGTACCTGCAGCTCTGATGTTCAGTTTACAACTTTTGACTTGGATGCAGCATTTTCATCCCCTGATGCCTGTACGGGGGAATTAGGACTCTTGTCCTAGACTAGCTAACATTTCTACTTAGTTTCTCCTCTCAAGTGAGGATAGTAATAGATTGTCCAGCTTTCCTCTTCCCCAGATACACATAGACCTTAAGGGGAAACTGTAAAGATCAAATAAAATATTTTATGTTAAATGTTTTTCCAAAGGCATCACAGAAATAGCACATCTCATCATGACCACTGTTGTTTTTAATGGAAAGTAACTGCAATTTCATTTTAATCACCCTTCTTAGAATTATCAGCAGAAAATCTGGTATTAAATGAGGTTCTCTTTTATGAATTTTGAAATGGTAAAACGTGAACAAAAAGAATTTAAAAATAAACTCTTAATGGCAGACGCTGTTTAGGACAAAGTTTGGTCTTCCTTTTATTTGGTTTATGACTAGAATTGTTTTCATTTTTATTGAAATTATCACTGGGGGCCGAGCCAAGATGGCGGAGAAGGCACGCCCGACTTTCTAAGCTCCTCTCATTCCCCTCATAACCAACTATTTAATTCAGCCTCAAAAATAGCTCTTCACTGCTTAACTTCATGAAGATCAGAAGCATACAATTTACCTGCTGAAGTCAATCTGGAAGATCGCCAGGAAAGGTTTGTCCTGAGGGGCCAGAAACAGACCAGCGCAGGCAGGGAGAGACTAGCGTCCTGAGCAGACCAGGGGCGGGGGAGATCTCTGTGGCTAGAGAAGTTATAACGACCACTCTGCTAGAGGCTAACTGCTCTGCCTTGATTACAAAGCAGTAAACTGGCAGAGAAATTAAAGCCTAAAACAGAGGGTACTCTAAAAAACGCCAGAACCTAACACTGGCTGTAGCTACTCAAACCCGGAAGTGACTCAGGCAGACTGAAACACAGCCCTGCAGCCACATCTGCAGTTCGGGGCTTTTGCTGGGGCAGTTACAAACCCGCACGGCAGGGGGGCACAGCCTGGGCAGCCTCTAATCAGCACAGTGGGGGGCTCGGCCTGGGGCAATAGAACTTCCCCAACAGGACTGTGTTTCCCTGAGCAGAGACACTTCCGGTCCAGGACTATTCACTGCTCAACTGCTAATACCCACAGCCCCAGGGCGGGCTTTGGCTTGGGGTAGTGAAACTTTCACTGCTCAGCATCTAGCCCCAGGGCAGTCATTATCCCACACAGCCAGGGTTCTTTGCAGGGCACTTTTCCAGCTCTGCCCTGCAGGCCTGAGTTACTTCCCCGTGGGGAACTCTTTCCCAGAGCACTCCAGTACCTCGCTGCTTTTTGCAGCCGGCTGGCAGGACAGCTACCTGTCCATACACCTCTCACTGCTCTGCAGAGGAAGCTGGTAACCTCCTGGCCCTGAAGGCAGACCCTACAGGCTTTAACAAAATGAGTAAAATAACTAGAACTAGAGACCATTATTGATCGCAAAATAGAAAATTTTGATTATATCCAATTAAAAAGCTTTTGTACAAACAAAACTAATGCAAACAAGATTAGAAGGGAAGCAACAAACTGGGAAAACATCTTCACAGTTAAAGGTTCTGATAAAGGCCTCATTTCCAAAATATATAGAGAATTGACTCTAATTTATAAGAAATCAAGCCATTCTCCAATTGATAAATGGTCAAAGGATATGAACAGACAATTTTCAGATGAAGAAATTGAAACTATTTCCACTCATATGAAAGAGTGTTCCAAATTACTATTGATCAGAGAAATGCAAACTAAGACAACTCTGAGATACCACTACACACCTGTCAGATTGGCTAAGATGACAGGAAAAAATAATGATGAATGTTGGAGGGGATGCGGGAAAACTGGGACACTGATGCATTGTTGGTGGAGTTGTGAATGAATCCAGCCATTCTGGAGAGCAATCTGGAATTATGCCCCAAAAGTTATCAAACTGTGCATACCCTTTGATCCGGCAGTCCTACTACTGGGCTTATACCCCAAAGAGATACTAAAGAAGGGAAGGGCCAAAATGTTTGTGGCAGCCCTGTTTGTAGTGGCTAGAAACTGGAAAATGAATAAATGCCCATCAGTTGGAGAATGGTTGGGTAAATTATGGCATATGAATGTTATGGAATATTATTGTTGTGTAAGAAATGACCAGCAGGATGAATACAGAGAGGCTCGAAGAGACTGACATGAACTGATGCTGAGTGAAATGAGCAGAACCAGGAGATCATTATATACTTTAGCAATGATACTGTATGAAGATGTATTCTGATGCAAGTGGATATCTTCGACAAAGAGAAGATCTAACTCAGTTTCAATTGATCAATGATGGACAGAAGCAGCTACACGCAAAGAAAGAACACTGGGAAATGAATGTAAACTGTTTGCATTTTGGTTCTTCTTCCTGGGTTATTTTGACCTTCTGAATCCAATTCTCCCTGTGCAACAAGAGAACTGTTCGGTTCTGCACACATATGTTGTACCTAGGATATACTGTGACCTCTTTAACATGTATAGGACTGCTTGCCATCTGGGGGAGGGGGTGGAAGGAGGGAGGGGAAAAGTCAGAACAGAAGTGAGTGCAAGGGATAATGTTGTAAAAAATTACCCTGGCATGGGTTCTAGCAATAAAAAGTTATTTAAACAATTAATAAGACAGGTGTGGAGTTAGCTGTGTTGACTAGAAGGTACATTCACAAAAATCTGGGGTTGGGCCTACCCACACGTATTTGGAAGGAATTAGTGAAGGTCATGGTAGGGTGGTCCAAGAGTGAAGGCTCCACCATCTGACCTGCTCATTAGCAGGGAGGAGGATCAAGAATGGCTATGGGGGAGTTGGTCAGATGCCAGAGAGGTTTGAAGAATTAAATATCCATAGTAACTTTTTGAAGATTGCTGTGCATCTCACCAAGGAGTATAGCTCACTGGAGTGTTCTAGACTTGGACATCCCAAGCCTTGAGCCAGATGCCAAGAGATCACTGGCATGGGAGGGCTTGGAGTGACTGGAATTCTTCACATTACAAAAAGATTCACTGGCAAAGTCTCTCTTACCAGTAAGCTTTCCTAGAACTTTTAAAATAGTATTTGGATTATGAAAATGTGATTTACGCTCAGCTTTTCAGGAACACTTCCACTGCCTAGGGAGGAAAGAGCACTGTACATAGTTGGAGAAATTGAGTTCAGAATCTTCCTGTCCCACTTATTAGCCATGTGGCCTTGAATAAGTCCTTTGATTTCTCTGGGTCTCCTGGTTTTCCTCTGCAAAATAGGGGGGAAGGGTTGGATTGGATGGCTTTTAAGGACCCTTTGAACTCTAGAACTAGAATCTTATGACCTAAAAGCAGTCTTCCATAGCTCTTCAGAGTAAAAGATCTCACTACACTAGTATAATATCATCATAATACATGCAACTAAAAAGGATCATCAGACCAGATCCTCTCATCAGAGGGCTAAACCGAAATGAAGAGATATCTCTGGTAGGACTTGCATAGACCACAGATGTAATATACCAGGATGAGGGAGCCGGCAGGGACAGCAAGCCGCATAGGAACGCCCACATGGCTGAGCTCTTGGAGCCAAAGGTCCAGTTTCACTCAACTCAGGGGTCTGATCGGTAGTTACTTTAATTGCAAGTTAGCAAAATCGGAACCACCCTCAAATTCCAGGCTACTCCTGGAATCTTAATAAGGAACATGGAAGCAAAAAGCTGCTAATTGTCATTAAAAATTTAAGACTGCAAAATGAGTTGAATGTGTATTCTGGGTATCAGAATGAATGCCCTTAATCTCTTTCTCCCTCCTCTAACATTCTTTATCACCTCCATTCTCTGCCTTTCAGAAAGTGGCCTGGTGGAAACAAATGCTTCTAATATAGCCCTGAAGACAGGCGTGCTTTGGGCCAAATTGATGCTCAGGGACCTGGCTTGCAAATTTTGCTGTTAGAGACTTGCTCATTCCGATATTTCAATCCCAGTCATATCATTTGAGCCTCTCTTGGGCTCCTCCAAAGAGATGATGCAAAAAGGGCACGGTGCTTCTGGTAGCAGAAGCCTTCTGAGGTCCAACATGTCACAGCCTCTCAGCAAAAACTACTCAGTGTCAGACTCGTTACACAAGATGCCTCCTGGGACTTCAGAGTGGTTTTTTTGTCCCAAACGAGGGAGCTTTCATTTCTAACTGGATTTAGACTCTTCTTTGTTTCCTTAAACAGGAAGATAGAAAAAAAAAACAGAAGAAGAGCGAGAGAGAAGCAATGCAAGACCAATTAATAGAACAACTGCAGAAAGCAAGAGTCACCAACTGAAAGAGAGATGGTTTTGATTCTCCCAGCTCCCTCTGCAGATGCTGTGGCTTCCTGGTTTATAAATGGCTCAACTTTCTAAGAGGGGTGTTAAATCCAAAGCACTGCAGAAGTTTTTACTTACTAAAATAGGCAATGCTGTTACCCTGAACAGTCAAGAAAACAGATCCAGATGTTTTCCATCAGAAGATAAAGAGCCAAGCTAGATAAAGGGTAAATCCATTAAATTAGAAATAGATCCAGTCCAAGGTTTCCAGATCTTTCTGACAGTCCAGGGAAACCTATGAACGCCTTGTCACAATTATGATTTTAAATGCGTAAAATAAAATACAGAGAGCTACAAAGGAAACCAATTATACTGAATTTTGGTTAACAAAATACTTAGAAAACAATGTGCAGCTCTTTTTGAAATAGCAAGGAACTGGAAACTGAATGTATATGAATGTAATAGACTATTATTATTGTTCTATGAGAAACGACCAACAGGATGATTTCGGAGAGGCCTGGAGAGACTGACATGAATTGATGCTGAGTGAAGTGAGCAGAACCAGGAGATCATTGTACATGGCAATAAGAAGATTAAGTGATGATCAATTCTGATGGACATGGCTCTTTTCAACCATGAGGTGATTCAAAGCAGTTCTAAGAGACTTGGGATGGAAAGTGCCATCCATATACAGAGAGAGAATTATGAAAACTGAATGTGGATCAAAGCCTAATATTTTCATCTTTTTTGTGTTGTTGTTTGTTTTTTCCACTTCATTTGTTTTTTTCTTCTGCTCTGATTTTTTTTTTTGCTCAACATGGCAAATATGGAAATATGTTTAGAAAAATTGCATATGTTTAACCGATATCAAATTGCTTGCTCTCTTAGGGGGAGGGAGGAATGGGAGAAAAAAATTGGAACACAAGGTTTTGCAAAGATGAATACTGAAAACTATTTTTGCATGAATTTGGAAAAAAATAAAATGCCATTTAAAAAAAGTCCATGAATCCCAGGATAAGAATTTCTGGTACAATCTAATGTCACTCTACTTTCTCCCCCACACTCCAAGTCCATTTCATAAAGAAGAAAAGTGAGGGCCAGGGAGCATAAAGGGATGTAACCAAAGTCATAAAGCAGAGGGGGGAAAGTAAAACTGAGGGCTTCTAAGTGTTCTTTCCACTAAGCTGACTCCCATATTCCTTTGTATAGAGATAAAGGAGGAGGTGTTGTGGGAAAGAGGCATCAGTATCATTTTTAGCCAGTAGAAATTCAGTGGCTCCCCAGTAACCCCATGACAAAATGAAGTGATAATCAGCCCTTAGAGGCAGATCAGCTACCAATGGTATTCTAGTGCAGAACAGAACGGGATGTGTGGTTCAAACTGTCCATAAAAATAGATTAGGGGATCAGCTACCCAGAGCTGGAAGGGACCTTCAGGGCCAGTTTGTCCAACCCCCTCATTCTACAAAGAAGGAAATTGTACAGAAGAGCTAAGCATTTCCCAAGGTCACAGAGTGTGTGATGTGATATACCTAATCCGATGCATTACATGAGTGGGAAACCACCCACATGACCTTCCAACATGCACATGAGAATTCATGAATGACCCGAAGAACGAGCCTTCCAAATCTCCAGTCCTAGCTTTGCTATTCAAGAGTTCTAAAGCTTGGGGATATCACTTCCCTCCTGTGGCCCTCAGATACAAGGGGATGTTCAAGCTCCCTGCTGAGACCCAAAGTGGAAAGACCATGAGCTCCAAAGTCATGAAACAGAGTATAAATTCTATTTTTATGTGACTTTAGGAAAGTCAACTGGCCTCCCAGAGCCTCAGCTGCTTCATCTATACAATGGGAAGATGGAGGGCTACACTAGAGAAGTCCCCTGAGGTCCCTTTCAATTCTAAATACAGGACCCTATGTGTGACCCTGAGCAAGGTAATTGATATCTAAAACCTGTTTTCTCCTCTTTAAATGAGAGGATTAACTATATGGCCCCTGAAGTCCCTTCCACTCTCTTGATAAAGGATCCGATATGTGATTTAAATCAGTTCATGTCTTTAAGCCTCGGTTTCCTTATTTGTAAAATGAGGGGAATGGGCTAGAGATCCAGGCTCTCAAGTTCTTTCTAGTTCTCTACATATAAAATGCGGCTCCTGACTCCCACCCTTCACTAAGACACCAATACCTCTAAGTACTTTCTATGATCTGGTGATGAGTTGACAGGAGTCACTCAATATACCTTTTGCCCAAGTGTCTCATGGTCAAATGATGCTAAGTCTATCCCTAGAGGATGAAAAAAAAACTGAACTGGGACCATAGCCCCTTCCTAAGTAATGAAGAAATTGCTTTTTTGGGTCTGTGAGGACAATGTTGCCCGTCCTGCCTCATCATCTCATCCTGACCAAGAAGACTCCCATACTGCTACATCTAGTAAGCCTGAGAATCATGGGAATGATAGTGTTGTGTGGAAGAGAGGGCTCTTTTGATTTTGAATCTCTAAACCCGAGTTGTAATCCCCACAATTGACCAGTCAGTAAAATGATGGGGGCAGCTGAACAAAATTACCTCCAGAGTCTCTCTCATAGCTAAGTCAGTGGACATTGGCCACAATCTGTAAAGCCAGAATTAAGGTTGGTCTTTGGAAGGCTCCATTCCGTTCCCCACCGTCATCCTCACTATATACCCAGCCTGAGCCCCTTTCTCAAAGGGCCTTGCTCCCTGTGTACTGTGATGATTAAAAACAGAACTGCAAAAATGTGGGCTTGCTTTCGACCCTTTAAACCTAGTAAAATATTTTTGCTAAAAACAGAAATTGAGGTGATAAATTATTCCTGCCAGGGTGTCAGCTGAGAATGTCCTCAGGTGAGACCCTGCCCAGAGATAGGTACAAATCTGCCTCTGGAAGGCCTCTGAGCTGTGGCCTCGTGGAAGGATTTGGGAAAACGAGGGAGACTGAGATGATCTGGGTTCAAATTCGGATGCTGCCGCTTAGAATCTGTGGGAGCATGGGAAAAAGGCTTCGAGTCTCTTGATCTGTTTCCCTGTGAAATGAGAAGGTTGGACTAGCTCACCTCTAAGGTCCCTTTCCTGAAAATACCTCCTGCTGGAGTCTGGCATTGTACCAGTCTGGGGGGGGGTGGCTCATAAGGCTGAATGTGGATGGCCCAGAGTTTTCAGGGCAACCTCCCTGAGGTCCGAATCCGATGGCCAGTGCAGTGGGCAGCCTGACAGCTAGTTTAAAAGAATCAGCAATGCTTCTGAAATAAGCATGTGGCGCTATGGTCATCAGGAAGCTAAGCAGATGAACGTAGTCTAAGACAAAAGACACTTAGGGCTCCTGGATGGTTCAGGAAAACCTTTGGGATATAGGGGCCTTCTCTTGAATCTCTCTCAGTCAGCTTAATCAAACCTAAATACTTCCCCTCCCTTTTCATTGCTGTTAAATGGATTAAAAATAAATTCGAAGTGTTCCCTTTGCTGGGGGAGGACAAATGGAGGGAGCTATTCTTAGTAACCCCCCAGCTGCTTGGGCTGCCAACCCCTGTAGAGTGTGTGGCACCTTTGCCTGCCAAAGTCTTTGCACACGCGTGCGCACAGACACACACACACACACACACATACACACACGCAGCCTCCCTGGAGCTGGGGCTCTGTGGGGGTAAAATGTAAACAACTCTATCAGCTGCTCAAGTCCTTTGAAAATGTGCTGGGAGGAAAGGTCTCCTGATGAGAAGAGGAGCTGGCAGCTCAAAGACCTGGGGTCTTCGGGTACCACTGCCAACTTCCCGCTTTCCCCCATCAACTCCCAGGCTAGGGATCCCAAACTGGAGACTGCATGAGCTGCAAGGGGGCTTGAGAACATCTAGTCTCTTCTAAGTATTCTAACTGACAGCCAAAAAGCATGCTGAATTTCCAATCCAAGTGTGCCATTGGGTCCACTTGTGCTGCAGACCGTCTGTGTAAGAATCCCTTCCCCTCATTGGGCTTCATTCTCCTTGTCTGTAAGCTAAAATAATCAGATCATCTCCTAAGGGATCTAAGAGACCAGCTGCAATAAGCCCCACTCAATACAGTTCACTCTGTTTAGGGAAGGACCCTGAGCTCCCCTTCCCTCACCCCACCCCACAGAGTTGAAATGCTCTGCTAAGTATAGGTCAAGAGGTAAGTGAGTGGCAGAGCTGGGATTCAAACGCAGGCCCCGAGCCTCCAAGGTCAGCCCTGTATCCATTGTATCACACAGTTTCCACACTTCCATCTGCCCGGCTGAGCCATGCCAGATTCATGTACCTCAAACACGACTTGGCACATGACTTGGCCCAGGGGATCTAATGCATGTCTAAGAAATCAAACCTGAACTGCTTATCACAGCATTCAAGGTTCCACCCTCTCTGTCCCTCCCCCATCTCCAACACTATTTCCAAATATTCTTCAAGGGCAGCCCTCGAATCCAACCGGACTGATGTACCCAGACTAGTCTACCACACCCCGTGGAGAGTCACTGTGGCACAATGGAAAGACCCCTAAAGTTGGGAGAACTTGTGTTTAGACCCTAAGAACTACACTTAATGTAGTTATCCTAATTTGAGTCTTCTCGTAAGTAAAATGGGGACAGGAGTAGTCTCATTCCCTACATGCCATCGTGAAGAAATAATAGCTGCCCTTTTCTAAAGGTAACAGGTATTTTCCCGCTTCCATACCTTTCTCCCATGCTGCCTAGGAAGCCCTTATTCAACTCTTCTCCGGATTTCTCAAAACCACTCCCACCCCAGACATGTTCAGCTCAAGTCTCACATCACTTGGGAGCCTTTACCTGATTGACCCAGGCTCAACTATACTTTCCCTGAAATTTCTTCATCTGTGGCTACTTAGCAGGTGCAAAGTAGGGTTTCCTGAAGGGTGGAGGAAATCTTGGGTTCCTAAAGGTTATGCAAGGGGAACACAAGCTCTGGCTGATTAAAAACACTGCAAAAGCCTCAAGGAAACTACCAGAAACTGACTCTATGCCTGTATACTGAAGGCCATTCTGGGGAAGTGAAGGAGGCTAATGTTGGGCCATCTCAGGGAGCAAGAATGGGATGGAAATGAACTCTTTTGACACCTCAATTTAATCATTTGCTGAAATGGTAGAAGGGCACTGACCTGAAGAGGCAAGGGAACCAGGGACAGCTATGAAATCTCAAATCCTTAAGAAGTACCAAAGGATAAGGATTCCTGGCTTCCCAAGTTAACAGGAGCAAAGATAAAGATACATTTCTTCATCTCTTCTCTGTGACCAAAATGAATCATCACAATTACGTGGCACTTAGCCTTGCATTAATTCTTTTTGTTTATGTGAGTGTGGCCACTGTGTCTATTGTTCACCTGGTTCAGCTGACGTCCATTAATCATGCAAACCAGCATTCAGTAGGAGCCTACTCTGTGTCAGGCACTGTGCTAGAGAAAGAATGAAACGATCCCTCGTTTTACCTGGATCAATTCATACAATTCTCACCATATTTCTCTCGTGTCCATATTCATTTTATTGGCTCGATCATTGCCTGATTGATAGGCAGACAGGTGCCTTGCACCAAACTCAATTAATATAAAGTGAAGGAAGGCTGTGGGAAAACAAAGATAGGATAGGAAAATGAAGGAGGGGGATATAAAAGGAAGGAGAAACAGAAAAGGGGAAGGAAAGGGAAAGAATGGAAAGAAAAAGGAGAAAGGAAAAAGATGGAGAGGAAAACAGAGAATAATAATTGGAAGAGGGGAGTAAATTCTCTACCATTTTTTCCCTCAATATTATTTTATTTTGCAGGTACATGTCAAGATAGTTTTCAACTTTCATTTTTGTAAGACTTTCTGCTTCAAATTTTCCTCCCTTCCTTTCCCCCTCCCCAAGTCAGCAAACAATCCGATATAGGATAGACATGTGCAATCCTTTTAAACATATTTCCATATTTGTCATGTTGTGCAAGAAAATCAGACCCAAAGGGGAAAGACCACCAGAGAGAAAAACAAACAAAAAGCCCACCTTTTAAAAAACTCTCCACTGAAAGAAAAAAGCATACCCCTCAAGTTTGCTTTGACTTCTTTGTTTCCTCTAAATAAATAAGAGAGAGAGAGTAAACACAAGAAAGAAAGAAGAGAAAGGAGGAAAGAAAGAGAAGGGATAGGGAGGGAAGGAAGGAGGAAGGGAAGAAGAAAGAAAGAAAGGGAAAAAAAAGTTCTTAGGAGGATTTGCTGTTCTGAGAATCTCTCTCCAAAAAAGTATGAGCAACAAAAACCCTGATTTGCTGAATTAGCTAGTTTTCTGAGATGGCACCACTGGCTTCCGGAGGGGTCTGGGCCCTGCTCACGTGGGCAGAGAGCTCTAGATTACTGTCAGCAGGCACTTGCCCAAGCTTTCAGAGAGTTCACACCGTAGTCTGTGATTGACCCCGCCCACTGGCAAGGCAAGGCTGGCGCTTCCTCTTTGTACTCCTTGCCACTGGTGGAGCCACTTGGGCCACCCCCAATCTTACCACCTGTCCTTTTTACCCCCCAAAAAGTCTAAGTTAACTCTGCTATAAGCATGACAGGACCTCACAAACTGAAACTGATATTACTAATTAAGGCACATGAGGTATGGAAAAATGACAAGAGTATTACTCATTTTTTCAGCCCCAGAAATACTATTTTATTCTCACTCACTCATAATTTTGGGTGGCATTCTTCTGACAGGAAAGAATGAATATGTATGCCACATTAACATTTTGTAGTAGAAACTTGGGAAGAAAACAAGCCTTGCCATCGTTTGTTTTAATTTCAAGAGATTCCAACTTTCTAAGTATCATTGTCACTTTGGTTAAATTGCCATCGATGTGCCACTGCTTCGGTTTATCATATTGATACTGCATTGGAAATTGATTGAAATTAGCCATTGTCTTTGGATCTTCATGGAAAGCAACAACAAGTCTTCTAGGTTGGGACAAGCTTCACTTTTCTGTTTACAAAATCAACCCCCCAAAATATTGGAAAAGGTCCTTTTTGAGTGCAAGAGATCCGTCTGCCTGGCCCCGAGCAGAAGCAGGGATTATAAACAGGTGCTACTCGGCCACTCCATAGCTTTCCAACTCTAAATGCTGGGAGCGGGAGAGGAGAGATGTGCTCTTTGAGCATCATATAGGGTGCAGAATCACAGCATGCTAGAGCTGGAGGAGATGACCTTAGAAATATAATTGGCCATATTAATAACAAATTAACAAAAACCATATGATCATCTCAATAGATGCAGAAAAAGCATTTGACAAAATCCAACATCCATTCCTATTAAAAAACACTTGAGAGTATAGGAATAAATGGACTTTGCCTTAAAATAATCAGCAGCATCTATTTAAAACCATCAGTAAGCATCATATGTAATGGAGACAAACTGCAACCATTCCCAATAAGATCTGCTATGAAACAAGGTTGCCCACTATCACCGTTACTATTTAATATTGTATTAGAAACGCTAGCTTTGGCAATAAGAGCTGAGAAAGAGATTAAAGGAATAAGAATAGGCAATGAGGAAACCAAATGATCACTCTTTGCCAACGACATGATGGTATACTTAGAGAATCCCAGAGATTCTACTAAAAAGTTATTAGAAATAATCCACAACTTTAGCAAAGTTGCTGGTTATAAAATAAACCCACATAAGTCATCAGCATTCTTATATATCACTAACAAAATCCAACAGTCAGAGTTACAAAGAGAAATTCCATTTAAAGTAACTACTGATAATATAAAATATTTAGGAATCTATATGCCAAGGGAAAAATCAGAAACTTTATGAGCAAAATTACAGACCACTTTTCACACAAATTAAGTCTGATCTAACCAATTGGAAAATATTAAATGCTCTTGGATAGGCGAGCAAATATAATAAAGATGACAATATTACCTAAACTAATCTATTTATTTAGCGCTATACCAATCAGACTCCCAAAAAACATTTTAGTGACCTAAAAAAAAAAAAAACAAAATTA
This sequence comes from Sarcophilus harrisii, assembly GCF_902635505.1. NCBI lineage: Eukaryota > Metazoa > Chordata > Mammalia > Dasyuromorphia > Dasyuridae > Sarcophilus > Sarcophilus harrisii. The sequence goes on from NC_045432.1 coordinate 42,270,554, forward strand.
ATATGGAAAAACAAAAGGTCAAGAATTTCAAGGGAATTAATGAAAAAAAATCAAATGAAGGTGGCTTAGCTGTACCAGATCTAAAATTATATTATAGAGCAGCAGTTACCAAAACCATTTGGTATTGGCTAAGAAATAGATTAGTTGATCAATGGAATAGGTTAGGTTTAAGGGACAAAACAGTCAAAAACTACAGCAACCTAGTCTTTGACAAACCCAAAGACCCCAGCTTTTGGGATAAGAACTTACTGTTTGACAAAAATTGCTGGGAAAACTGGAAACTAATATGGCAGAAACTAGGCATTGATCCACACTTAACACCGTACACCAAGATAAGGTCAAAATGGGTTCATGACCTAGGCATAAAGAATGAATTTATTAATAAATTAGAGGAACACAGGATAGTTTACTCTCAGACCTGTTGAAGGGGAAGGAATTTATGGTGAAAGAAGAACTAGAGATCATTACTGATCACAAAATAAAAAATTTCGACTATACCAAACTGAAAAGTTTTTGTACAAACAAAACTAATGCAGACAAGATTAGAAGGGAAGCAATAAACTGGGAAAATATTTTTACAGTCAAAGGTTCTGATAAAGGCCTCATTTCCCAAATATATAGAGAATTAACTCTAATTTATAAAAAATCAAGCCATTCTCCAATTGAAAAATGGTCAAAGGATATGAACAGACAATTCTCAGATGAAGAAATTGAAACTATTTCTAGTCATATGAAAAGATGCTCCAAGTCATTATTAATCAGAGAAATGCAAATTAAGACAACTCTAAGATACCACTACACACCTGTCAGATTGGCTAAGATGACAGGAAAAAATAATGATGATTGTTGGAGGGGATGTGGGAAAACTGGGACATTGATGCATTGTTGGTGGCGTTGTGAACGAATCCAACCATTCTGGAGAGTAGTTTGGAACTATGCTCAAAAAGTCATCAAACTGTGCATACCATTTGATCCAGCAGTGTTACTACTGGGCTTATATCCCAAAGAGATCATAAAGAAGGGAAAGGGACCCGTATGTGCACGAATGTTTGTGGCAGCCCTTTTTGTAGTGGCTAGAAACTGGAAACTGAATGGATGTCCATCAGTTGGAGAATGGCTGAATAAATTGTGGTATATGAAAATTATGGAATATTACTGTTCTGTAAGAAATGAACAACAATACTAGATGATGACCAGTTCTGATGGATCAGGCCATCCTCAGCAACGAGATCAACCAAATCATCCAATGGAGCAGTAATGAACTGAACCAGCTACGCCCAGAGAAAGAACTCTGGGAGATGACTAAAAACCATTACATTGAATTCCCAATCCCTATATTTATGCCCACCTGCTTTTTTTATTTCCTTCACAAGCTAATTGTACAATATTTCAGAGTCTGATTCTTTTTGTACAGCAAAATAACAGTTTGGTCATGTAAAAAAAAAAAAAAAAAAAGAAATCATCAGGCTCCACCTATTTCATTTTACCGATGAGGAAACTGAAGAACGGAAAAGGGACAATGGCAGAGCCAGAATCTCTAACTAATGCCATTTTCTAAGAAACTCAATTCATTTACCCTTTTCTATTATCAGGAGTAATTCAATTAACTTAATCAGCAATACATAAAACCAAGAGATATGATGAAAATGTCCTTGCCAAAGTCTCCAAAAAGCCTGTAATTCTTCAATCCAATATCTTTTTTTTCTGTTTTTTTTCCTCTTTTTTGTGAAGAGACTGGGTATAAATGACTTTTCCAGGGTCACACAGCTAGTAAGCCCAATCCAACATCCACATTCTGGTCTCCCAGGAATATCTGAAATTGGATTTTGTCTTGTTTGACAACATGTTTCAAATCACATCTTGTACTGTAAAATTGATCATATTTTACAAATCAGTCAGCAACACATAATACTATCTTGGATATTCTGTTCTTAGCAGCTAACCGTATAAGAGTGAAGATTTGGGTTGCTGTAAAAAATAATCAGCAAAAGCACACCTATGCTTCTTCATGAGTATACAAACAACACCTAGTATGTGATTATAAACTACTTTAAGAGAAGTGTTTTGAAGAGTAATCAAAACATATGTCAATATTTTCTTGGTCTTTTATTAGTACCATCTTCCTCTCTGAAATTTCCTAAAAATCTATCCATGAATACTTTAAATCATATTTTATATATTATATGATATGTAATTATATATTTTAATTATATTGCCACCTACCCACCCAATCTAATTTTTCACTGCTCCTCTCCTCAGACACTCTTCCCCTTTTGTCGACTTCCCTCTTCAAATTGTCTGGCCTATTATTCCTCAGGTACTTCCTCAGATCCAGCTGTTATCTGTATCTTAGGTGCCAATGCCACTCTTTTCCGACACATATGGTATCTGAGAGGCAATACAGTCCAAATGTGGCAATCTTACCGCTGTCACCAGTAACCGCTAGAAAAATGGTGGCATATCTATTTCAATTCATGTCTGTCTGTGTCCACCTAGTTTCTTCTACAAATGCTCTCGGGATAAATGACTTCACTGAATCTCTCATCAAGTTCTCTGCAGTTCCATTTCCCCCCAATTACTTGTCGGTGTTCTGTGAAATATTGTTCAGAATCCTGTCATCCTCCTCTGTAATGTTTTGCAAATGAACTTGTACTCTAAATCTGTGTTGCCGCTGGCTGTCATGTCCGTTTCACTTGGCCAGGAGAGTATTTACTGGTTGACAGTTTCTAAATTCCTTTAGTCTTCTGATACTAGTGATATGTACAGAAATGATTAAACTTCTCTGAGATATGATAATCAAGTCACTCTCCTAATTTCTGTCCACTGACCATTTGGGGAGTCAATAACCTGTTTTAAGAAACTCGATTAGAACTACTATGATCACACACAGTGGACTCTTCTCATCACTTGCTCGTTTCTCTAATTTGGTAGAGCTAGGTCCAATTAGCGCAAACAATGAAAAAAATCTAAAAGTGGTCACATGCACTTGAGTTTTTAACATTAAAGCTAACATATCACAAACTATGATAATTGGTTCCAGGCTCATGGAAATATTCAATACGAATTCAAATAATGTGACAGTTTCAGGGGATTCTTTATTTGAACTAATCAGGATCTAGTTCTATTTACTTTGCCCTGTCTTCTACCCATTCAATGACCTGAAGTATCTAGACTTCTGAAATCACTACCACACATGCAACTAGAATTTCTAATTCCTTAGAATTATATACAATTATAGAATATATAGAAATAGAGAATTATAATAATTCCTTATTATATTATTTGGTTCTTGTCACATTCAGTGTCTCCCGAAAATAGTCACTATTTACGAGCAGAAGACTTCTAAGTAACCGGAGGTCTTCAAACTTTTCCATTTCTTGATCCTCCACTGACTTTCCCTTGGTAACTGACTTTCTTCCCCGTGCGCACTGTCACACTTTAAGCCCCAAGTTAGAGAAGTATATGCTGACTTGGTTTGTAAGACGTTGAAACATTCTTCATAGAATTTCTATCCAAGAAATGTTGACATCTGAATGAAAATTATCTTCCCTGGAGTTGGTTTGCTTATGTTTAGAGTTACCACATTAAGATGAGATGACCAAGAATCTCACACTTCTTGTCTGCGAACACATAATAAAATTATCTCCAACAATTGCTTTATTTATCTCTCCTAGGAGATCCTATGAGCCATCCTTCCATTTAGAAAGAACTTCCTTTTGTCTTACTGTCCAATTATAACCAAAAAATGTCACTATAGATGTAATTCTGTTCCTCTAGTTCATCAACTCATTGGTCTTAAACAAAGATCAACTATGAGTATCCTAGAGTTAAAGTAACATCACTAGGTGCTCTAATATTTGTTCCCCTTTGCCCACCGTATTACCGAGCAGAAATCACACTCCTCGATCCTGTTCCTACTCCAGTCATCTCTATTTGTCAAAAGTGCATCCATCCAGTCACCGCTGTTCACAATCTCTAAGTCAATCATGGGCTTTTCTCTCAGTCACATTCCTTCTAGTCAACCTGATGCCAATTCTCTTATCGGTCCCATCTCTACATATTTTATGTCAAATTCTTCTGTTAACATATGCTCTGCCCTAGGTCCACCCTTCATTAGCTCATGCCCAAATTACTGCAAAGGCTACCTAATCGGTTCCTCCGCTTCTAGACACTTCCCTTTCCAATCCTTCCTCAGCATGGCTTTCAAATAGATATTTCCAAGTATTGATCCAATCATGCTACTCCCTTTCTGAAAAACTTCCAGTGGCTCCCTCTTGTCTCCAAGATAATACAGGAAATCCCTCAGCTTGCCACCTACCCACCCAATCTAATTTCTCACTGCTCCTCTCTTCAGGAACTCTTCCCCTTTTGTTAACTTCCCTCTTCAAATTGTCTGGCCAGTTATTCCAGGTCCTCATCATTCGATGTCCCATCTCCAGGCTTTTGCAAAGTAATTCCTTCTCTTCCCATTTATTCCCTTTTAGAATTCAGAGCACAATTCAGATGCTATCTCCCAAACAGGGCTTTTCACCCCCTTGAAAGTTCTCTTCCTATTGAAATTACTTTGTGTAGCTTTGTAATTTTAGAGGGTTAGGGTCTCATTTGTTATTTCTTTGATGTAGGACACTGTCAATGTGGAAACCCTCTCTACTAATACAGGTCAGCAACTCCTCTGTCACTTAGAGTTCTAGATTAGTATCTCAAGCACTCAGAGGTTCTATGACCTGTAGCTACAAGGGCAGGTGGTGCAGGGGAGGGGGGCATATATGTCAGTGGTTTGCTATACACCGAAGTCTTCCTGACCCCAGGGTCAGCTTCCTTGACCTTGCCAACAGTGTTCAGCCGTTGTTCAGCCGATCAGTCAGGCCTGACTCTCTGGGACCCTGTGGATCCTGTGTGCCCATGGGCCTTTATCGGCAAAGATAGTAGAATGATTTGACAGTTCCCTTTGCAGCAGATCCAGTGGATGTCAATCAGTCAGAGGGTAAGTGACTTGCCCAGGGTCACAAAGTTAGCTAAGGCTGGATTGGAATTTGGCCTTTCCTGAAGCCAGACTTGGTGCTCTAGCCACTGAGCTCTGTACATCCTTACTTGTGAACACACTGTATTTTCTCATTCATCTACAGTAGAATGGGAGCTCCCAGAGAGCAAGCAGTTGCCTCTCTTTGTCTTTGTAACCCTAGCACCTAGTATAGTGATAGGCACAAAGAAAGCATTCAAGTAACGTTTGCTGGATTGAGTTGAGGCAACACTACAGTCAACTGACTCACGGTACCATGATTTAGGGGAGATCAGTGAGAACTCTTCCATGTCAATCTCTGCCTGCTATAATCATCAGTCATCTCCCTTTCCCTCTTCCCCACACTAGTACAGGGCCCACAGTATCAAAGAGTTCAGACCTTGTCTAAGAGATAGTGAGTAAGGAAGGGCTTCACTCACCTCTTCTTGGCTCATGCTTGGATATACTTACGATACTAAATTATAGTTATCTGTGTGTCTTATCTTTGCAACCAGTTAGCCCTTTGAGATCAAGAATTCTCTTGTAGTCATATTTCTATGACTCATGGTACTAAACATAACACCCTGCAATTAATGGGTATTCCATAAATGTTTGTTGTTTTACTGGGGAAAAAATTACAAATACATTTTGTTTTAAATTCAGTCAAACTTCCCACCGAGGAGCAAAAAACAGTAACCAACAACAACAAAGTTTATATGTAACCCGATTTAGCTTTCTTGGTCACTGTACAATGTCACTTACTTGTGTATGTCCCAAATTCATGGAGACGGAAATAGCATCTAAATTCATCTTTCACATATCTCTCCCCTCCCTGTTTTCTAGGAGACTGTTCTCTGTGGTGTAAGTACTTAATAAATGGTGAATGAATGAATGAGGCCTTTTTATCCCCTAATATGAAGCGGGGAAAGTTCTTCTAGCAAAAGCCACGTAGCTTGGAGGGAACACTACCTTAGGAGGCAGTAAACTTGGGCTACACTCCTAATACTGACCAGCTATGGGACTCAGAGCCAGGACCTTCTTCCTCTTCTGTGGAAGATAGACAGTGAGCTTGAAAACTCTCTACTAGCTCTCAAGTCATGTGAACTGCCTACAAACCACCTAATCATTTGAGAGACATTAGGGAAATCATGAGTGCCCAGTTGGGCGGGGGGATCATTTTAAATCTCCTCTGAGACCTTTTTACTTAGTAAAATCTTCATATTTAGGGCCAATAAATTTCCCAAGCTTCTCCAATCTCATCCAGAGAAAATGTTGGCATTACCCCTAGCAATTTTTCCTTTGGCAAGAAAAAGACATTCAATTCTTTTTTCAGATTGAGAAATCATAAATTTCTGGAGGGTTTCACCTGTCATTCATCTGAAAAAATAATTAGTTAAGAATGAAAAGTATTTTCCCTCCTTGATCAAGCTCCAACAGTTTTTGGATGGATTCTCAGTAATAAAAATAATAGCTTTTATTTACATAGCACTTCATAGCTCTAACGGGCTTTCACCACCTCAGCAAGCCAGGAAAAAAGGATGGCAAGTTGTGTCTATGCCCATCTTAGAGATGAAGAAAATAAAGCTTCCAAAAGCGGCTTGATCCAAAGTCATATAATTAGCAAGAACGAAGAGCCCTGACCCAGCTCGGTGCTCTACTTCCATTTGGACCAGTGAAGCCAGGAGCACTCTTGGTAAATCATTTCATGAAAATGAAATTCAGTTTCCTCATCTCACAGAAATAGCCATCCTGGAGTTGGAAGGGATCTTGAAGGTCATCTTGCCCCACTGCTAAACAGGTATCCCTTCTATCAGTCATACAACCATCAATAATCCTGCTCCGGGTCAGGTACAGGGCTACGTAACAGGGAAATAAAGATGGAAGAAATGGTTCCTGCCCTCAAGTCGTTTCGAGTTTATTGTGGGAAACACCAAGTAAACCTAGAAGTAAAAATATACTCTAAGTAAGTTTGTGTCCATCCAGATTCTTCTAGTGATGGCTAAACCACTACCTGGGTTCATGACCTAGGCATAAAGAATGAAATTATTAATAAATTAGAGGAACACAGGATAGTTTACCTCTCAGACCTGTGGAAGGGGAAGGTCTTTATGACCAAAGCAGAACTAGAGATCATTACTGATCACAAAATAGGAAATTTCAATTATACCAAACTGAAAAGTTTTTGTACAAACAAAACTAATGCAGACAAGATTAGAAGGGAAGCAATAAACTGGGAAAATATTTTTACAGTCAAAGGTTCTGATAAAGGCCTCATTTCCAAATATATAGAGAATTAACTCTAATTTATAAAAAATCAAGCCATTCTCCAATTGAAAAATGGTCAAAGGATATGAACAGACAATTCTCAGATGAAGAAATTGAAACTATTTCTAGTCATATGAAAAGATGCTCCAAGTCATTATTAATCAGAGAAATACAAATTAAGACAACTCTAAGATACTACTACACACCTGTCAGATTGGCTAAGATGACAGGAAAAAATAATGATGATTGTTGGAGGGGATGCGGGAAAACTGGGACATTGATGCATTGTTGGTGGAGTTGTGAACGAATCCAACCATTTTGGAGAGTAGCTTGGAACTATGCTCAAAAAGTTATCAAACTGTGCATACCCTTTGCTCCAGCAGTGTTACTACTGGGATTATATCCCAAAGAGATTATAAAGAAGGGAAAGGGACCTGTATGTGCACGAATGTTTGTGGCAGCCCTTTTTGTAGTGGCTAAAAACTGAAACTGAATGGATGTCCATCAGTTGAGAATGGCTGAATAAATTGTGGTATATGAATATTATGGAATATTACTGTTCTGTAAGAAATGACCAACAGGATGATTTCAGAAAGGCCTGAGAGACTTACAACGAACTGATGCTGAGTGAAATGAGCAGGACCAGGAGATCATTATATACTTCAACAACAATACTATATGATGACCAGTTCTGATGGACCAGGCCATCCTCAGCAACGAGATCAACCAAATCATTTCTAATGGAGCAGTAATGAACTGAACTAGCTATGCCCAGAAAAGAACTCTGGGAGATGACTAAAACCATTACATTGAATTCTAATCCCTATATTTATGCACACCTGCATTTTTGATTTCCTTCACAAGCTAATTGTACAATATTTCAGAGTCTGATTCTTTTTCTACAGCAAAATAACGTCTTGGTCATGTATACTTATTGTGTATCTAATTTATATTTTAATATATTTAACATCTACTGGTCATCCTGTCATCTAGGGAGGGGGGGGGTAAGAGGTGAAAAATTGGAACAAGAGGTTTGGCAATTGTTAATGCTGTAAAGTTACCCATGTATATATCCTGTAAATAAAAGGCTATTAAATAAATATATATATATATATATATATATATATATATATATATATATTAAAAAAAAACACTACCTTCTGTAGCAGTCCATTATAGTTTTAAGAGTTAAAAAGGTCTCTGCTGACATTTTGCAGCAATTGGCTTCTTTGCAACTTAGAGTCATAAAACCATAGGTTGCAAGGCAGAAAGGATCCCAGGGGCCATCTTGTCCAACATTCTCATTATACAGATGACGAGCCTGAAGTCCAAAGAGCTGAAACTATTGCCCAAAGTCAGAGAAGCAGGAAGGAGAGTCAGAAATGTAATTCAGATGCTCTGACTCCAGACCCAGCATTCTTTTCACTAAACCACATAGTCCGTTGATCCCAGTCCTGTTCTCTAGCTCCCAATGGAGTGTGATAATTTGCACAAATACCTAAAAGTACTTTGGCTCCTGCTAAGTCATCTCTTCCCCAACCCTCAAATCTTCAGTTTCTTCCACTGATTGGAAATCCTCTTCCTAACATGCTTCGCAATTATCCTTCCAGGTCAAAGGTCTTCTAAGAAGGTCAGTCTCCCAGAATCAAGCTGGTAAAATGAGAATATGTAGATTCCCACCATCCTCTATCAGATGAAGGCTATGAGGAGCTGTCATGTGGGGTAAGTTCCAGCTCTCGTGTTTTGTGGCTCACTTATGGGCTACATTCAATCTCTTCCAAATCAGGATACCAAATCGTTCATTCAGCTAGCATTTGGACATCATGTCATTATACCCAATACTACTGCTCTGCATTTCATCCTGTCTCCTCCTACTGACCACTGGTCCAGTATTAGGGTGGGATGGAACTGGAGCAAGGCAGAAAGGCCAGTGTCCAAGTGGCACAAACACCTGTACCCTACTACCTAAAAAACCAGATTAAGTTTGGTGGGTACCACTATTATCTGGGATCACTACGTCTGAAGATTTACAAGGTCTTTTCCCACCAAAGAATGACCTTATTACACATCACTGCTACCTAATGATTGGTCCCCTACAGTGAGCCTGAGTATTCACTGCTAGGCCGTGTCAAAGAGCAAAGAGCAAACCAATCCAGTCTCCTACTCAAAAATCTAGACGTTCTATCCTACCTCTAGGATAAACTATCAGTTCTTCAGCTGAGCATTTAAAGTATTCTACAAACTAACATTAAATATAAAAGAATAAAAGCTGAATAGGGACTTGTCCCCAGGCCATTCCCACCTGAACTTTTATCCAAAAAATATGAGACTAAAATACTAAATAACTTTTCAATAGCTATGGAATATCTAGTAAGACATAACATGGTGGTTAGAGTTATTCATCAGAATTTCATTATCTTTCATAGACTAATAGGTGATAAATCTCTAGCCCCCCAAATACAGACTTTAAACATAAACATTTGACTATACTTTCAATCACTATTACTACACCAAACACTCATAAGTACCAAAATATATGGAATCAAAAGAGTTCAAAATACAAAGAGGTAGGAGAAGATAACAAAATCACTTAGGAATTGAATAACAAACATCATTACTATCATCCTGTCTGCTACTGGAGTAGTCAAAAGATCAGAGACCTGGAAAAAGAAACCTTGAATACTATCCATGCCAGGAGTTCCTAACCTGTAGTATGTAAACTTTTAAAAATATATTTTAATAGCTGTTTCAAAATAAGTGGTATCTTTAATTATCCTATGTATTTCCTGTATTAAAAACATTATTTCTGGAGGAGGGCGGAACATGGCTTCAGCAGACTAGCAAAGATATTCGTGGCATAAAAAAGGTCAAGTAGCCCTGATCTAATCCAACTACTTCATTTTTCAGATGAGAATCCTGAGAAGGGAAGTGATTTGACTTGCTTATGGACACACAGGTAGAAGGGCTCAAAAGTGGAACTAGAATTGAGATCTTCGAGATTCTTTCAGTGAACCTCCCAAAGACAAGTTTCCATCTCCAAACTCATCCATTTTTAAAAGTCAGTTTTTTATGCCTCTGTGTGATAATTGTCAAAATATTAAAGATAAAAAGTGGTGCAGGGACTTGTCCCTGAACCATTTCTACCTGAATGCAATGAAAAATGAAGACTAAGATGAGAAATACTAATAAGTGACTTTCATATGCTATTTTAGGGTGTTTAAAACACTTAGTATCATATCACCTTGTAGGGAAGATGCAGTTATTATTCCCATTTGACACTTGAAGAAACTGAGATTCAGAGAGGTTAGCATCACTTGCTCAGAGTAGCTGAGGTGCCTCCCAATCTTCCTACTCCCAAGACAGGACTCTATCCTCCATGTTTTGCTGCCTCTCCTAAGATTCTGCCCATGTAGGTGAGAAACCATGCATGGTCATAAGAGAGAGAGCTTTCGGGACACAGATTCCTCTAGGGTTTTGAGAATTGTGTCTCAAGGCTGGTTTTTAACAGTCAAATCGTTTTCCAGTTCATGGAGGCCCATCCCAAATTCTTTATTGTGTCCTACAGCATGGATATGAACACACACACACACACACACACACACACACTCACACACACACACACTCTGAATGATTCCCAGTTGATAGAGAATCAACAGGATTGGCTACCATTGCCACTAGCCCTGGATTCACTGATAATTTAACTTGGAAACTAATTGCATCGATTTAATGCTCACTGAACATTAAAGCTAGAAAGAGACTTAAAGATTATCTATTCTGATCTTTGATTTTCCAGATGGGCAAACTGAGGCCCAGGAGAAGGAAACAAATTTGGCCACCCAGCAAGTGAATAGGAGAGTTGACATGAGAACCCAGGTCTCCTGAATTCCAGACAGATATTCTTTTCTTTTCCCGATGCTGCAGCACTGCCATGGCCAAGTAGCCTCGGGGCTTCAATGAATGTCCCAGGGCAGAAGGCTTGGTGACTTGCCATCCTATAGACCAGCTATCCAATATTTCCCTACAATTCCTAGTTTTGTCAAGGCGGCTGGATTAGGGAGGGTCTGAAGCTCTTCGAGCTGGAGATGTTGCATGAGCTGTCTGGGGCTGCAATGAGGCCCAATACAAGACTACCACTGCAGGAGGTTGCATTCGGATTCTTTCACGGGGTCTCCAACCCAGTCCTCTATAGAATGGAACCTGCTACTCTGACTGAGGCTTGGGCAGGAGCATCCTAGTCCTGAAATCTTTGACTGAGAGGGCTGATGTGGCAGAACAGTAGCCAAGTTGAGCTTTTTCATATTTCTGTAGGGATAGCTACCCCATCTTTGGTGGGGGTTCCTGCATGTACCACATGCACCCAAAAGGCCCGTGAAGATGGCTAAAAGGGTCATCTCTTTCCAAATGGCAGCAGGCAGAACACTGGTCCAGGAACACTCTTATGCTCTCTGGCCCTCATTTATTTGGTATCCCAGCTCTGCCACCCACAAGCTATGTGGTCTAATCATAAACAGCCCCCTTCTCGCTCAGTTTCCTTTTCTATGAAGTGAGGATTGGGAGGACTAGTAGGGATCTAGAGTCAAAAACCTGGTTTCAAATCCTCCCTCTGGAACTCACTAGCTCTGTGACCTTTCCTCACTTAGTTCTCCCCTCTGGAAAACAAAGGGATCGAATCTGTTGATTTCTAAGGATCTTTCTATGAGAGGAATTCTGAGTTTCCTTTCAAATATAGATTCAATGAGAGGCTCTCTAAAGCGCCCTGTAATCCTGGCGTTCTGTGGGTCAAATCGTCCAAAGGCGATGCTGCTGTGGGCTTCTTGAGGGCAGAGGTTACCGCATTTCTGTAACACCTCACACAACAACTTGCACTCAGCTGCAGGGTAAACATGTTTGCTGCATTTAATTGCATATCGGGCTGCATAAGAGATAGCTAAGGTCTTTCCGGCAGAAATAACTAACATGGATGATCCAAGGTCTTTCATCACTTTTCAACTCTCCCGGTGGATGAAGGATGAAAGCCTTCAAATAGTCTTTTAAAAATATTCTGGGTTCCATGCTGCCTGTATTTCTACCATGATAAGGACAGATAAATAAAGAACTCAACAGGATGTGGGTAAAACTCACTTTAAAAAGAATAACATCAAAGAGCCAATCGTCAGGAGGGAATTTCAATGCCTGGGTTAGGAGAAACCCAAAGACAGGTTTGGTTGTTTTAAATGAACAAATAAACATTCCGTATCCATTCATTAGAAGGAGCCATTAAAATATAGCCAAGTTTGATAATGGCACAAGGACCTATTATAAAAGTTATATATAGGCAAGACTACTTTATAACAATGGAATCCTTGGGTGCAAGGAGCATCAGGGGCCACCATATCTTCCCCACCAAGTAAGCCGCAAGTCTCTCCTTAAATACCTTAAGTGAGAGAAAATTCATGACCCCCTGAGCCCATCACACTCTTAGCTAAAATTGCTACTCACATCTTCCTTACATTAACCTGAAATTTCCTTCCTTGAAATTTCTCTCCATTTGTCCCTGCTCTCCTCTCTGAGGACAAGGAGGGCGATTCTAATCTCTCTTCCACAAAGAAGTCTTCAGACATCTGAAGATAATAATCATGCCCTCCCCACTCTTCCCTCCCACCCCACCCTCAAGTCTTTTCTTCCCTAGGCTTATGATGTGAGCTTAAGAGCAGAGATGTACTAAGCATAAAATTAGGGGCCAGACTTGATGGACCTCTCAAATGATTTTCATCTCTAAGCTATAATTCTACTTTTCCATAATGAGTTTGAAATTTCCACCGCCATTTAAGTGAAATTCGAGCAAAGGGTCTGCGAAAGAGCATGTGTTTCTGTTTTCTGAAGTTTCGGTCTGGGGCACTCTTCCAAAGAGAAGTCAAAATTCACACGTGAATGTTACCACTTAACACGAGAGAGAGATCCCGTCTCAACAAAATACTTTAAAGTATAATTATTTCATCCCCCAAGTGGGATACATGATAATCCAAACTTGGGAAGGCTTGAAGATGACACATCTCCATGCTCTAGCCAGTGTCTTGGAAACTGGGGCATGAGGAAGATCCATCAGTCAGAATAGACAGAAGAGCCCTCCCAAGGAAGAAGGAAGATGACAGTGCAAGGGCCTCCCGGGTCAAATCAATGGTTCCTGGAGTGCCAGAGCCAAAGGGTGAGACAAGGATGTGGGAACAGTGGGGAGGGCTGCAGTTGCCGAGTGAGGGAGAGTCAGCTTGGAGCCTGTCAGGGAGAACCCATACAGAGAGAAGCAGTAGGAGTTAGCGAAATGACAATCTGTTCCACAAGCAACTTTCCCTCCCACAACAGAGGGGCATTACTTGGAGAAACCTTTGAATGACAGTGGGATATTGACTATGCCAAGGTTATGGCCAGCCACTCCACCCTCTCCTAGCACATGAAAGTTTCCTCAGCTTGTGCTTCAGTTCCACATGGGAAGAAGGAACTTATCTTTGGGTTTTAAGACGGGGGCTCTATCTGGGGCTCTTTGTGGCTCATGGTTGGAGAACAAGTAGGAGAGCTGGGCTCCTGAGCACCTTTCACGTGGCCACCTTACCTGCAAATCCAACCTATCCAACCTTCCAATATAGCCTAGGGGACCACATGCTCATGGCGAGGGACACTTTAAAATGTACCTAGAGTTCTGACGCCAGAAAATTACCCTCGCCACTGGCCAAAACATGATTTTGGAGGAAAGCGGTCTTATATGTTCGTGAAGATAGCATTTCTAAGTGAAAAGAGATGGTGTTCTCAAGCTTTATCCAGCAAACAGGCATAAATAGAACATCAGAGGGTTTTAAAAGGCCATAAGAGACTTTTTATTCTATGCACTCACCCCAATCCCCTACCACACTCCATATTCCAGAGGCAGAAGGTAAGACCAGAAAAAGGTGGTTATGGTTTTAAGATCACATAGTGAGTTCAGAGCAGAGTCAGGACTAGATTCCAGGCCTCCTGTTCTTTCCTTCTAGATTCTAGTAGCCATCTTGACCTCCATTTCCAGAATACTCCAGGCTAAGTGATCTCCCTCAATTTCTTCTCAGTGGCTAAATGGGTCCTGTTGACAGAGCTGCCAGATAGGCCACAGGGATTCTGCCAAAGCCAGAGGCACTTGCAGAGACAGGTCCGGGAAGACCCAAATGACACCAGCCATAAAGAGTTCAGCTACGGCTACTTTGCTGTGGTATAATGCACAGTGTATATCGCAAGCCACATTTAGCTGAGCTCCCCGTCATGCAATGTTGATTATTTCAATTTGCCAGTGAGAAAGCAAGAGAGAGTGAACAGTCCCCACAGTGAACTACAGGTTCTCGAGATTAGAAAGAACTGTTCCTCGGGATAGAGATTGAAAAATACAACTGAACTAAAAAATGTCACCACAGAAAACAAACATATATAAGATGTAAACTTTCAGCAAACAGTCAAGTGTGTTTTTCAAGGCAAAATATGTAGTATGCAATGTCTCAAGGGCTGACATATAGAGAGACTTTGCTCTTTCTTTATAACTTGAAGAAACACAATTTGGATTGCTGTCGAAAGTACAACCAAATTAAGGAACTACTGCAAGAGAGAGTTTGTGTCAGCCGTACGGGAACAAAAGGGAGAAGAGAATGAAAATGATGATCGCTGGCATATAATGCAAGGGCTGCAAAGTGCTTCCCATGCGTCATCTCCTTGGAGGCTCACAACAATGTGGGGGGATTGTGATCATCCCCGTTTTGCTACTGAGGAAATAAAGGAGCAGCGAGATTAGCCAATTAGCCCAGGATCATGTCTAGTAAGTGTAAGAGGAGGGCTCTCCAGATGTTAAGTCCTAGAGGAAAAAAGGTCTAAACTTGACAACAGGAGACCCATGCATGAGTTCTCTAAACCTGCCATTCTTTAAACCTCAGTTTCTTTATCTGTAAAATGGAGTAATGATGTTCAGCCTGTCTATCTCATGATCTAGTTGGGATATGGAATTGAGAATATATATACATATGTATATACACGTGTGTGTATATATATATATGAACTTATATGTATATATATCTAATGTGTTATATATTGTACATAAGCTTTGCCAAATACTCTAAACAATATAGGCCTATCCAGACAGATCTACCTACATAGAGAGAGACAGAGAGAAAAAGAGAAAATAATCAGCAAAGCTTAAAGCAGTAAGGCAATGTCAACTAGTTCTATACCATGGGGAAACACGTCTGGGATTTGAAAGGCAATACCAGCAGAGCACAAGCACTGGCAAAGTTTACTCATCTGGCAAGGTATTGGATATGGTGCTGGCAACACATTGATGCTGCCGTCCCAGGACCAGCCCAGCTAAGTATGCACGAGGTCATCCCCAGGATGCTGGTCATTGGCCACGGGAGTCCAGGAAACAAAGTGATTTACAAGATGGCACCTGGTCCTATTCAAGCCCCTCCTGCTTTGTGAACAACAATATCAAGCACTTACGTGATGTTTTCAGGTTTCCCAAATGCTTGCCATATGCTTCCATTTGATCCTCAAAACAAAGCAAGTTGGATGATATTCTTTTCTTCATTTTACTGCTGAGGAAACTAAGGGCACAAGATGGTAACTTGCCCAGAGTGAGAAGCCACTAAGTGTCTTCCTAACCTCAAACAGTGACAGAGTGATGGAAACAGTCTGAGGCGTGAGCACGTAGGTTTAGACCAACTGTGAACAAATTAACTTAGTTCTTGGTAATCTAAATGTGAGCCCTTTATCCAGTGACTACTGATTAAGGTAATGAATCGCATCCATCTTGACCTATAATGAAAACCACAAGACAAAAGGAGTTGGCAGATAAATGGAAGGATGGCTCATGGATACTCATTGGAGAGATAAACAAAATAACTGGGGAAGTTTATAGTATGCTGTACCTAAAGGCCTAAATGTTGCTTAGATGTTAATGGCTATTGCAGAAGATAAAGAGTTTAAAAAAATCTACAGAAGAACTCAAGCAGGTCCTTTAAACTATGTCAGTATATACTTTAATACTCAATTATTTCAACACAATATTCAGCATAGGGAAAGATGACAAAATTATGGGAAAATATGACTTAGGTATAAAAAATACAAGAAGCAAAGTCTTTTTTAAAGCAAGGCAACTGGGGTGAAATGACTTGCGGGGGTCACATATCTAACAAGTATTAAGAGTCTGAGATCCAATTTGAACTTGGGTCCTCCTGACTCCAGGGCCAGTGCTCTATCCACTGTGCCATCTGGCTGCCCCAAAGCTAAGTCTTCTAAACTACATAGAAGACATATTACTAGAGATCATGAATGTTTTCTTCAAGAAGAGAATAAGAAAATGCTAGATGTGGTGAGGACCAAATACCTTTTTTTTTAATACAAAATTTCATGTTAACTACTAAGAGATAAGTGGACATCATCTGACCTCCAAGATAGACCAAAAATTAATGCTAAATTACAAAAATAAGAATGAAAAATCATGCCATACAATTAAAACAACTCCAACCTTATCGTTTGAAATATTTATTAATTCACATCAAAAAGGAGAAGAAATGGAAAGAGATTTGAGATCTAAAGGTAAATAATAAATGCATTGGCAAATGGTGCCAACTATCACCATATCTTCTAGAAATTTAATGGATGTAAATCAATTGTCAAAATAAGGAGACCAAAAAAGCTCAGAAATTATGATAGCCAGCAAACATTAGGCTCTTGTTAATGGAAATTAAATGGCAGCTAAAGTCAATACCAATTTAGAGTGGGGATTTGATTATAAAGCCTGTAAACATGTTGTATGTCTCCAATAAAACACGAGCATCTCAAAGGCAGGGACTCTCTAACTCAAAACTTCTTCAGCTATGGGTCACAACCCCATATGGGGTCTTATACCTGATTGTGGGGGTCATAGAAAATTTGGCAACAGTACAAAGTTTCTAAACACAATGACCAAAAATTAATTCAAAATCAAATGCACAGTGAATCCAATGTGTTTCTGGAAGCACTTGCTCTGTTGATTCACAGAACTTCACAGCAGCCTTAGTTCTGAACACTCAACACGCTCACTTTGTGCTATACATGCACGGATGCTACCAGAAACACTGCGGCTCAAATCTGAGATGGGGTCACGTCAAACCTTCTTGGGCGAAAACAGGTTATGAGCAGAAAAAGTTTAAGAAGTCCTGCTCGAACTTATGTATCTTTATTTCTAACATCAAGCATTTACTAACACAAAGGAGATATTTCATCCATACTTGTTGATTGGAGAGGAACAATTATGAAGTATCATTTTATAACACAGTGAGAAGTGGCAGAGATATAAATCAAATTTCCAGAAAACTGGGCAAGAGACCCAATTAAGCCAGATCATCCTGAGAGATTTAAAAATCAAACTGGAAGCATCAGAGTTGAGAAATGCAAGCAATCTGTCAAGATGATAACAAACTCTTCTTTGTATTAGTCTTTCACAAATGATGTTCTGCATCAAATCACATCTTTAGGCACACAACTAACTAAAAGACGCAAGAATACAAAATCCTACCAGGCTTATCATATGTTGACTTAAAAAAGAGGATTTGATTTATCAGGGGGAAATGGTGCGTTGATCGCTCTCCAACAAGGTGTCTCCAGTATCTCCTATGTTAACATTTTTTCAAGATTCCTGAACATTAAATCAAGGACAACTTTACTAAATGATCCTTAGATTACAAAGATTGAACAAGACCTAAGAGGATGATGCAAAATTTCAAAAGGGTGTCTAACACTGTCATATGAGGATGTTGAGGGCAGAGTTCAAATGAAAAGCCAGATGATGATGCTTGCAGAAGAAATTCCATTTTGCCTTTAAAATCCAATTCATAAGCACACCAAAAAATCAGTCTAAATATGCATAGAAAAAAAGTAAGCAAAATACCTTCTCTGTCCAGGTGCTGATATGCACTTGGATGGACATTGCATCAAGACATTTGTCTTGAAGAGACACTGAATATGGACCATAAATTGCATTAACTATTGAATGAGAGAAGGAGAGTAGGCAGAACTACATCCGAGAAGCTGCAGTGCCTTTAAGAATCCCAAGTTTCTCCCCCCAAAAAAGCCCATCTTGTAAAAGACAATATTTTTCCAATGTATTCTTCCAAGACTGAGAAGCATGGATTAAATTCGTGGGTCACTCAAAGGCCAGTGGAGGCATGGATGTGAATTGGCTGCTATTTATTAGGAGTAAAAGCTAATTCAAGAGAAGTCACATAAAAGATATTATCAGAGAAATACATTATTAGACAAGAAAGTGGGCTAGTCACGTAGAGAGAGCAAGGGGTATACACAGGAGAGCCAGTGCACTTTAATGATATCCACAGAATACCATGAGACTTGGAGGAAGTCTCTTACTGTGTTAAATAAACACATTCTCCTTCCCCACACTCATGAAGGATCTGCCAGAAGACATGCACAAGAACTGCTCAGAAAAAGAAGGAAAGTACTCTTGGAAGAGGCTCATCGATGGGATTCATACTCCACCCCACTTTTAATCTTCATTTGGCATTTGGTCTCTTTTTAATACATTTGCAAGAAATGTTCCATGTTACAATTACATCACCTTCTTATCAGACTATAAGTTTCATGTGGACAGAGATCGTGTGGAACTTAAATTGGATATTTCTTCCAGAACCTAGGACAGAGCTCTGCACACAGTAGATGCTTAATAAATATTTGCTAGTGAATGCATGGATGATTCTGTGATGAAAAACATAACCGAGGTACCTTAAACTCAGGTTCTGACTGAATGCTTGGTTAATCACTGAAAGTGACTCGAAATAAAGTGATGTCAATTGTTAATGAGCAATGACAGAAGCTTAAAAGATGATTGATTTTATGGGTCCGTTGGGAATTGGGTGAGATCAGCTGGGATCCATTAAGGACTGGAATTTCTTGACATCTTTCCTCCTTCCTCTCTGCCTAACTTGTTAATCTTTCTTTTTCCAGAAAGAGGCCATAAATGAAAGAGATTCAAGATCCAAAGGTAAATAAGTGTCACAAGCCATGGAGAGAAGAAAAAAGAGACAAGGAAAAGCAAGGGTGGGAGAAAGAATTCTGGGGAAAAGAGAACAGAAAACCAAGGTGGGTTGGTTATGCTGCCTCTCCTTACCTCACCTGGTGATTTCCAATTCATCCTTTATATTCCAATCCAAATGTTGTCCTTGCTATTTGAAGCCTCCTCAGGTCACTCCCACCAAACTCCATATAACAATGTATTTGTCCCTTTCTACCATACCTTCCGTGTACTGTTTGTTGTGCTAATGCAGATGCTAACGTTGAGTGCTTGGTATTTTTTCCTCCAACCACATATGTCCCCAGTGAGGGCAGGGGCAGTCTTAGCTCAAATTTTTCTCTCCCCCATGGCACCATGCTTTGTAAGCTTACCAGCAGAGATGCCATAAATTACATCTGTCAGATCCATGCTTGACCCTATGCTGCCATGTGCTCCCTCTTGCAGAAGTGATCAGCGAGGCAAGAATGGGGACTAAACTAGGGATTTTTTTAACCTGGGTATATAGATATAAAAATAGATACACAGATCAAGCATTTACTGATAATAAGTCATAATTCCTCATCTTCCACATTTACTTACAGTTTAAGCAGGTTTGGACGAGACACTCTCACAGCAATCAATGGAAAAGGTGATAATCACGATCTTGTTGCAGTCCACAGCATGAAAACAATTTTGAAATACTGGTGCTGTTCAAAAGCTTTGGGCCCTTGGCATCAAGTGAGGACCAAATATTTACATATCCCACTTTTAAAGAATTATTAACTTTTTGCTTCCCCGTTATGGTTTGTTTTAATGCTTACAAGCCATTAAAACTTTTCATTGCCTCTGTCATCAGGAAACATGGGTCTTATTGCAATGCTCTCAGCAATATAAAAGCTTGGACAGAACTTTCAAGGGGAGTCACCCAGAGTATTATCTTGTTTTTGTCTCATTCATTCATTCATATTGACTTTTTCTATTCATGCTGTCATTGGCAAAGCCTTTCTCTAGGCTGACCAGGACATGATAACATTAAAATTATAGTCCATAACCCATTAAAAAAAGGAGTAACATAGCCACGAAGACAGGAAGGCCTGTGTGTGAATCCTGCCTCTGACAATGCATTATGACAAAGCCTTCATCTATTTCTGGCAGGGCCTTGAGAGGGTGATATAAGATGGAACAGGGTGTGCTAAGAATCAGTCTTGTGGATGTTAATAATACTGACTGATACTTCCATAGAGCTCAAATGTGTGCAAAGCACTATATGTAATTTCACTTGATCCTCACAACAACCTTGCGAAGTGGTCTTCATTTATAGATGGAAAAACTGAGGCTCAGGGAGATTAAATAGCTTTACCAAAGTCACCCATATAGTGTCAAAGACATGATTCAAATCCAGGTTATCTGGATTCCTAGGTTCACCCCTCCATCCATCATGACATTTGGATGCTTACATTTCTGTGCCTCGTGGATCCCTTGGGCAGTGTAGTGAGAACTATGGATCTCCCCCTCAGAATCATGCTTTAAAATTCATAAAATAAAATACACAGGATTACAAAGGAAGACAATTATGTTGAAATAATTACCTATATGTTACTCCAAAAAAAAAAGTTTATGGACCCCAGATTAAGAACTTCTACAACCCAAATATTAGATCTTTCTTCAGTGATAAATGCACATACCACCAGAAAGATAAAAAATGAGCTTGTAGCCATTTCAGATCCTGATTGGCCAAACATTTGAGGAGCCAAAGGGGGCCTGGTGACTGCCAGTAAATACAGATAAACCAGCAACCTTCATTAAAAGCACATGATGTGGCTCAAGGTACTGTCCAAGGTGCTAGGCACAGCTAGAAGCTGAGCTAAGGCACTGTTGGGCTCAGCAGTCCTTGACTTCCCTTAATCTCTTCTTCTTCCTGTCTAACTCAATGACTCCTACAGGATCTGGAGCTTCAGATAACTGTGGTCTGGCCACCTCTCTGATGTGTCAACTTCGTGAGGACTCTAGGTTTTGCTCAAGCTCGGTGCCATTGATTCAAGCTACAAACAAAATTCCCTCGGCCTGGCAACTATCTTTGACTCCCTGACAGCTCGTAATACCATGCAATGGACTGACCCATTCCACAGGATACTATGGATACTTACAATGGAGATCAAACTCTAGAAGGTCCTATTATACTAAAAGACTTTGAGAACTGTCAAGCTAGGGGGTGTCCATCTGTTATTTAAAAAATAGCTAAAGTTGTTGCTGGAGTTGTGAAATGATCCAACCATTCTGGGCAGCAATTTGGAAGTATGCCCAAAGGGCTATAAAACTGGGCATCCCCTTTGATCCAGCAGTGAATTTATTGAGTCTGTATCCCAAAGAGATCATGAAAAAGGGAAAAGAGCCCATATGGGCAAAAAAGTTTGTAGCAGCCCTTTTTGTAATGGCAAGGAACTCGAAACTGAGTGGATCCCATCATTTGGAGAATCAGTTATGGTATATGAATGTTATGGAATGTTATTGCTGTGTAAGAAAAGATCAGCAGGCTGATTTCAGAGAGGCTTGGAAAGCTTGCGTGAACTGATACTAAGTGAAGTGAGTAGAACCAAGAGAACATTGTACACGGCAAAAACAAGATTATGTGATGATCACCTGTAATGGACTTGGCTCTTTTTAATAATAAGGTGATTCAGGACAATTCCAATAGACTTGTGATGGAGAGAGCTATCTGTACCCAGAGAGAGACTATGGAGACTGAATGTGGATCACAACGTAGTATTTTCACCATTTTTAGTCTGATTTTTCTTGTGCAACATGATAAATGTGGAAATATGTTTAGAAGAATTGCATATGTTTAACCTATATCGGATTGCTTGCTGTCTAGGGAAGGGAGTGGGGAGTAAAGAGGGAGAAAAATTTGCAGCACAAGGTTTAGCAAGGATGAATTTTGAAAACTATTTTTGCAGGCATTTTGAAAATAAAAGACTATTAATAAAATATTTAAATAATAAAAAAACAGCTAAAGAGGCTCAGCCTGAAAATACTGGCTAGCATATTATGAGATCTTTTTCTAACTAGAGCATCCCATAAAATCATCTAATAAAAATCAACTGACTTTTATATAGTGCATTCAAATTTGTAAAGTGCTTTATACAAGATCTGATAGATGATCAAATCATTAATATTAGCATTATTTCTGTGAAGCATGTGGCAATTAAGTGCTCTGAAGGTCCACTCAGAAGTCCTTTAATGCTACTTCCTAAGAGGCCTAGACTGAAAAGCACATAGCTATTCTACCCTACCTTTCCAATGGGATATTTTGAACTGCCATCCTATTATTAACAACATGTCAGACCTCCTCATGCGAAGAAAAAAAGAGCATATATTTCACATTGCACTTTCTTTGTACATTCCTATTCCCAACAGAATGAAATCTGCCTGAGAACGGAGACAATTTTCCTTTTGGTTTTCTATATTCAGTACCAAGAATATAGGCATATAGAAGGAGCTTAATGAAGACTTACTGAATTGAACAGAATCTCATTTTAGTTTCCCAACTAATCTGTAAGGTTGATATTACATGTATTATCACCTTCCTTTTACAGACAGGACAACCGAGGCTTAGAATAGTTCAAGTTGAGTAAGGAAATAACATCATAGATTTGGAGCTGGAAGGGATACTATCTAATTTAATTCCTTCATTTTATAGATAAGAAAACTAAGGGTCAGGGAGATCAAATAACTTGCCTAAGGATGAGGAAAATTCCTCTTCCTAGTTAAAGCATTACTTTCTCTGCAACTTATAGTCTTAGAGAATTGTTTAGAGTATTGAGATCTGAGGGTATCTGCTTCATATCCGACCCAGCCATGGTCTGTCAAAGGCAAGGCTTCGAGTTGAGTTTTGTTGGCTCCAAAACCGGGACTCTCTCCATTGCATAATACTACCTCCCATCTTTGGAAGTACTGCAGTAATGAGAGTGCTATTTGTGAACACTGATACCTAAATAAAATATAACCTTGGTGAAGGTATACACTGTTCAATTCCAAGAAAATGCAGCTCTGGGGGAAACATTATGGGACCATTTTGTGCTGAACAACAGATCTGAGTGGAGTTGGAACTGTTAAGGCAAGGAGTACACTAAGGCACTCGAGTCAGAAATGACATTGTCCGAGTTGGGCTTAGGGGTGGCAAAAGGGCACATGAGGAGGAGAGGAGGGATATGAACATCCAACGGTGTTCAGATGACCGTGATAGGCTGGAATTACTATGTTATCATGAGAGCATTACAAGGTGATGCTGGGTGAAGACCTTCTACAGGACAAGTTCCTTTTTCCTCAATGTTTTTTCAAGGGTCTCCTAGGAAACTCTTTGCTTTATTAAAATGGCACTGAGTTTTTAATCTGCCAATCTAGGCTGATGCAAATGTAGAATTTACAAAATCTTTTTATTTCCCTGGTAAATTTTTCTCTAGTATTACTTTTGTTCTTGAGCTCTTGTCATCTTCCCTTTTTCAGAGTTTACCTGTTAATTTTCCTCATCTTGTGGTATTTGACATTTCATCAACCCATAATACTCTAAAGGGCCCAGCCCTAAAGTCTATCTTCCTATTATCCATCAATGTAGCATATAAGCTATGGGAATTAAAAATTAAATTAGAAATATGAATTTGCCCTCGAAGAACAAAAAGCATATATGTTACAGAGTATCTCTTTTGTTAAGTGAATACAAATCAATACATAGAAATCTACATTTTCCAATATCACAACCTTAAAGTTCACCTATCTCTGAAAGAAGACTTAATGAAAGAAAAATATAACTGAATCTGAAATATCTTTTAAAATAGCTGTTGAGGAATTCAGGTCAAAATTTCCATTTCAATAATTATGTTTTCCCTCAGTATTAATTATCTTTTAATTAAAAAACCCCACGTTCTCAGCTTGTTCTCCCTGTAAGTAACTTTGCCACCAAAGCATGTCCTCAATGGAGAATCTTCACTTTTTTTCCACAAGTTCAGTTTAATCCACCACTCTCTTCATCTGAAGCTCTGTGTGATGTAAAGGAACCTCATAAACCCAATGGAAATGATTCCATGGAGGTGTATTCACTGGCATGTCCTACCCAGATAGAAAGGCTTTGAGAAGGGCCCCAACAATAAACCACATCTCTGTCATCTGAGAACTAACCTATCTATGTATGGACACCTCATCACTATGTTAGCTATTGGAGATGGATTTTTTTTTGGCCATATCACCTCATGAAGGTCATCTCCTAAGTCACAAGAATATTGCAATCAGTGTTGGCGAAAAGAAAATGCATCTCAAAGAAATCCCAGATCCTTCAAGGATTGAAGCACAAGGGCCAGTGTTTGCCTTAGAATCCAAATGCTGCGCCTTGGATGTAGGCACAGAGTTCTACATGAATAAACCTTGGAACAGACCAAGAAAAATGTGATTCGCTCTGATCATGATCCCAAAAGTCTCTACATAAGTCAAAAATTATTACAGCAAATGATTACCTACCAAGAATTTGACCACTCTGTAGTTTCATTTATTCAGAATAAAGCCAAGAAGGGCAGCTAGGTGATGCAGTGGACGAAGCACCAGCCCTAAAGTCAGGGTTCAAATCTGGTCTCAGACACTTAACACTTCCTAGCTGTGTGACCCTGGGCAAGTCACTTAACCCCAAATGCCTCAGCCAAAAAAAGAAAAAGAAAAAGAAAAAGAATACGGATCTGGGTCATATTACCTCTAAGAATTTGGTTAAATAACAATTTCTGTATCTCAGTTCCCTCACTTGACAAAAAGGGATGAGAAGATCTTTATTACTTATTCTGCAAAGTTGAGGAGAAAATGCTATTAGGATTTCTAGTTCAAGCTCACTCTTAAAGTAAGGGTTCTGAGGAGGCAGACTTGGACATATTTATGTAATATTTTCCACAGCTTTCTTTCTATCAACACTAGGTAGGCATGCTCTCCAAATCCAACTTAATTCAGACTAGCCTTATGAAAACCAAAATTGTTTTAAAATTTTTTTAGGACTAGGGCTAGGACTGAGATTTCTAAAATCCAGTAATCTAAGGTACTTTATTTAGTTCAGGGACAAACAACTCTCAATATGTCACCAAAACTTAAGAACATTATTGAAACATCATCCATCTTGTATACTAACTCATATTCATTGAGCAACATCTGTCTTAGATGCCGCTATCTGTCCTTTCTCTGCCCCTATTCCCAATTTAAGATGTATCTCTAAGTACCAGTAGATCTTCATTTCAGAGGACCATTTGAGCCACTTTCCCTGAAATTTTTGCACCCCTCATTTCATCTTCCCCTGGAAGCCGGCCCTAACCTCTTCCCTGACCCAAGGTGAAGAGTGAGCTTTCTTTCCTCAAATTGTTTATAGCTCTTTATCCAGATCTCCCCTCTACATTTATCTCCCACTCCCATAGAGTTTTGTTGTCATTTCCCATTAGATGGGGATGCTCCTCAATAATAATGTCTGTGTTATGTCCTGTCTTCAGAGTGTATCTGTATCCACGTAACAAAGCAAGTCCTTAATAAATGTTTATTGACTTAAATTGACAAGTGACAACTAATCTGATTAACTAATTTACTACTGCATTAATGAATGTGAATTAATGATATTTACATAAGAAAGCAGAGCATTTTTATATACTCTAATTCCCTGATTTTACAAATGAAGAAAGGAAGGCCCAGGGAAGTGAGATGTCTTGCCCAAAGCTACATTGCAAATTATCATCAGAATCTGTACAAAGGCCCTAGTGTCTTGAGTCCAAAGGCCCTTCATCTTTCCATACCTTTGATGTCAGAGATCACACTGGCATCAAATAGACTAAGGATTTGAACCCAATGTCTCTGACTCTAAATTCACATTCTTGCCATTGTACCCAGTGGGATCTTCTTAAGTCAACTTGCCATGAGAAAATGTTAAAGACGCTTCATGGCACCATATTCAAGCCTTTCACTTTCAACCATGAACTAGAACATTCATTCATCAAATGCTGACTGAGCCCCTGGTACACAGTGAGACATGGGTAGAAAGGAAGGCTGAGGGGGAAGAAAATAACAAGAACTTATATTTAATTTCTTTAATCCATCAATTATCAATTTAATGCTTCAATTGCCATCACTTTATCTTACCAACAACTCGATGAGATGGACAATAGATGCGTGAAAGAGGACTTCTGGATGCAACTAGATTCTAGAACGCAAGAAGAATCCTGTAAGCTGGTAAGCATTTGAAGCTCAAGTCTCTAAGAAGAGTCTTCTACTCTGTACCTTTCAAAAATCCCTCAGACAGACATTCAGGAAGTTCTATGCAAATCGTGATGCCCCTGTAAACATATGTTGATGCAGGTGTACAAATTTAACAACTCTGGGATATTCTGCAGGGTAAGCATTGAGCCACAGATGAATTCCTCCCAGAAGCAGAGAAAGCTCCCGTGACCCAGCCCTGGGGAAATCCTTTGGGCCAGCCTACGTTCCTCACCGGCCATCTGGAGCTTCCTGCTGCCATTCCATTTGGTTACCTTGGCAGCAGGCGGCTATTGAACATACTTCCATCGTGTCAATCCACACATCTTCTGGAAAGCGAACTGACAGAATTTTTGCTGCTCTAGTGGAAAACTCTTGGGCTGTTTGGGTCAGGCCAAAACTTTCACTGGCACGGAGAAGTTCCAAAGTAGAAACTCACTCAGTAAAGGCAGATCAGCAATTCCTTCCCAAATTCTTATCCTGGAAAACAAGCCTGGGAATACTTAGAGGTTAAGAGTTTTGACCAGCGTCACATAACCAGGAGGTGGAAGAAAAAGTCTTGAACATAAATCTTTTCTTCTTTCTACACTGTTTCTCTACCTCTGTTCAAAGGCCTCATTAAGTTGAAGGTCTCTTAGAAAAGTACCCCACACGTGGAACTCCTCCAGATGGTCTTCTTCATTTCTGGAGCAGCTTCCCAATAAGTTAAACTTCAAATGGCAAGACCAAACCTGATGTCTAGCTGTATCAAGGCAATGACCACCGGGGCCCTTAAGTAGACCAGACATCTACTTGAAGATGAAGGGGGGAGAGCAAAAGAAAACAAATCCCAAGTTCCCGGTGCAGCTGTGAGTTAAAGTAGGGTGCTGCAAAGAAAGATGAAGTAGGTGACCGGTGCTCAGATATGGTCAAATAAAATAGGAAGTAATATTAAACAGAAAGGGTTAATAGCCAAGAGGCTACCTTGGGCTTGTCACTGCTTGAAACAGACTCAACTGAGAGTTCAAGCCACAGGCAGGAGACAAAATGCCCTCAGAAACTGTCTCTGTCCAGCTGCTAAGATAGGGCGATGAGGTAGTACAGTGGATAGAGCTCTGGGCCTGGAGTCAGGAAGACTCATCTTTCTGAGTTCCAATTGTTTTCAGACACTTACTATCTGTGTGACCCTGATCAATGCACTTAACTCATTACCAATACCTACAATATCATGAATATCATAAATTCAGAGGGCATGTAAAGGAGGACAGGCTAACTTAAGGTCGCGGTGGTAAGTGTTCCAGATTGATCCTCCCCGATTTTGAAGTGGATTAAGGATGCCCCAGGAAGCTAAACCTTGCGTGGCATTGCTTCTCCACGACTGAAACCATGACCAAAATTCTGATCTTTGCCAAACTCCCAGTTAGAGATTGGAGTACAAACGAGTACGAGAATGAACCAGAAAATAGAGTATAAGCCCCCTTGATGGCAGGGAACCTAATTTATTTGTCTAGGTATCCATAGCACAGAATATAGGGCTTTGCTCAGGGAAGCTGCTTGATAAACACTTTGGGAACTAAATTTAAAATGGCTGTAAAAATTGGCGTGCAAGGACAGACAAACTTGACTCCGAGCTAGAGCGGAGTCGGTAATGGACATAGTACATACTGCCTAGAGAGGAAATGAGCTACAAATTTCTACACTTTCCAAAGCTATACAGCAGGAAGACAGCACACTTCATAAACACGGGATGCTGGAGGGCAGAATTCTAGGTAACATATGATTTCATGCCAAAATGAATAAGCCTGAGACTACAGTTTACACATGTGGTTTCACTTAAGCCCATGAACACATTCTGCTATTGATTTTTCCTCCTAATTCAGTCAGGATGCCAAGATTGTAAATCCAGTCAAGTCCTTTGTAAACAGGATTCTTGAAGTTTTGTCAATAAAAGCATCTAATCAAGAGCTAAGTCCTCTAATCTAAGCTTAGAAGGTGTAAGAGTTAGGGCCCAGGGAGTTGAGGGCCCAATCTGTGGGTTGCTTTGATAGAAAGGACACTTCACCTCAAGTCAGGAGATCTGAATTCAAGTCATAGCTCTGAAAGCTATGAGACTTTGAGGAAGTCCCATTTTCAGGTAAGATAAGACAACGAAATGATGGAAGGGACAGATCATGGACTGATTAATTTAAAAGTACTTATTTAGCCCTTAAAAATGAAAGATATTTAAGCTGCAAATAAAAAAGTAAGAAGCCATCATCCTCAGGGAACCCGTGTTCTTAAGGAGGAAGAAAATGCACAGAGGAGCTTTCAGCTACAAGTCAGATGGAAAGATGCCCTAGTCCTCAGGATACAGTGGCAAAGCAGATGATGGGCCATATCTCTTCCTTAACATTTCCATGGCGAACATGACGCTCATCTCTGAAGTTGAGCCATTTGAAAGGGCCAAGGATTCTGGTGGCGAGGCCTTTCTTTTCTGGATCTTCATCAGCTGTGGTTGCTGAGGCAGGGCCTGTGGCACCTGAAGAGATATTTGTCAAGATGAATCTCCATAATGGTCACTCCTTGAGAAAGTCACAGGGGTCAAAGGAAGAGCAGAACTCGTAGTCTGAGCAGAACTTCTGTTCTTGGGGCTCGTGGAGTTATTTGTCTATTAGTAGAAGCTGACTGACAGTTGTCGTTGGTGGTGGTTGCGCTGGTGGTGGTGATGATGGCAGGTTCCTTCTCCATAAAAGAAGTTTTCTTCCGGGACAGTGGTCGAGATAGGCTGGAAGCAGGGGCGGTGATCTGGAGGAGGCTTTTTAGGCAGCACGTCTTGGGCTGTCTTTATTGAAGTCTAAGGACAGGTGGTGGTCAAGATGGTAGCAGTGGTTTGACCCTCCTGGCCGTGTTACTCTTGTCTCTCAGCTGTGTCAACGGTGGCAGCTGGTTGGCAGGTAGTGGCTGTGTTACCTTGAGAAATGTACTTATGTCTTTGGGCTTTCACCTGCCCCGGTGTAAAATAAGTGGGCTGGACTTCATGATCTCCTCAATCTCTTCCAGTAAAGCAATGATTCTATATCCCTATGATCTCTCTGAGCCTTAGTTTGCTCATGTAAAATGAACATCATAATACTTAATACTTCTCATCTCCCAAAGTTGTGATACAGAAAACATTCTGTAAGCTATAAAGCACAGCAGACTAAAGGGATAAAATCCAAGATTGTCTCTTGTTACCCAAAGACCACAAAAACACATTTCTTATAGTCTTCTCCCCTTTGGATAAACCAATGATTTTAGCTTAGAATATAAACGTATCACTGCACCATCATACACAAGAGAATGTTTAAATGTGAGTAACATGCAAGTGTATAGGAATAGCAATATTTAAAAATTGCACCACGGTTTCCAATTCTACTGACTGGATGTAAAAAAAAATCACTGTAACAAAATTGAGCTGTAAAGCCAGAATCTGTTATTAAAACGTGTTCATCTTTCAATACATTAAATAAGAGAAATCTAAGACCGCTTTTAAAGCCTCTCAGATTTGTTTTAAGAATTTATTTTGCCATTCCTTTGACAAGCATTCATTCAGCTTATTTATAAACCATCCACTTCCCTCTCTTCTTCTTTTTCTGATATTCTGGGTCATCTCGTTAAAATAATTCCATCTTCCCTTGTTCATTTCTTTCCTTGCTTCATTTTTTCCTTCTTTCTTCATTTCTTCCCTAGGTCCCCTTATGATCCACCAGAGAGAGAGTGCAGCCAAAATCAATAAGAAGCCCTCTAAATAGCTTATCTTCTGATCCCAAAATGCTGTCCAAAGCTAAAACACTAAGGACATTTTCCAGTAGCCACTATTTCTGAAGGGGAGACAAAATTCTCACCCTCCTGAACTAACAGACATTGTAGAACCTTCCTTATACAAGTAAAAGAATTGAGCTTAATCTGTCATTGGATCCTTAACTTCCTTAGCGTACTTCCAAGGTCTACCATCAACTGACTTCCATACTTTAGTCCCTATCGTCAATCTTCCCTCCAACCTCAGTCCCATCCGGGATCACGATCACAAAGCATGCTTTTCAGTACAGAAGAGCCCTCAATTTGGCCTCAGACATCCTGAGTTTGAATCCCTGCTCTACTACTTGCTACCTATGTGACTCTGGCCAAGTCACTTCCTTGTGTGGGCTTCAATAAAAAGTAAAGTGACTAAGGTAGGTTGGTTCATCTTCCTTTCCAGTTCTAGATCCAAAACTTGCCTCTCTTCCACATTGGACACCAATGACGCCCACAATATTCTCTTCAAGAAAGTTCCATACCCACATCAATTTTCACTTCCAGTGCCACTGCCCTTGTCTTAATGTCTAAATGACACTCTTGTTGACAAGGTAGTTACATCTGTCACTGTGGCGCGCACCAGTGAACAGGGTGAGATGTAAAACCTGACGGCTGACAGACGGAGGATGACACTGCTTGAGCTTTCTTGTTTCAGGGTTGACGGCATGGGATAATTGATAAAGGCCCAATGCTGGAGTCACGAAGATCCGAGTTCAAGATTTATATCTGATACTTAATGGTCATGTGACTGACTACAGACTTAACCACTCGGTGTACCAGGCAGCTCTGCAAGACTATGAGTTACAACATGGTTAGCAATGCAGATTGGTATACTGAGATTCCCCAGCACTCAGAACCAAAGAAATCACAGATCCTTCCTTTACCTCGCTAGAAGAAATCAGTCACAGAGGGTTAGGATTAGGGTTAAGATAATGTCTCGGTAATGATCATTCTCTGAGACCTCACAAAATACATAATGTATTTATCCAATGTGTTTAGCATGTGAAATGGTATATAATGCTTATCTGTCTTTATGTCTTATGTCCCAAGTTATCGTAAGCTCCAAGATGGCAGGAAGCATGTTTGATCAAAAGTCTGTATCCTACCCCAGACATATAACCCTGTGTTTTGTCTATACCTGTTTGAGTGGAACTGAACTGCAGAATTTAAATCTTTAAATAAAGAAATATCACCGTATTGCTGACATAGTCTCCCCCTCACAACTCAACACTGAACCTCATCATGGAATTCATACTGATCTCATAGTTCTGAATTTCGGATTGTTGGGTTTTTGGAATCATCTTCACTGAAGTCCTCTGTGACATAAATGCTTCATTGTTCTCTGCTCTTGAAAGAGGTTATCATACTCATCTTTAAACTAGAAAATCAAAATGGTAACAAAACCAAAATAAGCATTTAAAAATCATGAAAATGAGAAAGAGATAAAATGGAAACTGAGAAGACTATACAAATGGTACACAAAAACCATGAGCTATATTTTTAAAACTAACAAAATAGATAAACTTTTTGCTAATATGTATTTCAAAAAGGAGTGAAAAATCACAGTTGCAAATAAAAAACCCCACCTAGTCAAATTCACAATGAAAAGAGTAAATTAATTATCAGAATCAATAACCCACAGTTCGATGCTAGCAAAATCCTTTTTGGTTTTGCTAATCAACAGAAGAAGAAGAAAAGGGATGATTACCTACTAAATGTAAAATACCTGAATTAAGAAAAAACAGAGGTCACAACCAGCCAAATCACACAAAGTGAAGCTTCCTAAACTAGAAATGATTTGCCAAATAAAAAACAAAATGGCTACATGACTAAAAATGTCTCTCTCAGACTACCAAAGGAAGTACATAAGGAGTGCTAAAACAACAAAGAAAGAACAGAAAGGTAATTATTAGCTTAATGACTAATGCAGACCCAATTTCAATGCCCAATAGATTTCACTGTCTAATTATAAAATCACCTCATCAGCACAGAACAACAGTGGGAGAAGCCAGCAAATGCAAGTCAATCCAAAGTTTACCCATCAATTTAGGATAAAGGGGTGACAGCTTTAGCAACCCTCAATCTTATTAGACTCACATAATAGTAAAAGTGATGCACATATGAGTTCTGTCTCTAAGATTATCTTGTGCTCACTTGGATAATTATCAAAATGTATTCAGTCATATCTAAGATTCATTTTTGAACACCCTAAAACATGAATAAAACCGGTGTGTACATTTTTAGACAGCTTACTGAGTAGGCTCAAGAAGTCATCAAAAGAAGAGGGTAATTGTTTTCTTTTGAATGTGCCATTTTCAAATGAACAGTTACCATTTTAACAACTTAAGAAAAACAAAAGGATTCACTCTCCTACCTTGTGATTGTGATATTGCTTTGACACGTAGCTGATTCATAAACTTCTAAAAGGGGAATAATAGTTCATTGTCCTTTTCATTGCCTTCTTCAACTCTGGCGTCACTGCAAAGCTAGTTTAAGCAGGCTCCTTCTTAGACGCACGCTGTCCCAATAGGCCACCTATTCTAGGGCTTTGCCCCAGTGTATCGTCAACCAGAATTGTTGATGATCCGGTAGGAAGAAAGATGTGATTAGGGAGCAGAAATGGAAAAAATGACTCAATATTTCTCACTCATTTAAATTTGCTTTTTAAATTCTTCATCAGATCACAAACGCAGTTTCAGGAGAACTGAAAAAACTGCTTTTCTTCTTAAAGACCACACCCTGAGCCAAGCTAAACAGGAGGAAATTAATTTTCAGGTTCAAGAGCTCAGTTTAGGCAATGCCAAGGTCACTGGTTAGTAGTGAGGACAGAACGCTTTTCTGATGACTAAAGAAGTCTATGTCACTTTTCCTTTCATTTTCTTGTATTTCAAATTCCTCTTCTATAGTCTCCCCTTTGTTTTGTTTTCTATTTCTTCCTTCACCTTTCCTTTCTCTCCTAATTGATAGTGGGTTTTCCCCCCCTTCAATTTCTCTTTCTATTCTCTACCCTCTTCTGATCTCATTTCTGCCCATTTGGAAAGGAAGAGAATTACCCCTAAGTCTGCCACCTTACCAGACATTTCTTAGAAGATTTGCTCTCTACGCTAAGGATACAAAGACAAAATACTCCCTGCCCTCAAAGAACGTATACTCCATTGGGAGGGAAGATATGTACGCTGACAAATAAGTCAAAACACACAAAGTGATTTGGGGGAAGAGGGGAAGCACTGTCGGCTAAGAGGACCACAAAAGGTTTCCTGTAGGAGGTGATATGTGAGATGAGACTTCAAGAGAGCTCAGAATTCCAAGAAGTGGAGGTGAGGAGGGAGGGCATTCCAGGGATCGGGGGAAGGGGCAAAAACAAAGAGACAAGAGATACGTGAAGACTGAAGGAGGAAAATATTATTCTGGGAGCCCTGTCACAGAACACTGAAAAAGGAAGTCAGCAAGGAAAAGAAGCTCCATCCAAGTGCCACTATCCTAAGACACTAGAAATCTCTAGGGACACTTTGATGAGGAGTCATGCAAATCCCATACAACAACATTGCAGTCTCAAATGAATCTTTATATCTGTTTCCACCAGCCAAAATTTGCTGGCAGCGACAGGTTCTCACAAATCAAGATATAAATTTCTCAGAGCACATGACTGGACTGAGAGACTTGCAAATTCTACTACTAATCATTTTCTGAGCCAGGAATGGAAAAGCACTTAACCAGCAGATTTTCTATGAGACCTAAGAAGGTCCCTTTTCCAATGCAGTATCAATCAATCACCAAATCTGCAATATGCATTGAGCATCTAAGATAGCCATCTCCCACTGGTTGTCCCGTAGCTATCTCAAACACAACATGTATAAAACAGAACTCGTCGTCTTTCCTTTTAAAGTCACCTTTCTTCGCAATGTCCCTATTACCATCGAGGGCACTGTCATCTCACCAGCCGTCTGGGCTTACAATCTCAGCAGCTTACCAGAATCCTTCCTCACTTTTGTTCACCCCACACATCCAATTTGTCCCCAAGTCCTATGGTTTCTACTCTTACAATATCTCTCAGACACATTGCCTCCTTTCTCCTTTCAATAACACTGCCACCATCCTAGGTTAGGGCCTCATCATCTCTTACCCACACTATTGAAACAAATAATTGGCCATCCTGCCTCCACTCAGATGCCAAGGTAATTTCCCCAAAGCACATGTCGGACCACATCGCCCCACTCCTGCCTTGCTCAAGAAGCTCCAGAGGCTCCCTATTACCTTTGGCATCAAATACAAATCTCTTCAATATTTGAAACTTTTTACAACCGGGCCCCTTCTGACCTTCCTAGTGGGGTCCAACTTCATTAGCTGGTTCCTCAACCACATCACATCTCCCTTCTGCTCTCCATTGTGTAATGACTATTCTCCATGCTGGGAATGCCATACCCCCACACACTAGCCTCTTATTTCTCTAACGTCAAGACTCAGCTCAAATCCAACCTACTCCAGGAGGTCTTTCCTGCTCACCATCCCACTTGAGCTGTCTTCACAAATCATCTCCCACCTACTCTGTAGTTATCTTGTACATAGCCTGGTTGTTTACACAGTGTCTCCTGCTTCTCGAGGCAGGAACGATGTTCGTGTGTGTGCCTGTGTGTACGTGAGTGTGTGCTTCTTCATAACGCCAGAGTTTGGCGTATTCCTCGGCATATAGAAATCACTTCATAAATATTTGTTGATCTGGCTAGTATAGCTCTCTGTGGGACGGGACACCAAAAAAGTGGTTCTAGGCTCTGTCCTCAAGAAGCTTAGAGGCAAGTTTGAAAGGCATTAAATGAAATACAGAGACAATGACATAAATTTTCAAAATCAAAAACACCCAAAGCCTTAGAAAAGTATCAAATGAGAACAAATTCATGGAAAGAGTAGAACATTGTAAGGCTTGAAGGGAGGCTTTGTGGAGCTGGAACCGGAAGTCTAGGTAAGATTCTGTCCAGTGGAGAAGATGGAGGTTAGGAAGAGAGCCCTAAGAAATGGAACAAGAATGAGCACAAGCATGGAAGCTATAATTTGTATGGCATGTTCCACAGACAAAGAAGACATCGCTTTGATAAGAGAAGATTCAACTAGGGGAATGATAAAAAATACAACCAGAAAGGGGAGCAGGGCCCTTCAATGCCAGCCTGACAAATTGAAACCTCCTATAGAAACAGGGAGGCATCAAGGACTTTTGATTAGGGAACAATGTGAAGAATATTTTTTCTTTATAAGCAAGATTATTTTAGCAGTGCTGTGCTAGATGAATGGGGGGTGTAGTGGGTTGGAGGCAAACAGACCAGTTAGGAGGGTGGATGAAATAAGCAATGGACTAGAAGTCAATAGCTCCATGTTCTGCTCAAACTATACCACCGGCTAGTTGTGTGACCCTGGGCAAGTCCCTTCTATCTCTGACCTTCACTTTCCTCTTCCATTAAATAGGAGTGTTAGACACATGATCTCTAAGGCCCCTCTAAGCTCAATAGATCTTGAGTGATGACATTGGGAAGGGAAGGAAGAGAAATAGATACATCCGTTACCATACACAGTTAAACAAGCTCCTAAGTAAATTCAGGACTTCAAAGAATGCCTTTGATTCCTAACCACACACCTATCCTCCCCAGACACTCTACCGTCAAAGAGATTGTCCTTTTTGAACAGCACCCAGACAATTTCAAGGGTGAAAATTATAGACAGAAAAAAGCAATGAACATCCAGCACCATCAATTTTGCCAGGACTTTTCATCCATATGTAAAGTCTGCGATCCTCCCACCCAAAAAGAAAGGGGAGCCAAGCCAGAATATAATTGTCAGTCCCCAAATTCACTCTGTTATCAGCTCTCTCAGAGAGGACTTCAGACAAAGAACAAGCCAGTGCCAAGGAGAGCGAATGCTGCCCCAAGACATGTGTTTCACCCAATCTGAAGCTGCAGAATCTGAGTGTCATCATCATTTTGGTGGACGATCTGTAATCACAGTTAATTTCCCTCTTTCTTCCTTTGCCACAAAGCCATAGCTGTTAGCCCCTACTTTATATGCTGATTGCTGGCAAGACACAGGAATTCAATTATGCTACAGTGTTCTGGGGCCTTTTATGTCCCCTGCCTTAACTTGGCCTGACTGAATCAGCAAAAGACTCAGCCACCTTTTAAAAAAAATAAATCACATTTTTGTTCCCATGCAAGCAAGGATCAACGTCTTCCTTGTCAATTCCCCCCACTGACTTCAATCGACATGAAATAATCACTTGTGGCATCTTAAAATTCAGAAAGACTCAGAATTACGGCCATTCTTCTAAGCACAGTCTCATGCTCTTGTCCCCACCATGGAGCTATCTGCCCGGGAGACACTAAGTAGTTACTCAGTGATCTCAAAGGGAGAAAAAGGAAGACGGGCAAGTTGACTAAATAAGAATGACTTACTAAGAGTCCTCAGAAACCTTTTCCAAATATTATAAATCAAAGTGAGAAAAAAAAAGTGGGAGGGTTGGTTCTGGTGGTGAGGATGCCACACTGGCTGCATCAGAGCTATGATACTAGCCTGAGCTGTCCAAGGTACCCTCAGAATCAAAGAATTCCTTCAAGAAGGAATACCACCCAATGGGCAAGAGAACGGATACCTTCGAATCCCTCTTTTAGCCTTTAAATCACAGGATCATATACTTACAGCTGGAAGGGGCCTTCAAAGTCATATGGTACAACACCTTCATTTTACATTGAAGGAAACTACTAAAGGGACTAAAGGAAGGAAAAGGATAAAGGGATTTAGGATTCAAGATCTTGGTAATAATGAGTTTTTTTCAGGAGTTAGGAGAGAAAGGAAACAAATGATTGTTAAGTGAAAAATAAATGAAAAAAATTTAAAAACTTATCAACACGAGCATATCAGTACTAAAGAGATAGGCCTTTACAGAAGGTACTAAGTAGCCTGGGATCCCTGAAAATGGCTCCTCAAATGCAAACTAGATTTCTCTCCCCTATTTCTAGTCAATTCTCTGTCTAATTCACTGTCTACAGCAGCAGTCACACAGCCATTCAGAGACTAACTCAATGGGCTGCCTGTCTAGTTGCATGTCAGTCAATATGAATGTCAATATGCATTCTTTACCCATTTTGTTTGTCCAGTGTGGATGGTTAAGCCAATCTCATTCTTGTTACTGTGGATTCACAGTAAAAATGCTGAGGACCTGTCCCAGTCTCATTAGAAAACAACCATCTTCAGCCTACCATTGACCAATCCTTACTGGCTACTGACAGAGGATATTTATAGCACACACATAGTAGATGCACACATACAGGTATATTTATGTGTATCTTAAAAGCTTCATTACTGCTGGGGTTTGAGCCATTTTTCTCTATTCCACTCCCACCAACACACACACACACACACACACACTCATCATAATTCTGTTCTATCCTTGTTTCTCCATGCCTGTATTACAGAATCACAGATCTCAAGTTAAGAGATTTTAGAGAAACACAGACAAGTAGGACAGCCACGAAAGTGGAATTTTGAATTTATTTTATAGTTAAAAGAGAAGAAAGCAATAAAGGACAGATATGCTACTTCATGTGTGAATCCTCTTTCTTCTATTGTGTGTTTATTTTAACTGATGTTTCTTAAAAATAAAGAAAAGAATTGGACAAAAATAGAAGTCTAATACTCCATCTAGTCCAATCCCATCAAGGTCTAAATGAGCAAACTGAGGCCCTGAAAGTGACAGACCAGAAAATGAACCACTAGAGTTTTCTCTTCTTCTCCTCCTTCATCAGGGTGTTTTTTGGCCACCACAATCATGACCGTGTCTCTCTCTCTCTAGCACTGCTCCTCTCTGCTCTTGTCTCCTAGGATCAAAAAGTATCAAAGCCGGAAGAGGCCTTGGAGATCACCAGAGCAATGAAATAACTTGGCCACTGTCTTACAAGTACTAAGTGACAAAGGCAGGATTCAAGCCCGGCTTGTGTGATCCCAAAGCCAGGCCTTTGTGTGGTCTACTACCCTGCTATTCATTTTTCTACTGGGGCTCAGTGTTAAGAGATTTGGAAGCCTCTAGTAAGTTTAAGACCAGACTGTGGGGAAGGGATGAGAAAACATAGAGCCAATTGGGGAAATGGAGGAGAAGCAGTACTGGGGCAATGGATCACTCTGCTAACCAGCCACCAAAAAAATCCAGAAAGTATCAAAGGGATAAGAGCTTTCCTAAAATATCAAGCTCCCCAGTGCCAACAAATGGTCCAGGACCAGCCCAAAGATAATCACCTGCTACCTAGAGCGGCCAGAGAGGGCCTCATTCAGCAAATTTCCCACAATGAATGGGAGCCCATCGATCATTTTGTGGGGAACTTTGCTTCTGAAAGAACGGGTTAGGCTCCATGAGCGCTGCCTCTAGAGGGAGGGTCATCAATTTGTTCAGTGTTATTTACAGAATCATTTCCAAGCCATGGAGCAATCGGTCTTTGCTATAGTAAATAAATTGAAGGAAGGCCACTTCTATTGAAATTGCTTATTGTTCTAGTTCACGTGGCGTTAAGGTTTCAGTCTTCTTTCCATCATCGTACGATGACACGAGAGCAGAAATTCCGAGCTCTCCCGCTGTTTCTGCCTTGTCAGTTTCACAGCACATTATCTTTTATTTGTCAATATCCAATCTTCCGCACGTCTGCTTGGGAGGGGGGAAGTAGTGAAATTAAATCATTGGAGTTACTGAAGATTCCAAGCGCGACGTGGCGTTTCAAGTCAGAGCATCGCTAATTCTACGAGAAGAACTTGATAACAATTGGTACAGTTGTTCCATGGTTGAGCAATTTTCACAAAGGGAAAAAAAAAGTCTTTTTCTCTGTATGTTCAGATGGCTAATAAGGGCTTAACTAAAGTCAATAGGGAAAGGCAACGGCAGACACACTGAGGTGACAAAAAGCTTGCTTTCCAAATAAACCAGAAACTTATTCTCCCATCGAATCCTCTGTCATCCTATTTTATACAATAAGTGGCAAGTGGGATGTACCGCGGCTCACTCATCACACAATTTACTGATACCGTTTTACGCAATGTACCGCGTCAGGTACTGGGGAAGATGCAAAGATAAACAAGACGTGAACTCTGTCCTCAGAGAGTTTTCAGCCTAGTTGGGGCAGATTAAGGCACACTGGGGGAGAAAATAAGAGAAAGAGAATAAGTGCGTGAGAGGAGGACAGTGGTTCTAGAAGTTCAGTTGACGGCAAGACCACTTCCAGGGATTACTGAAAGTCCCATGGAGAAGAAGCTACTGAAAGAATGGGCACGATGTCTACAAGGGAAAATGAAAAAGGGAGAGAAAGTCACTATTCCAAGAAGAAAAAGGAATAAGAAAAGAGAAGAGTTGGGTTCCAGGTTATTCGAAGTTCTTCATACTCCTAGATGTCTAGGCACAGATGTGAGCATCTGGAACACTGAAGTTTCGTTTGCTATCTGTTCTGTTCTTTTCCAGGAGAGAAAAAGAAAAATTAAGCACAGTAGTTGTTGAAGGAGGTAGAAAACAAGGGTGTGCACCCACTAGCACTAATACGAATCCTCCTCCACAATAATTTAAGAGTTTGTACAGGAGCTGTTAAACCCCTGATTGTGAGTCATCTACTACCAGAACAAGAAGCGGGGCCACCGGGAAAGGAACAGCCCTCAAACCGGCCCAGACTGTGGGCAATTGCACTCATGTCAAGGCTTTTAGGGGGTCGCATATGTGAAAGGAAGACAAATCTACCATCCAGATACAAAGAGTTTTTTGTTCTTTCCCTCTGGACAAAAAAGGCCACTCCTCAGTTCTACATCAAGAAAAGACCCCTCCCAAGCCAGAGCCACTTCAACACATTCAACTGCCATGTGTCTAATATGCATCCATCCAAATGGAGAGAATGCCAAGATGCAGAAAGCGGCGGGTCCAATTTTCTGATGGCAATTGCTGGAGGCCTGCAGTGGTGAGCCTGCCTCCTCTAATGTATTTGGGAGCACAGAAGAAATGACTTCAATATAATACAACTCTGGCTGGCCTTCCTGGGGGATGCATTTGGTGATTTTAAGCTCAGAGTTTTGCTTTCTGGCCAACAGAGCAAAAAGCCTTGAGAAGAAAAAAAATCTTTGGTTTTAAAGTTGTAAAAAAAATTCCCCACGTGAGGTCAAAGTGATAGGACAGAATTAGCAACACCTTCCTTTCTTCAGCTCCCTATTCCATTTCTTGATTTCAAAGAGATCTTCTTCTTCAGCTGGAGCAACGGAATGAAATATGCCAGGTGTCTTTATGGGGCCATAGTGGGCTATTATATCTCCTTTTTTATTGCTTGGCTGTCTGTGATGGGCAGAGATCTGGGGACTAGTGCTACCTCTGCTACCAACTTGCTGCATGACCACTGTCAGACTTCCACCTGCCTCCCCCCCCCCCAGGAAGATTCAGCTTCTCCATGCAGGAAATGAGGGAATATCCGAGCTGGAAAGCTCTGATAGTTTATGACTCAGAAAGCTGAACCTTGCACTGGAGCACAATCCGACTCTAGCCTTTGGTTTCTTAGTAAGATATCAAAATAAATGAATACAAAGAAAAGCAGTGACTGGCTCCCAGTAGGGGAACTTCTTCCTCAAATGCAGGCTCTGATCCATCCTCCACTCAGAAGCTAAATCCTAGACAGTCATTTGAGGTATCAGAATATTAAGTGAATCGCCCAGGGTTCCATAAGAAGTTGACAGAAGAGGGTCACAGGATCATAGATTTAGAGCTAAAAATGATGTCTGAGGTCATTAAATCCAACCTCCCTCAATTTGGGGAATCTGAGGTGCAGAAAAGTTAACTCACTTGTCCAGGGCCATACAGCTAGGAAGAGTTCAGGTCAAAATTGGAACTCCTCACTTCCTGCCTCCCAACCCTGTGCTCTATCCACTACACTACGCTGCCTTGATTTCTAACTAGCACGAGCCTCATTAGTTCAGGCTCTCCTGATGTAGTAGCCCTAAATTGAGCATGGGCTTGGTTTTGCCCTAGCTATCAAAAGGGGGGTTGCCAAAGCAAATTAAGGGCATAAAGCAAGTTTCAGAGGGATGCTTAACCTACATGGGAAAACAAGCTCAGTTCCTAGCACTTAAAAAGGCTTTAGCAGCAACCATTTGCATGTAGGTAATCAATACACTAATTACAAACGATTCTTTTTTATTCAATAAAGAGAGCCTTGCAGTGGCCAGGCATAGTTAGGCAGGAACTCATGCGCTCTCATCTACCTGAGAGCACTGAAATTGTTCACATCTACTTTGGAATTTCCACTTTCCGGTCATCTGAATTCTTGCCATCTTCCCCAGCAATTCAGATGAATGAACTTATCCTCTTCTCCAACCTCCCAAGGCCCTGTGGTCTCAAAGGAACCATGGGGCCACCCTGGATGCAGACTTTAATAAGGGGCTCCGTGATTTGCCGCGATCAGACCCTTTTAGTAATCGGACACCTGAGCACGAATTAATTGTGATTCCCAGAAAGTTAGACCTGGGAGAACCATCTTCATTTTCCCAGTGTAAAAAGGCAGCCCCAAGAATGGGAAGACACTTACTCAAGGGCACACAGCCATCAACTGCCAGAGCTGAGTTACAAACAGGTCAGTCTCAGCTAGTATGGTCTTCATATGAGTAAACACAACCCCTCTGAGAATCCAGAACTAGCTGCCTGCGCTCGATGCTTCACCAGCCAAGAAGGTGCCGCCAGGACTTGTATTCTATTGGAAGAGCCTCTGGGAATTCGGTGACATGTCTGTGTCACAGAGAGTCAATGGAGGAGGACTGGAGGCATGATCTTGGCAAGTTGCTTCCCTTTCCTGGGCCTCAGTTTTCCCTTCTCTAAAACGGAGATCAATCAAAAAGTATTTTTGGTAAGAATCTCCTATGTGTCAAGTACATGATGTCCTGGGTGCTGGAGATACAAAGAGGAGTGAAGGAGTCCTTGCCTGAAGAAACTTAGAACACAGAAAAAAGAGTCAACATAGAAGGTGACTCCAAAGGAGATAATGTAAAGTGGTTTTAAATCTCAATTTCTTAAAACTACACTTAAGACTTTGGGGACGCTCTATACAAAGAGATGTACTAAGTAGAGACAGGATAATTTGGAAGGGAAGGACTAGAAGCTGGAAGAGGGGGGAGCATTAACAAGGAGCCAGGTAAACTGAGCCTGGAAGGGAAAGAAAAATTCTAAAGGGTGAGGTGGAAGGGGAGAAAGGAATACATCCCAGGTACTGGGAGGGAATGAAGACGAAAGGTGGAAAGTCTGCTGTGTAGGAGGAACTGGATAAAGGCCATTTGGACCAAACCACCGCTTTTCAAACTGGATGCGAGGGACCCTGAAATGTCCCAAGTTTGTTTTGTCTTGTTTTTTTTAATGAGCCTTATTCCAGAATAGAATAGAGTAGAATAATAATTCTAAAGGATTTTACTACAAAGATTCTTGCCAAGTTCTATTTAAATTGAAGAGTTATACCATTGCGGCAAACTGGGAGAACCAATGTACTAGAAAGGAACACACATGAAGAGAAGTGACATGGACTTCTGTCGCTTGAAAGGTATGTTGAGACCAAGCTATGAAGGCCTTTAAAACTAAACGTGGGGCTTGTTGATCCTAGGACAGGAGGTCTTGACTTTTTTTGCTTCGGCCCTTTGGCACATTGGGGAAAGCTATGGACTATGACTCAAGAATAGTGTTTGAGGCTCACGTTCATAATGAAAAGAAAGGAAAAATTTCAGTTCATGGTCAGTGAAAATAAAGTTGGAATTTTTTCCCATGCAAGTTAAAATGGATCCTCTGAAATCTATATGTGACCTCAGGTTAAAAAACTGTGTCCTACTTAGGCATGGTGCTATATGCCTAAGCTCCCTAGTTGTTCTAAGGAGGCAATTCTAAGACCATAAGGTATCCTGATTCCCCACTGGGGAAAGGCATTTACTCTCCCCAGGATCTCCATATGAAGATGAAATTGCAGGTCCCTATATCATTGCTGTACCGGGGCCCATAGAACGCTGGACTTGGGCATCAGGAAGATCCAACCTGAAATCCTGCCTCAGACAATTACTAGATGAGTGACTCTAAGTGAGTCACCAAAGCTCTCTTTGCCTCAGTTTCCTTCATTTGTAAAAAGGAGATAATAACAGCACCTCCTTCCCAGGGATGCTGTGAGTTCAAATGAAGTAATAGCTTCTAGAAAGCCACATGTAACCCTGCCTTTTATCCCTTCACAATTCCAAGGTAACCTTGGGACTGGCTCATCTTACTCTTTTAATTTGCCTGCCTTTTGGTAAATAAGTTTAAACACTTATTCTCCAGAGGTTGCAATAATTTACATGGGACAGTGGATAAATCTTGGAGTGTGGAAGACTCAACTTCCTGAGCACAATTCTGGCTTCAGACACTCATTATGTGAACCCAGGCTAGTCATTTCACCCAGTTTGCCTCAGTTTCCTCATCTGTAACATGAGCTGGAGAAGGAAATGGTGAAGCATTCCAATATCTTTGCCAAGAAAACCCCAAATGGGGTCTCAAAGAGTCAGATGTGACTAAACAATAACAGATAACTCTAGATCTCTTGAAAATTATCACTTTTCCCAACTCAGAATCTTTACCTTCTTTTAAGCTTCAGTTCAAGCATCATCTTCCCTATGGAAGGCCTTGCTTCAGCTCTCTCATGAAAAACCAAACTTCATAGTTATTTTGTGTCTATTTTGGTGTTATTGAAATGACTAAAGAACAAAAACGAGTGCACTCGGACATTTTGTCCATCTCTGTCACTGGAATGTTCTGCGTATATATCTGAAGCAACTGGGGGCGCCAGAGCGCACAGAGCACTGGGCCTGGAGTTCTGAGTTGACCTCAGATTCTTACCAGTATAGTGCAGAATGTTGCAGATGTGTACCACTGTAGCGCTTGACTTTAACTGTTATTACAAGGGAAAGTTGTTGGTGTAGGGTTTCTCCGTGTGTGGGGAGGAGGGCACCAGTGGGACATCTAGACAGAACTCAGACACAAAAACCGAAAGCTTGAATAAAGCCATATTGAAGGACAATGACAAAGTGGTACCGCTGTGTTGGTCAAGAGAAGTTCATTGCATTAGCAGCTTCCAAAGTCATCACTAGTGCCTGAATTGCGCCCCGTTGCTCATCTGTTGCAGAAATTAAACTCAGCATCAAGTTTCGATTGGTTTCATCACATATAAGTGAGATAGTGTGAGAGGACAGAGCACACCTCCTTGGAAATGTTCTGAGATGGCTGGGAAAATAATACAAATAAAGTTAAGTCATGTAAGTCAGAAAAATCCTGAAAAAAGACTATTAACACCTACCCACAAACAACACGGTAGCCACTGGGGATCATTGGAACCTAATCCTTACGAGAGCACTTTGCAAACAAAATGGTAATATCTTGGCGAAGCAAATGTAGACTAAGAAAGTGGAGCAGCTAAGAACAGCAG
The DNA here is from genome assembly GCF_902635505.1 of Sarcophilus harrisii. Lineage (NCBI taxonomy): Eukaryota > Metazoa > Chordata > Mammalia > Dasyuromorphia > Dasyuridae > Sarcophilus > Sarcophilus harrisii. The sequence goes on from NC_045432.1 coordinate 42,315,375, forward strand.
GAATTCCTACTAGTGCCCCCGCTACTCCTTTAGCACAGGAGTATTTGGTCTCACAAGCACTGTGGGAACATGGTAGTTTCTCAAGATGTGTCCTTAGAATTACCAAGGCAGGAAATCAAAGACCGCATTTTGGAAAGTCATTGATAAGCGAGAAGATATCTCAAGGAGAGAGACCAAAATGATGAGGGACCTCTAGATCATGGCTATCGGAATCTCCTGGGATCTGGGGATGTTTAGCCTAGAGAAGTAGTTCCGAGAGTATGATCTAGAGACCTTCTCCTACCTCTGACTCCTTCAGAGGGTCTGTGAGGTCACAGCTATTTTCATAATAATACTGAGATGTTATTTACACACCTCACATAAACAGGTCTTTGAAGTTCTCAATATTTTTTTTGCTTGAGTGAAGGGATTTTGACACCAAAAAATTAGAGAAATACTACCCTAGAGAAGATTCAAAGAACATCCAACTATGTTAATGTATGTTTAATTGGCCCATGCTGCTGTGTATCAGTGGACAGCGTGTGGTAAATCACAAGGCATGTGAGCATAATGGGGACTGCAGAAGTCAGATAGATGAGCAAGACAGATACCCAACAAAGGAATCAGGGGCCCATGTCACCAAGGCGGGTGGCTCGGCGCCTGCAGGGATTCTCACGTGAGGCTGTGCTGTATCAAGGACTGGAGGGAGCTGAGGAAATGATGTTAAATTGGTATTTGGTGCATAGATCAGCAAATGTGGCCCTTCCTTATGGGTCTCACTATGGTTCTCTATTAGGTTCTCTGCAGCAAGGCCCCCTTTCTATACCAGGGACCACTTTCCTCACCATCAAGAGTGGAGAATGGATCTCTTTATGGTCCTTCAAGTGAGTGGATGGTACCAGGGTTGCAGATGGGATTCCTGGTCAGCGAAACCTTGTACTAATTGGACAACTTCTGAGGTCTCCTCCTACTCTCTGACTCTGTGCTTCTAAAATAACTAGGTTGGGCCAGAAACTTTATTTTTGCCAGAGTATAATCCATTAATTTATTAGATTTCATCTAATTAGCAGGAACTAGGCTAAAGTTAACCTATGCATTATGGGGGATATGCATATAGTAGGCATATATGGGAAATAAAAGGACTCACTAGCCACCTATCAAATAATTTAAAACCTTAAGATGAAGTGCATATACTAGATATGATGCTGCTTAAAAACTTATTTTTGGAAATATCAGCTCATCCAGGAAGCCCTCCCTGATTTCAAAAGCTCACAGTTTAAGAGCTCAAAGGAACTTGAGGTAGCGAGACCAAGCCCTTCTATGCAGACCAGGAAAGTGAAGTCAAGAGAGGTTAAGGAACTTGCCTAAGGCCACATAGGGGTTAAGTTTAGAGGCTAAATTGACCAGGTCCCTCAGACTCTTGATCTCTGGGCTCTTTCTACTGAACCTCCCTGCCTCTCTCCTTGGCATTCTCCCAGGACTTTACTTGAGCATCTCTCGAGTGTGTCTCACTTTTAAGCACCATACACGAGGGCCTTCTGTCTTCCTTCTAGCCAGGAGCCACATCCTGAACTCCTTTACCAATCTGGCAAAATCTATGCAGCCTTCCTCACAATGTCTTTAAATGCATAAAGTAAAATCACAGATTTACAAAGGAAACAAATTATCCTGAAGTAGAATGATCCATTTTTTAAACCAAGTACATAGACAATACGTTGTAAACTCCAATGGGTAGACTCTAAGCAACTAGCAGGCAGGATCCATGTCTTAGCCACCTTTGTATCTCCATCAGGGCCTAGGACAGACCTTTCCATATAACAGGCTAATACAGCTTCATCCAGCTGAAGGAAATAAAGTGACAAATACTTTTCTAATTAAAAAAAGATCACCTCCCAAGCCATCCTTCCATGCAGCCATTTTGCTTAAAGCTTGGCCTGTCTGCAAGTCCAGCCCTTGCAGTTAGGGCCCAGCAAGCATTAGCTCCTGCTCAGTTCAGAGGCAAAGGTACAAAAGGAACTCAAGGAGCAAACCAAGTGATGTGCCCTGGGCCGTTCATTAGCTTCCTTCCAAGTCCAGTGGGTGGCTAGTGGGATGCCACTGCGCTAAAACAAAATCAATAAAGGATTTTTCAATTGATTCCATTCCTGTCTCTTATTGGCAGATGCAAGGCTCGGGGAAAGGAAAGAAAAAGCTGAACCATCTTCATTTCTCTTATTCCTTCTTTCCTGTGTGTGCTGCCTTTTAGAAACAGAGAATCACAGATTTCAAGCTGCAAAGGACCTTAGACAGAAGCCAGGTCAGCTCCTTCATGGTCTTTGTCCCACCGATTCAAAGGGGGCTTGGAGCCCTGCACAAGGAGAATGTGAAGGATGATTTCTAAAAGCAACTGATAAAAATCTTTTTTTTGTTCCCATCCAAGTCCCAAAAGCTGTTTCAGAGGGAATGAATCCTAAGGTAATCTCTCTTAATTGGAAGAATTAAGCACATGGACTTCAATATTCATGGACCAATCACAGGAAAGATTACAAAGGTTGGGGCAGATAGGGGAAAAGAGTTACCAAGAAAGGGAAGACTGATGAAAAAAAAAGGATAGGGGTAAAGTGAAGTAGGCCTAACCAGAGACCTTAATAAATAAATAATAAATGATTATATATATATATATATATATATATATATATAGTAGCTCCTCTCTTTGGAAAATGGAACCAAAGACAGTACTCTACCCAGCCTGACTCCTAAAACTGTGCTGCCCGGGACTGATAGGTAAAGACGAAGGGAATTCAGAGTGAAAAAGGACGAGATATGTCTCCCACACACAACTTCTAAATTAAAATTTCATTTGTTAATAAATTCTTCTTTTAAAATTCAAATACCATGCTGGGGGATGGGAGTGGTAAAACCTCTTAGTCATTCACATCTTAGTATGAATCATTTTCATCAGATTGCCTAACACCTCGCTAAAATCTCATGAGAATGAGAGTTTGGAGAAATACAGATGGAAGCTTGGGATGGGACAGTTTTAAGAAGGGCTTCCAGCTAGGAAAACAAGCAGAAGATGGGAGCTAGGTAAAGACAAAGAGGCAAGATGACATCAAAAACAAAACTATTTTATCGTGGAATTTTGCCAGGGCTCCGATAGCCACAAGTGGCCTTCTCTATCTTAGTTAGCAAGCTGGCCTAGAGCCCAAATGAGCACCAAGGCTCTGTAGGAACAAGAAAACACACATCTTCTATACAGTTTCCATCTGGAAATCAGCTTGACTAGAACCTTTGTCACTGGAGAGGGAGGTGCATGGGGAAGGATCTTTGTGAAATTCCTGGTCTGGACTTCTCATGTGGCCTGAGCAGCCCACCAGGGGAGGATCCCTCTCGGTGCAAAGTGATGTGATGAGACATTTCGAGATCAGCGAACTAAGAGACCCATTTCAAGAGCCATGTGACAAAGGAACAAAGAAGGGAATGTAAAAGGAAATGTGAAAAGGATGAAAAGGCCATCGAAGTCAGTGTCTAGGGCATCATGGGTAGAAAGGGATCAGGTACCAGAAAGTCAGAGACAAGGAACAAAGGCTTCCAACTCAGAAATGAATAGGGAAGAAACACAGGAGAAGAGGCCAGGGGAAATCTGGCTGATGCCGGAGCATAGTGAAGATTGCCTATTCAGTCTGCCTTGTAAGACCTCAGCTCTGGGACCCATTGACAGTATCTTGGCCTTGACCAGCCACTGGCCAAGAGGTGCTTTCCCTAACTCTATAGGTGTGATCTCGAGGCATTTAGCACTTTCCCTCTCTGATGAAGCTAGATAGCAGGGTTTAACTATTTGGATTACCTTTCTCGTTATTTGGTTTATGTTTTAATTAAATATCTCACTTACTGGATTTGTGTGTCTTTTGTATGGTCTGATAACAGGGAAATGGACTGGAGGGGAGCTCAAAGTGGGACTTGCCAAGATTATGCAGACAGAGGAAAAATACTAAACTTGGTCATAGAACCTGGGGACAAATCCCAGCTCTCCCACTTCCTGCCTATGTGACCTTTACCTCAGTTTCCTCATCTGTCAAGTGAGGAGGGTGGATCAAGTGCCATCCAACAACACTTCCAGTTCAAGATCTCTGATCATGTGATTTTCTCAGTCAGTCACACGGAAACTGGGGTAGCTAAGAGTCTTTCACTGAGACCAGGAACTTCACCCTTTTATCAACCTCTGAAAGAAGAAATTCAACCCTTGTGATTGCAAATGTAATTTGTTGTTCCTAAACAGTGTCATATCTGCTTAGCAGAAGGCGAGCGCCATGAAAGGAACAACTGTTGCATTTTTCTCTTTATCCTGAGTATTTGGCACAATCCCTTAATAAATACTTAAGGGCACTTAAGTGGCACAGTGCAGAGAGCACCAGGCCTAGAGTCAGAAAAATCCAAGTTCCAGTCTTGCCTCAGATACTCACTAGCTGTGTGATCCTGGGCAAGTCACTTCACCCTGTTTGCCTCAATCTTCACATCTCTAAAAGGAGCTACAGAAGGAAATGACAAACCACTCCAAGATCTCTGCCAAGAATATCCAAAAAAGGGGTCACAAAGAATCGGGCACTACTGAAACAAATGAACCAAAGCAATAAACTCTTGTTGAATTTTTTTAAGCCTGCATGAAAGACTTGCCAGTTGGACATGAAAATTAATAGAAATAGTAAGCTGTAAGCATTTAGAGTGGATGGTGATTAGAGAAATGAAGATTACGACAACTCTGAGACACCACTACACACCTGTCAGATTGGCTAGAATGACAGGGAAAGATAATGCAGAATGTTGGAGAGGAAGTAGGAAAACTGGGACACTGATGCATTGTTGGTGGAATTGTGAATACATCCAGCCATTCTGGAGAACAATTTGGAACTATGCTCAAAAAGTTATCAAACTGTGCATACCCTTTGACCCAGCAGTGTTACTACTGGGCTTATATCTCCAAGAGATCTTAAAGAAGGGAAAGGGACCTGTATGTTGCATGAATGCTTGTAGCAGCCCTCTTTGGTTTTTTTTTTTGTTTTGTTTTTATTGGTTTTGCTTTTCTGCCTTTATTTTTATTTTTTTAAATAACTTTTATTGACAGAACCTATGCCAGGGTAGTTTTACAACATTATCCTACTCACTTCTATTCATTTTCCCCTCCCTCCCTCCACCCTCTCCCCAAAGATGGCAAACAGTCCTATACATGTTAAAAGATTGCAGTGGATCTTGGATATAAATATTGTTAGAACCGAACAGTTTTCTTTTGCTCAAGGAGAATTAGATTTAGAAGGTATAAATAACCTGGGAAGAAGAACAAAAATGCAAGCAGTTTACATTCATTTCCTAGTGTTCTTTCTTTGGGTGTAGCTGCTTCTGTCCATCACTGATCAATTGGAACCGAGTTAGATCTTCTCTTTGTTGAAGAAATCCACTTCCATCAGAATACATCCTCATACAGTATCGCTGTTGAGGTATATAATGATTTCCTGGTTCTGCTCATTTCGCTCAGCATCAGTTCATTATAAGTCTCAGTCCTCTCTGTATTCGTCCTGTTGGTCATTTCTTACAGAACAATAATATTCCATAACATTCATATACCACAATTTACTCAACCATTCTCAATTGGTGGGCATCCATTCATTTTCCAGTTTCAGCCACTACAAACAGGGCTGCCACAAACATTTTGGCACATACAGGGCCCTTTCCTTCTTTAGTATCTCTTTGGGGTATAAGCCCAGTAGAGACACTTTGCTGGATCAAAGGTATGCACAGTTTGATAACTTTTTGGGCATAGTTCCAAATCGCTCTCCAGAATGGCTGGATTATTCACAATTCCACCAACAATGTATCAGTGTCCCTGTTTTCCATTTCCTCAACATTCTGCATTATCTTCCCTGTCATTCTGCCAATCTAACGGGTATATAGTGGTATCTCAGAGTTGTCTTAATTTGCATTTCTCTGATCAATAGTGATTTGGAACACTCTTTCATGAGTATAATGTTTTAATTTCATCATCTGAAAATTATCTGTTTCATATCCTGACCATTTATCAATTAGAATGGCTTGATTTCTTATAAATTAGAGTCAATTCTCATATATTTTAAATGGGTCCTTATCAGAACCTTTGACTGTAAAAATGTTTTCCCAGTTTTGTTTCCTTCTAATCTCCTGCATTGGTTTTGTTTGACAAAAACTTTTCAATTTGATATAAGTCAAAATTTTCAATTTTGTAGTCAATAGTGATCTCTAGTTCTTCTTTGGTCATAAATTCCTTCCTCTTCCACAGGTCTAGAGGTAAACTATCCTATGCTCTTCAATTTATTTATGATCTCATTCTTTATGCCTAGATCATGAACCCATTTTGACCTTATCTTGGTGTACGGTGTTAAGTGTGGGTCAATGCCTAGTTTCTCATACTAATTTCAATTTTCCCAACAATTTTGTCAAATAATGCCTTCTTATCCCAAAAACTGGGGTCTTTGGGTTTGTCAAACACTAGATAATTAAGGTTATTGGCTGTTTTTTCCTTTGAACCTAACCTATTCCATTGATCAACTAGTCTATTTCTTTGCCAATACCAGATAGTTTTAGTAACCTCTGCCTTATAATATAATTTTAGATCTGGTACAGCTAGGCCACCTTCATTTGATTTTTTTTTCATTAATTCCCTTGAAATTCTTGACCTTTTGTTTTTCCATATGAACTTTGTCGTTATTTTTTCTAGGTCATCAAAATAGTTTTTGGGAAGTCTGATTGGTATAGCACTAAATAAATAATTAGTTTAGGTAATATTGTCATCTTTATTATATTTGCTCGCCCAATCCAAGAGCATTTAATATTTTTCCAGTTAGTTAGTTCAGACTTAATTTGTGTGGAAAGTGTTTTTTAGTTTTTCTCATAAAGTTTCTGATTTTCCCTTGGCAGATAGATTCCTAAATATTTTATATTATCAGTAGTTACTTTAAATGGAATTTCTCTTTGTAACTCTGACTGTTGGATTTTGTTAGTGATATATAAGAATGCTGATGACTTATGTGGGTTTATTTTATAACCAGCAACTTTTAGCAGCCCTCTTTGTAGTGGCTAGAAACTGGAAACGGAGTGGATGCCCATCAATTGGAGAATGGCTGAATAAATTGTGATATATGAATATTATGGAATATTATTGTTCTGTAAGAAATGACCAACAGGATGATTTCAGAAAGGCCTGGAGAGACTTACACGAACTGATGCTGAGTGAAATGAGCAGGACCAGGAGATCATTATACACAGCAACAACAAGATTATTCAATGATCAACTCTGATGGATGTGGCTCTCTTCAACAAAGTTGATTCAGATCAGCTCCAGTTGTTCAGCAATGAAGAGAGCCATCTACATCCAGTGAAAGAACTATGGGAAATGAGTATGAACCACAAGATAGCATTTCCACTCCTTCTGTTTTTGTGCGCTTGCATTTTTGATTTCCTTCTCAGGCTATTTTTTTACCTTATTTCTAAGTTTGATTTTCTTGTGCAGCAAAATAACTGTATGTATATGTATACATATATTGTGTTTAACATATACTTTAACATATTTAACATGTACTGGACTACCTGCCCTTCTGGGGCAGGGAGTGGAGGGAAGAGAGGGGAAAAGTTGAAACAGAAAGTTTTGCAAGGGTCAATGCTGAAAAATTACCCATGTATATATCTTGTAAATAAAAAGCTATAATAAAAAAAGAAAAAATTATCCATGCATAAGTTCTGAAAATAAAATAAAAATGAAAATTTAGAGTAGAAAGAGATTTCCTCAGCCTGAGATGGTCAGGGAAGACTTCTCAGAGTAGCCAGGATTAAGCTGTCTGTTGAAGAAGAGGTAGCGTTTGGAAGGGTGGAACTGAGGTGGGAAACATCTGCAGATGAGAGAGTAATGAGGGGGGAAAGCATGGAGGTGGGAAAATGAAAAATATGTCAAGGACTGACGAAGAAAATACACCCTTTATGAGTTCATGGGAAGGTTGATTGGAGAGAGGGCCAATTTAGCTTCTTGGTGGCCTTTCTACCTCTACCGAGTGGGGGTTTCCAGTGGCTGAATCATATGCACATTACTAAAAGGTTTCCTGGGGGTTTATACTGGTGTGTTTGGTTTCACCATTAACAGCTTAAAATTTTTACCAATGGGAGCAGAACAAAGTGAGGGAGATGTAAAGTTACCTACTGGTCTTGGCCAGATCAATCGGGTGATAAAAATCAATCCCACTCAAAGTCTTCTTCATGGACAGCAGATCCTGGGGGAGGATTGCCTCAGTCTCCTGGGTCTGTTTCTTCCTCTACATAATGAAAGAGCAGGACTAAAAAACCTCTGAGGTCCCTTCTGGTTCTGGATCGCCATTCCCATGATGATGCATAATTCCTTCAAAACGCTCCTTCCTTCACTTGAAACCATCATGGCCCATGAAGTCAATATCAGGGTTATGGGATTCTTGGGTGCCCAAAACCTCATTTTCTTTCCGTTGTGGATGCTACTGTAATGTCCTCTTACTCGAGCAGCCCCATCCCAGCTCACAAAGGCCGGCCCAAAGCTCTCTATCGTTCCAGTAGAGCTCAGTGGCCAGGGATCCTAAGACCTTTCTCAAGCAAGTTGTCTATCCCACATGGAGTGGCCCTAGATGTAACTCTAAGAATCCAGCAAGTGAGTCTGCACAAGTGGGCAGAGCTCCCTAATATCCTGGATTTAGAGAGCAGTAAAACTCAATTAGCATCATCTAGGGGAAAGTTTTACAATTTACTGAGCAACAGCCTCAGGGTAAGTGGTATTCCAATCCTCGCCCACAGATTTAGTGGGCAGGGGAGAGGAGTGATTATGGACAATTAACAAGACTCCCCCTCTCCCCAGAGAATTCTTCAAAGGGAAAAAGGATCAGGTAGCTAGTAAAAGGAGATCTGGCCAGGCGAGGTCAGAGCTCAAGGGTAATCAAATTCTCCAAACAAGAGTCACTGATAAGCTGGAAAACGTCCAGGGAGAGTGAAGGGACTTGAGGGTTTGTTTTGTTTTTTTATCACAGGAGGATTTTTTTGAAGGAACTATTCAATTCAACAAGTAATTCAATGAATATTTATTAAGCACTTATTATGTGCCAGGCACTGTGCCAGATCATGAGAGGCAAAAGACAATTACTACCCTCAAGAAGCTTAGATCTAAAAGTGCTTAGCCTACAACAGAGAAGACTCATGAGCACTCAGGAGAGATGTCCTCAAGAACTCAAGGAGCTACTATATGGAAGAGGGATGTGACTTATTCTTCTGGACCAAGGGAGCAGAACCAGGAGCAATGGGCAGATGATGAAGAGGAAGATTAGATTTTAGGTCAGCCATAACCTCCCAACAATTAAGAGCTGTCCAAGAGAGGCTTGTGCTTCCCTGGGAAGCCATTACCTTACCTTGTCTCACTGAAGGTCCAAGAAGAGGAGGCTGGAGGATTTTTTAACTGCTGGAGAGGCAAGAGTTTGAGTGCATAGCCCCCTAAGGACCCTTCCCTTCTATGAGTTATTGGGAGTACCTTCCTCATCATCTTCCCCAGTGGTGCCCTTGGACAGCCTCCAAAGCTCAGTTTTTGACCCACCACATCTAGATGAGGTTTTCTTGTTTCCAGCCTCCAAACGATCCCATCTCCTGGCTGAATTCTCATGTCTCCCTCATCCTCAAAAGCACTCATTCCATTGAACTGTCCCTTCAAGCTACTGGCCCATTTCTGCAGCCCTCGGTGCTGGCAGTGGGTTGGGACCCTGTATAATCAGCACCTCCACTTCCTGTCCTGGTTTCTAACTTCTCCTTGATCTGCCATCCGACCTCCTCGTTTGGCCCAAACCGCTCTCTCCAAAACTCTCCATGCCATCCATTGTTAAATGCCCATTTTTTCTCCCCCCTCATCTGTCCCGACTTCTCTGCAGGCTTCTAGACAATGGATCCCCTTCTCTCTAGCTTTGAGGTGACATTTCTCTCTCCTTGTTCTCCTCTGGCTCGTTCGTTAGCTCTTCAGCCAAGTCACACCCAATCAACACGGCTGTTCCCCAAGACCATCTCTGGCTTTCTGCCCTCCCTCTACACCATCCTACTTTGTGAGTTCAATTGGCAGCCCAACACAGGGATCTATCTAAGCATCCCGCCTTGATTTCTTTCCTGGGCTTTAGTCCTGTAGGATGCTTTTCTGATGTCACACAGGCCTCTCACATTCAACTTATGTAAAACAGAACTCATCGTCTTTCCCCCAAACCCTTCTGAACTTCCCTCTCACTGGCCAAAGACACCACCATCCTCCCATCACCCAATCTCAACCTCAACAGCATCTCTGATTCTTCCATCTCAGTCAGATATCCATCTAGCCGTTTGCTCAGTCTTGTCATTGCTACCAAGGGACGCCATTTCCCACAACAGTGCCTTACACTCACACAGCAGTCATTGCAGTACAGATGCTCTGACCCCACACCCAGATAATGACTAAAGCCTTCCAGTTAGGCTTTCTGCAATCAACTCTCTTCCCAACCCAATCCAATCCCTATTCGATTGTCAAAGTGACTTTCCTAAAGAGCATGCCCCTCCAATTGCGTGAACCCCAGTGGCTCTCTATTAGCTCCAGAATCAAATAAAAAAGAAAAAATGGCTGGCATTCAAAGTCTTTTGCAATCTACCCCTCCCCACTCCCCGCCCCCAAGCTCTTAGCCATTCTTCCAGATATGTCGGCCTACATGCTTTCACCACACATTGACACTCCATCTCTTACACTTCCTTGCATTTCCACCAGCTGTGCCCCATGTTTTGCATGCTTTTCCTCCTCACTTCATACTCCTCACTTCCTTCAAGATTCCCCTCGAATTTTACAATCTGTGGGAGGCTTTCACCACCTCCCTCCCTCCCTCCCTCTCTTTCTTTCTCTCTCTCTCTCTCTCTCTCTCTCTCTCTCACACACACACACACACACACACACACACACACACCCCAATTCCTTCTAATCTCTTCCCTCTGAGATCATCTTTGATTTACACAGAATCCATCTTTTTGTACTTCATTATTTAGATATTGTGCCCCTCATAAGACTGGGATTGTGGAGAGAAGGGAAGGTCCTTTGCCTGCAAATATCTGGAGTTTAGCACATAGCCGCACACAGAAGAAATGTTTTCTTGATGCTTGCCGGTCAACTGTTCCCCCCAAGTTGCTCAGACCCCATCCCAGATTTTGTATTTGTGTACAAGTGCCTTCACTTGAGAGAATGTAAGCTTCCTTAAGGACAGGGGCCATTTTGGTTTTTTCTCGGTATCTCCAGGGTCTCGCTTAGCATAGTGCCTGGCACATGTAGTAGGCGCTTAATAAATGTTTACTGACTGAATGACTGACTAGAACAATCCCTGGCCACTACCTGTTGAGCAATTCCTTGCCATATAGCCTAAGGAAAGGATGTGGCAGAGAAGAAAAAAATATTGGGACTGGAGTCAGGTGGCCTGGATTCAAATCTTGCCTTAGTCATTTATTGTGTGGCCAAAGGCTAAGTCATATAATAATAATAATAGTAACAACAACATGGTTAACACATTTAGCTCTTATGATGGTCCAGGCACGGAGCTAAGTGATTTGCAACTATTTTCTCATTTCACTTTCACAAGCCTGGGAGGTATGTGCAAATATTTTCCCCATTTGGTAGATGAGAAAATTGAGGCAGACAGTGACATTCCCAGGTTCACACAGCCAGAAGTATTTGAGGCTGGATTTGAACTCATTTCTTTCTGATTGGGAGCTCAGCACCCTCACTGCCATTTAACCTGCGGCTCACTTCCTCACGTAGAAAATAAGACTATTAGACTAGATGGTCACTTGGGTCACTCCAAATTCTAAAACTATAATTTTTAAAGTCCAGAGTAATAACAAATTTTCAAAGGTTGCTGACAAGTATCTATATAGTGCTGCATTCGATCAGTCAGTCAGGGAGTGAGATAGTATTCATTTCCATTTTACAAATGAGGAAAGTGAGGCACAGATCAGTCAAATGGCTTGCCCCAGGGTCCCATAGCTAATATGTGCTTGAAAGTAGACAGAAATAGACTAACTTAAAGGATCATGGGAAATGAAAGTTGGGCTTACATGATGCTTTGCTTGCTGAGGAGCTCTTTGACAGTGATTACTCAGTAGCTATCTCCCACCCCTTAATGCCTCTTCTGTCCACCCAACACACACACACACACACACACACACACACACACACACACACACACACACTACTTTAGCCAGGTCTCCTGCATCACAGTATCCTAGATCTCAAACTAAAAGGAAGCTCAGAAGCAAACTAGTCCAATCCCCTCCTTTTCCAGATGAGGAAACCTGAGGCTCAGGGAGGTAAGGTCACTTACCAAAGTCATACACAGGATCACAACTCTTTCCACTGGACATATGTTTCCCCAGATGGGCAGCACTACAAGGAGAGTGCTCCTGATGTTATACCTGGGGCTTTAAAAAAAAAAAGGGGGGGGGGAAGCTGCCTACTCAGAAGCACCTGGCAATGTCAGGCCTAGAAACTAGCTCCCCTGACTCTAAAGCCAGTGGCCATGCTGAGAGAGGAGCCAATTTGCCTTTCCTTTCAGAAAGGCCTGGAACTGAGGATATCTGAGGGTAACCCAATACTGGATGGGTGCTAAGGGTTGCAAGGGAGAAGGAAGGAGAGGGGGAAGAGAAGAGAGGAGAGGACATAGGCACGTGGCTACCCCAGCAATAACCCAAGGTCTGAGGCCCGGCTTCCTGGAACCATGACACCGTCTGGGACCACAATCTCAGCCCTGCCTCCCTCCTGAGTTGCTGCAATGTGCTCCTTGCTCTAATTACACAATTGTGTTGATGGCCAGAGCTGTCCTCTCCTCTCCCCGGCTGCTTCATTATCCTGAAATAGCTATGTTGAGAACATCCACTGTCTTCCAAGAGAGCGGCCTCCTTGCACGGCATTCAGGGGAAAGGGTGCCAGCTGCCCAGCCCTGGCAAGGTAAATTCATTTTGCTGCAAGCGACAAGACGACCGAGGCCCCCAGAAGTCATCCTGGACGCAGCCCGTGAAAGAAGCCTCGTCATAGCTCAGCAGAGAGCAGCTCGGGGCCAAGTTTCACCTTTGGAGACAACTTTTCGGTGTTGCTTTTTTCGGCAGGCAAATCACAAGGCAAACGAGAACACGGAAACTGGTCACGGGCTCGCCCGCCAGACACCAGAAGCTGAGGAGACTTGTTGACCAAAGTGAGGTCCGGCTCCCTGCTGGCCTCCCAAACCAGAGCTTCTAGTTCTAGGAGCATCGCCCACTCCCACCCCCCACCCCCATGGCTTTAAAGCCAAGCTTTCAGAGTTCACGTTGTTCTCAGATCTCCAAAAGCAAAACCCAAGTCCAGAAAGCTCAAGTCCTCCGGAAGCATTCGCGCTCACTGGAAACCCCCTAGGCTGAGTAAAACATACAGAGCAAAATCAAATGGAAAAACAAGCAGGTCAATTTCTCTCCCCTTGTCAAAGCTGAGATCAGAGGGGTTTCACGAAATGGAAGCCAGGCAGCGCAAAGCGTCTTGTTTACTTAATATTCTTTCAACAGCCAGATAAATATTTTAAGAAGCCTGGTTGTTTACTCATGCCCGAGTCCAGAGCTGCAGAAATGCCACCTTCCTTATTTGGAAGGACGGGGGAACGGCTCCCATCTCGAAGTCAATTTCACCTAGAACCGTCGCAATCGGCTTTTCGCTTTTAATTGTTGCTCTTAAACATGGGTTCTCCGACACACTGAAGCCCAGCTACATGATACCCAAGTTTGAGAACTATAATTAATATGCTTGTTCAAGGAGTGCATCTCTCTTAACAAGATATATTTTTGGAAATATTATCTAACTGAAGGGCTGCATAAATAGTTGGGCTTAAAAAATCAACCCCAAGCTTTTATTTTTTTATTTAAATGAGTTATATAAGAATTCTAAAGGCTCCTTCCTTTAAGACGCCTTTTTATAAAGGGGGGGGGGGAGTCACTAGACAGTCAGAGCGGCTAATAAGGGAGAAAAGGCCAGGCGGCGAGTCCCATGACCGAAAACCATCGAAGGAACTTCCTTAGATCTGGAGGAGCCGATGACATCTGTTGACAAGATGTATGGAGGAAGAGAAGAGAAGGAGAGAAAAGGTGAGAGAGCCAGAAACAGATGAGAGGGACAGATGAGACAGACAGAAAGCATATGCCACGTAAGAAGGACAAAAAACTAAAATAAAATAAACAACATGAGTCCTACCGGGAAGTCAATTAAGAATGAGGACCCGAAACTCAGGTGTAACAAGCAGGAAGAAACATGAGCCGAAAATCAGCAACAGCCCCGGCGCCCTGGCTGGGTGAAGCTCCAAAACGTCATCCTCACATGCAACTGCCAGGACACTAGATTTCAGGATGCCGGAGGAAGGAGCACTGACCTTACATTTGGTAGCATCCTGCCTAACACCAGCTAGTGTGACTCAAGTCAAATTGCTTACTTTCTCTGAGGCTCAATTTTCCCTTCTGTGAAATGGGAGGAGAGATAATTATGATGATAATAATACCTATCTCCTTAGTTGCAAATCAAATCAAATATTGTGTGTAAATTTTGCAGACCTTAAAACACTACATAAATTTCAACCATGATTATTATTGCAGAATTTGGAACACTGTGAGGTCCCCTTTACTCCCCCATTAAATCTTATCTGGATACTTGATATACTCCACTAGTAGAAAGGCAACTAACTCTTTGAGGGCAGAGACTATTTCTTCTTTGCATCTACGGCCTCACGGCCTTATTGTGAACCTTGCCTATTGAAGAGGTTAAATGGATAGGAACTAGCCCAGTGACGTGGGGAGCTCTCTGATGAGGAGACTCCCCTCTATCACTGAGATCAGTACCGTGACTGCAGTTCAGAGGCTCAGTGTAATCCAGGGTCCCTCTAGGTAAAATGGTGGACATGTCTTCTGAGCTTTGAAGCCAGCTCTCTATACTACACACAGTATATATATATATATATATATATATATATATATATATATATATATACACATATGTACCCTCCAAAATGAAACTGGTCTAAGCTGAATTGAATTGGAGTGGCCCTATATGGACAACAGGAAGAGATGGAAGAATGAGGAAAAGCACAGAGGAAGAAGACAATGGTTATAACTTCCCATCTCGATTCACAGGGGGAAGAGACTCTAGGACTAGGTTTTTGTATTACCTCATAACTCATTGTTATATCCACACTGGTCAAAAATAAAAGTCCCCAGTCTCCTTGGGGACAAAGTCGGCTGTCTAGGGAGAAAGATGGTCTCTTATTTTGAAGGAGTCAAGCTCTGCTGGAGAATTCTCCCTTTCCCCTCTCATTTCTTTATCCTCCTCCTCAAAATGTCTGATAATCTGTTATTAAAGTCACTCCTTTGGGTCAAGGCTAAGCATTTACAGAAATCCTTAGTTAAAATGCAAATGGAGGAGGAGGGGGATAATATACATTTAGTCAAGATCTGTTAACACCTTGGTAAGGATTAGTTTTAGGGGAAACTTTCCAAGGTGCTAGATCAGTGGTGTCAAATTCAAATAGAAAATGGGGTCACTAAACCATGGTAAGGATTCCTGTAGGCTGCATAACAATTTGGAAAATCACATTAATATTCCCCATCTTTTATTATATTTTTATTTAATTGGCTATTTCCCAATTGGGAATTTTACATACATATATATAATCATATTATATTATATTGATTGGTTGATTTATAATTCAATATATTATAGCATATATTATATATAGTATTTTATATACATGTATATATTAATCAAGCTCAGACAGTATTCAGGAGTGCCGTGGGCCACACACAGCCATGGGCACATAACTGCTATAGAAACTGGAGGGAAGAGACCACGGTGGATAAGTTGGGATGGGACTGGTAGCAAGAGACAGGGACTGAGTAGATATGACTCCATGGGGAAGCCATTCAATAGACACAGCTCTTAAGCCCTTATTTTGGTGCAAGGCATTATGGAGCACCAGAGATGGAAGATGAAGGGCACAGGAGTGGACTTAGCTATCCCTCGGACAGATAATGAACATTTATTAAGGGGCTATGATGTATCTGGCTTTCGCTGAGGATGAAGCTGAGGACACAGAATGCTGGGGAAAGGAAGCACATATGGGGCGAATAGAAAGAAAAAGATACCAAAAGGGGAGGTCGGTCAATGAGTACCAAAAACATACTTCCCGATTCTGTTCAAGCCTGCTGAGAGCCATTAAAAAAAAGTTTGACTGGCCAATAAAGGGATGTTAATTCCACTCCAACTCTTTCTGCTCTTTTTCTCTGGGTCTAGGATAGGGTACAGAAAGAATGCTGGAAAATTCACTACCTGTGCAACCCTTGGGAGACATCAGAAATGGCCTAAATCACCTCGTGAGAGCTCTTCAGAATGAAGGAAAAGAGCCAAGAACCACACGGGCCAGCCCACCCTCCTGGAGGTTTCAGACATGTCAACACGAAGACGATGCCAGCAGACTCTAGGGCCGCTGCCAAATTTAAGACAATCAGCAAGGACACCTACTAACCCCCGCTTCTTCTGTCAGAGGGAAGAACATTAGGCACTGACACCCACACTGTCTCCATTCCACAGTCAACATCCAATGTAATATCAAAGGGCAAAGGGAGACAGGGTTCAGGAGAACCCTGTAACAAGGCTCTGAAATATACCGCGCTTCAAGTCTGCACTCCAACGGCCCCAATAATTAATGTATATTATTAACCTACATCTCCAGAAAGGGCCCATGTACAATACCTACGCGACGGGACAATATGGTGTTGGAAATAGACGGCTGACTTTGAATGGATTCAAGTCCAGATTTTGCTACATATTGGCTAGGTGACCATGGCCAAGGCATGGCTCCAGGCCACTGATTAAGACTAAATTGCAAAGAAGAGTGCTTATTTGCATTGGTGGAAGGAACTTCCTTACCTGGGAATTCTCCATACAAGGAAATCAAAGGTCTAGTCTCTATATCTTCACCCAAAAGCTTGCCTCTTTTTTAAGGAACAAACACTTTCCTACACAAGACAGGTGCTGCATGGAGGGCTTTGACATCCAGTTCATCAGGGGTCTAAACTGGAGGGGCAGCTTGCTACCATACTGCCAGTTGATACACTCTTTGCTGGTCCCCGTGTTTTTGTCAAGTTGGTCAGCATCTGGAGGAGAGAAACCCATGGAGGAGAGGAAAAGGAATCACGCCAGCAGAGAACTGGCCAAAGGAATCGGGGATATTTAATGGAGAGAAAATTGGTGCTTGCTTGGGTAAGGAACATAAGAGCAGTCTTCAAATATCTAAAGAGTTATCACATGAAAGACAGATTAGACTACTTCTACCTACCTTTCCAGCCTTAGCTCATGCTAATTGCCTTAATGTATTCCAGCCTTAACTCATGCTAATTACCTTAATGCATTCTGAATTTCAGCCAAACTAGACTCCTGTCCATATTCAGCTCTAATCTGTTTCTCCCTCTGATTTCCAGGCCTTTGTTCTCCCCTATCCTTCAACCATAAAATGGACTCCTCTCTACCTCCATTTGCTGAAGTCCCATCCTTCCTTCAAAGCTCCGTCCAGTAGCTACCTCTTTAATGAATGAAGTCTCAACAGAACTTCAGAACTCAGAGGCTTCTGAATCCTTATAGCCCAAACAATACCCTAAGCAGGACCTCTCCCTATAAAAATGCCCTCTAAAGGGTCAGCCTTTATTTGAAGGTTTTAGTACAGAAGAACCAGATACCCTTTGAGGGAGCCCATCCCATTTTTAGCTATCTCTTGTTGGGAACAAATTTGTGCTGATGTCAAGTCTAAATTTGCCCCTCTACATTTGCCACTCCTAGATCTGTCCTCTGGACCCAACACAGAAAGTCAATTTCCACACCAGAGAACTTCAAACACCCGAAGGCTGCTACCCTATCGCTTCCCATCCGTCCCCTTTCACCTCCCTTCCAACCCCAACTAAATCTCTTCTTCTCTGGGCTACCAACCAAGACCTCATTTGGCAGAGCGTCTATTCCTCCCTCGATTCTCATCACCCTCATCCACTTTATCAATATCATCCCCAAAATATGACACTCAGAAATGAATACGCTACTTTTGACATGGTTTGACCAGAACAGGCTACAGAAGTGCTATCTGTCCATCCAACAAGCATTTAGGAAACACGACTAGATGCTATAATTGCAGGGGTGGAGAGATTTCACAAGGGAGCAGAAAGACAAAAAAAAACCTGTCTGTCATCAAAGACCTTATGTTGACTGGGGGAAATAATATTTATATAGAAGAGTGAAGCATACAATAATATGAGGAAGGAAAGAGAACTAGTTACAGGGATATATAAGGAACATTCTATAGGAGGTCATATCTGAACTGAGCAATGAAAGAAGCTGAAGAAAGAAAGAAATTCCAGGCACAACAGGAAGTCTGTGCAGAGGTTTAGTTAGAGGCAGGAAGTGTAGTGCCAAGCTCAAGCAAACAGGCCTGTGTAGGTCTACCTAAGTCTGAAAGAGTAGGTAGGAGCCACAGAGGGAAAGGTTTGAAATGCTAAACTAAGGATTTTCCATTTGATCCTAGGTAAAATAGGGAAGCACTTGAAATCTCTGAGTAGGGACATGGTTAGACTGGGGTGTTAAGGAGATTACTTTGGCTTTTGCATGGAAGGTAGATTCTGGAGATAGGAGAGAATTAAAGAAAACAAGAAGTGGATGAGGGCTTGGAGGAGAGTGAAATACATGTGGGTGAAGAGGATAGATGCGAGAGATATTAGATATTGGGCAGAATTAGCAAGATTAGGCAATAGCATAGACTGGTAGTGAGGGAGAATCAATCAAGAATCACTTCGACATTTTGAACCCATGCATGGTAGAATACCATGCATGGTATCCCTGAACCAAGAAGATGTGAATTCAAGTCCTGCCTTTGATGCATAGTCAGGAGGACATCAATGAAGCTCTTTGTGTGTGTGTGTGCTCTAGAGCTCAGTTTCTTCAACTATGATTCGTGACCCATACAGGCTCTTGGAACTGAATGTGGGCATGCAAAATTATGATTTCTTATCAGTAAATGATTGATCTGTAGACCTATTTAACATATCTGTATGCCCAGGGTGGCATAAAAATTCTTGGGCAAAAAGGGTCCAAGAGTGAAAAAAGGTTAAGAAGCCCTGGCCTAGAATAATGTTGTCCAAGTTAGATATAAAGGGGACTTTCAAATCCTTGCACAAGCATCTTTATAGGCAGTATATTGACTGTGCTTCAAAACACAATATTATCTATGTTTTATTGTACTTGTTTAATTTGTTAATTATTTCATTATGTATTTCCCAATTATACTTTCATCTGGTTTGGGTCATACTCGAGACTATTGTGGGCTGCTTGCAGCCTGTAGGCCACATATTAAACATCTCTGCTTGGGCAACTAAGACCGTAAATTGCAGAGAAAATGCCCACCTGCATTGATAAAGGGAACTTCCGTACCAAGGAGTTCCCCATGCCAACAAAATCGTAATAATTTTGGCCTTATCCCTATAAAGGACTTACTGTTCTTAGATTAGCAGCAGACCGCTTGTCCCATTTATGGGAGGTATCACGGTGCGGTACGAAGAGGAGTGAATCAGGAATCAAGAAAGATCTGGGTTCAAATATTACCTCCGCAAACAACTAGCTCTGCTAACATGGGTAAGTCACAACCCATCAGATCCACAATTTCCTTGGATATAAAGTGGGGAAAGGGACTAAGAGTACCTAGGTCATTGTAAGTATCAAATAACATGGCTGTCGAGCATTCTGCAAACCTTAAAGCACTCTATTAATGTCCACCATTAATATCATCATCATCATCTATCTCTATCACCACCAGCATCTAGAATATTAGGCTGAATTTAATGGAAAGAGATTTAGCAGGGATCCATGTGATGTACTAGACTACCAAAAAATTAACCTCATAAATATATGCAGGAGGAATAATTGGACTGTGATTGTTCTGGGAAAGATCTTGGGAAGGGGAGTGTTCATGAATCATAAGGCCCAATACGAGTCAACAGAGTGATATGGAGCCACAAAAGCTAATGTGATCTTGGACAGCACTAAAAGGGGCCAAGCTTCCAAGAACTGGGGTGGGAGTGACAGTCCCCCCTGTTCTCTGTCTCCTTAGATCTCTTCTGGAGGTCTGGCTTTAGTCGTGGTGCCACAGTTTATGATCATCAGATGACTTCACATTCCTCCCTCTCCAACTTCAACCCAATAATTAGACATTCGATTCTACACTGCCCTTGGGTCTTTAATCCCTTTCTCCCTTATCCTATCACACATCATCTCTTCCCAAAACTCAACTCTGTACAATTCCCAGATTATTCACAAGCCCCTAAATGAAGCTGGAGAACTGGCTACATTACCAATCCATGATACCCAACCTCAACTGTCCTCTCACTGCAGCAAGATAGTCCTTTCTTTCCTCCCTGATTGTTTATCCCACTTGGCTACTCCAAACCACCTCTTCTCTCAACTTCCCTTTATTCCCTCCTCCCTCAGCTGAGAACCATGTTTGTTACTTTATTTTTTTAAAAATAAGATATTCTCAGTCATTATTTAAAAAGATTCAATCAAAAGAGAGAACTCTCCATTTTATGTCAGCCATATTAATACTGTTGGAGATATATGTACATATATGTATATATGTGTGGGTGCATGTATGTCTATCTATATTTATTGTTACATGTTTTGTACCCTCTCTTAGGTTCTGCTGGGTACAGGACAATAATGTGTTTTTCTTTTTCTATTTTTCTATTTAAATTTTAAATAAATAAATACATAGATTTTTTTAAAATCATGAAAAAAGAGATTATTTAATGTGAGTGACCTCTTTTCCCATTCTCTTTCCCTTAAAATCACCGGATACCACCTCCCACTCTCTTCTTCTCTCCCTCAGTCTGACAAAGAGATGGTTCTTCTCCAACTCAAGACTAACCCCTCTCTATAGCCGCTTGTTCCCATGTTTCCCCATCTTCTCTAGGAGAATGCATCCTCATTCCTCTCCCTCTCTCTTCAGTTTCCCCCTATCTGCTGCTTCCTTCCATATGGCCTTCAACATTTTCCTTAACTTTGCTAGACTACATCATATCCTTCACTATATCTTATATTTCATTTCCCTTTCTCAGGCCACTTCTTTGAAAAAGTTGTCTCTACTTGCTACACTTCGTCTCCTCTCCCTCTTCAACTTTTTCCAATCTTATCTCCCACCTCATCACTCAACGGAAACCATCCTCTCTTAAGTTATCAATGATCTCATGATTGCCAAATGTGATCATCTTTTTTCAATCCTCATCCTTCTCTACCTATTCATCACATACAGCGCCATCAATCACACTCGCATCCTTGGGTTTCTCTGACACTGCTCTTTGCTGTTTCAGTTCTTCCTTATCTCACCACTCCAAGTCTCCAAAAAGACTGGCTAATCAGCCAATCAGCCCCATCACACACCCCTAGCTGTCAGTATTCCCCAAGGCTCTATCCTGGTGTCTTTCCTTAGCTTTCTCTGTCATCTCAATCTCTATGCAGATGATCAGCAGATCCAACATCAAGGACCAATCGTCTTTTGAACCTTTCAGCTGGGCTAACCTAGAGACCTCTTAAAGTCAACACACTAAAATTAAATTTATTAGCTTCTCCTTTAAACCACCTCCTCCTCTTTCCAAACGCTGGAAACACTATCATCCTACTGGTACCACGGATTTTTCCCTTGGGTATCATCCCAGACTTTTTGCCCTTCCTCATCTCACATAGCCAATCACTTACCAAACTCTGCCATTTCTATCATCACAACACCCCTCCAATCCAATCCCTTTCGTCTATTCAAGTAGCTACTGCCCTAGATCAGACTCTCCAAACCTCTCACCAGTTACCACAACAGCCTCTTAATTAATGTCCCAGCCTCAAGTCTTCCACTGCTCCAGTTCATCCTATACAAACTGTTGCTAAAGTAATTTTCCATAAGTCAAGATTTACATGATACCCCCGTCTGACCAACTCCAGCTGCTTGCTGCTGCCTCTAGAAGATAAACACCACTGCTTGTAGTTTGGAAAGCCCTACACACCCCAGCCCCAATCGATCTTTCGAATTTCACTGGATAACTACTTCTTCCTCTGCACTCAGAACCAGCCAGACTAGGTTTCTCTCTATTTCTTACTCACCATACTCCCTTCTCTGGGCCTCTGTCAATGCCGTCTCCCATGCTCAGAACACATTCACTCCTTCTTCAAGGAGTAGGCTCCTCTCTTCCTTGCAGCTTAGGCACCACCATGTCTTACACAAAACCTCTCCTAATGTCCCCGGGCAGTGCCCTCTCTGCCACTAGTCATATACCTTTGCATGTATGCCGCTTTATATTTAGATAGTACTTCTTATCTCCATTATTAGAATGTAAGCTCACTGAGAATAGTCACCGGTTCATTTTGTGTACTTGTGTCCCCAAGGCCCAACACAAAAGAGCCACTTGACAAATACCACTGAACCTGGAGTGTGTCCAGAGGAGGAAAACTAGGATGATGAAGGGTTTTGAATAGAGGGGATATGAAAATCCACTGTAGGACCTGGGAATAGTAAGTCCAGAACAGAAAAGACCTGGAAGGAACATGATCTGTCTTCCAAGTATCTGAAATGTTGTTGTGGGAAGAAGGGATCAGGCTTGTTCCGTGGGGCCCCAGAGAGAATCATGAACAATGGGGTGGACCCAGCAAGAGGGCAGTGCCAGTGAGAGCTGTCTACAACAGAACGGCCTGCCTCCACAGGGGAGGAACTCCCCATCCACCAGAGGTCTTCAAGAAGAGATGCTAGAAGCCCTTGGTGGCTATGTGATAGTGAGGCTTCCTTTTGCTTCCAGGTTGGATTACATGGTCCTAAGGACCTCTCCTGAACTGCAAAATCTGTGATTCTAGAACTCTGCTTCATCTCAGAGGGCAGAGCTAGGGGCAACTTGTGGCAATCACAGAAAGAAAGATTTGGCCAAGATATAAAGGGGGAAAATACCTGCTTAATAATTAGAGCTAGGGGGCTTCTAGGTTGTACCCCAGTGCATAGAGCAACAGGTCTAGAGTCAAAAAGTCTCATCTTCCTGAGCTCAAATTCGCCTTCAGACACTTCCTAGCTAGATGACCATAGGCGGGTCACTTCACCCTGTTTGCCTCAGCTCCTCATCTGGAAAATGAGCAGGAGAAGGAAATGGCAAACCAGTCCAGTATCTGCCAAGAAAAGCCCAAAGGGGGTCACGGAGTTGAACATGACTGAAAAACGACCGAATGACGACAGTAATTAGAGCTATCAAAATGTATAAAGAATGGGCTGCTAAGAGAAGCCATGAGCTTCCTGTTGAGGGAAGGCCTCCAGCACAGGCTGCAAGACCTTTTATTGTAGATGCTAGAAAAGAAAAACCGCCTGCTTCTGAATCTCTGAGATCCCTTTCTACCTGGAGATCATATAATTCTATGATTTCCGACAGTTTATTCTAAGCAAAAGCTGTCAAAGAGGTGATATGTTTATGACATTGCTCCATTTCTTCGGGAAATTGCCCCCCTAGCCCTCTGTACCCTGGAAGCGAAGTTCCCTAAAATATTCACAGATGTGAGAAATGTCCAAAGAAAACAAAAGCACCCCCCAAAGCGAGCCACAATCAGGGGGAAATATTCATTTCAGGATGATGAAGGGGGACCCCGACAAAGTCTCTGATGGAAGTCAATCAGCCACCGACATCATCCCCTAAGCTCCCCTGCTGGAATCTAATGATGAGTTCTCTCCTGGTTGGGGAAGGCTAAGATGGGCGCCGGAGAAAGCAAGTGGCAAGGAGCTGCCCGTGGGAGATACCAATCACCAGCAGAGCTCTGCAGATTTCCCTCGGTGTCTCGCTTCCAGGCTTTCCCCCCACTGTTTTATTTCTGGGGCTGGCCCACCTCCTTTAATTGCTTAATCTGAGCAATTTGCTCTCAGTCCTTATTAGCAAACTTTGTCCCAAAAGGAGAAATCACCAGGGCGCGAGCTTTCTCGCTCAAGCCTTCACGTGCAGCTCGCCAAGATCTCCACTCGATGGGATTTCGAGGCCGAGGAGACGAATTGAACATAAAACCCGCAGCACGGCTACTCGGAGACCGAAGATTTCGCCTCCTCGCCCTAGCTCCCCAGCCAAGCTCCCAGTCCCCAAGCCCCTCTGGAGCCCAAGTGCCTGCCAACGAGTTCTCCAGGCCACCTCCTGCCTTCTTTACCTCAGCTCTCACTGTGGTCACCTTCCCTGGTCCACAGCGCCTGGCCTAAATAATAGGCTTAAGAGACAGAGCTATGGGGAGAAGGAAGAGCTGCTTAAGACAAGGCCTGTCTACCGGCCTCCTTCAGGAAGCCACAGTCCCACACAAAGAGGTCATACACCATGAGGAATACTAACAATAGAACAACAACAGCCGGGGACCTGCCCTGCTCCGATCATCTTCACCTCGGAGACACAAGTTCGATGCCGGGGACCCACAACGGTACAACTCTAGCCACACTGGGAGGGCCGCGGAGGAGGGGAGCTGTTAGCACAGCCTCTCCCTCCCTTCAGCTTTTGCCCAAGAGCACAGACCCGGGAATGTGAACGCACAGCATCTGACCATCCAATCTCTAATCTCTTAAAAAACAAAACAACTACCACTAAAAATACAATAAAAAGGTAAACTGTTAACAGTGTTTGGGTGGGTGGCTTTGCTCAGCCAGGCATTCTGCCCAGGAGTTCTTCTTACCCTTTATCCCTTGTTGGTAAAACCACTGGCTTACCACCTGTCCACAAGGCAGCTAAGCACGCTGGACTGGGAGTGACCAGTAGATTATTCTTTGATATTTTTAACATCGTGGGGAGGGGGGCAAGTAGAGGAAGAGAGATGATCAATGTCACCATGATCGATTGGTCAGATTGCAATATCCCACCCCCCATTTTTTAAGGCTGAAGCCAGTGGAGGGGGGGGACCTCGGCTAGCTCCTAACCCCGGAGAGACCAAGATGACCTCCATCAAAACCGTTTTCAGAGTTAATATAAAGTCGTGAGATGTGCCCCAGATGCAGCCACAGATGCCCCCAAGCCCGGCCGGCTTTCTGGAGCCGGAACAGCAGCGAAAGCGGCATCCAGCCGGCAAAGCAGAGAAGGAAGCCTGTCCACTAATGGCCCCGGGGCCTGCCGGTATCGCGGGGCCGCTCTGCGGGCCGCGGGCTTCTGGGAATACGCCTGGAATCTCTCTCCACGGCTCAGCAAGAGGCCCAGGCCCAGCCTGCAAGGCCGGCCGGCACAAAGCCGGCCGAAAGCGGAACCGAATGGGCAGGTTCCCGCAAGAAGCACAAGGCACGGGGACCGTTGCAAACACACCCCAAACTCCCCCGAAGGGGGCGAGAGATCTCCGAGCTGTCAAGGGCTCGGGGCCAGCAAGGAAAAGCGCTGGGCTCCGGCACACTGCGGAGGCCTCGGGCTCGGCGGCTGCCCCTCTGCGCCAAAGCCCGGCCAACGCCAGCGAGGCACCTCTGCAGGAAACCAGCGGCTGATTCATTTTGTGGGCCAGCCAGGCAAAGCTGCTTAAACAAACAAACAGCGCGCTTTCCTCCTTCCCCGGGCAGGGGAAGCCCGGCCCCTTCGGGGGCTGCTGCAGACCCCGCACCGTACCCCTGTCTGCCCTTTTCCTGATTTATAACAACAGCCTCCAAAGGGGGAGGGATTTCTGGGGAGAAAAGGTCACGGTTCGAGGCACACACCTATGAACAAAACGGCCACTGTAGGAAAATTTCCTCGAGGACGTCTTCGGGGCTGGAAGGTCTACAGAGCAACTGAGAGTAGGAAGGCTAGGGCAGTGGAAAGCCCAGAACATCAGGACAGCTTTCAAAACTACTTGTTGACTTCAGGGAAAGGAACTGTTAATAACTAAGCTACTGGCCAGCTCTTTTTGACTTTATTCATCCCCGTTTTCCTCAGCCCAGGCAGAGGGCGGGTCCCCAAGGATAAAATTCAAGATCCATCAGAATATGGTTTCTGCCCCAACCTAAGTGGGGAGGTAGCTAAAACTGTGATATTGACAATGAAATCCCCCCAAATCAATACTCTTGGATCACTACTGAAAGTTTCTTGGTTCTTACAAAAAAAGAAAGCAAATCCAGAATGAAAATCTTCCACTGCTACTCTGATGCCCTAGTATATAATATATAGTAGCTGTAAAAGATTTTGATTACTTCCTTTAAGATAACATGTTAAAAGACATGGCAAAGACTAATAGGAGCTTGAGCTTTGCCCAAATGTCTACCATTAATTCCCCAGTAAAAAAAAAAAAAAATCAACTTAAAAAAAAGGTGGTTTTTTTTTTTAAGTCCTTTGTAATTAGGCCTGAAATCCTAATAAATAA
Organism: Sarcophilus harrisii; assembly: GCF_902635505.1. NCBI lineage: Eukaryota > Metazoa > Chordata > Mammalia > Dasyuromorphia > Dasyuridae > Sarcophilus > Sarcophilus harrisii. The sequence goes on from NC_045432.1 coordinate 42,341,803, forward strand.
ATCTCAAGTGAAAGTATGGGATGCTAAAAAAAAAAAAAAAGGTCAGTGATGTAGAGGGGAGGGGAATTTATACCTTTAGTAAAAGACTTTATTTCCTAAAAGCAAGGGCCATCTTTTCCACCACTCATGCTAGGTAATTCTACATGAGAGGCTTCAGAGCAGCCACTGTCATTTTCTTGTAGCATGTGCAGGGGTTGGATTTGATTTGATTTTTCAAAGTGGAAGGAAGGTAAGACAACACTTAAACGGGAAACTCGGTGAAAGGAATGAATTCAAAATGCTGCCCGCTACCAAGCGGAATTGCCTGGATTAAGACGGGTTTATGCTACAATTTTCAAATGTGTTTATCTATCTGGGCACTTTGTGGAAAATGAGGCTTCTGAATGATTCTCCAGTCATTCCACCTTATCACAGAAATACATATTTCAAATGCTCAGCACAACACGGACAGCCTGCTTAGCAGCCTGCTTTCCAAAGTTTACGATTTCAATTAAACCCTGCACTTAAAACCTTCAGTCAAGGGGCGTCAGCTCACATCAAGCGAGCAAAGGACAGGACCCGGAACCCCTGCAAGCCGGCGGTTTGGGTCCTCCCCCTCCCACACACACTCCTTTTCAGCCTGAGAGAGACACAATCCTTTCTCCTGAGAATCGGTGCTGATGACTTCGACAACTTTTTAGCTGGGAAGGTTAAAAGTGTTACAAGAAGCCTTCTTCTCCAGCGCCCCCCCCCCCCATATGCACAGGTGAAGAGAGAAGAGACAAAAGGTTCTGGGAAGGAGTGGGCAGGTAGCGAAGAGCGCTGAGTAAAGGAGCTTCCTACTCCAGAAAAGCCAACAGAGCAAGTCCCTGAATCCGGGCAACTTCGGGAGATCGGCCGGGTCGTTAATAATAACCCCAAATCCTTGAAAGGGAATCTCAGCCCATCCCATAATGGGTGATGTTGGGAGGGGATATAGATTAAATTGAACTAATCTGCTTGCTGTTCCCCACGTCTCCCCAAGACTCCCTCTCTACATCTCCCCACCCCGTTTCCATGGCAATTGTTACCCAATTTATATCCAGGAGCAAATAAACTGGTCCACTGCTAACTGGGGAGGGGGGGGGAACGAAGGGGAGAGGAGCAGGAGAAGGAAAGGAGCAGAGGAAGAGGGGAGGGGGAGCGGGAGAAAGAGAACAGGGCAGGGGGAGGAAGAGGAAGAGGAAGAGGGGAGAGGGAAGGGAAGAAAAAGGACAGAGGAAGGGGAGAGGAAGAAGAGAGGAGGAGGGAAAGGGGAGAGGGAGAAAGACAGGAGGGGGAAAGGGGAGGGGAGCAGGGAGAAGAGAGAAGGGGGAAAGAGCAAGGGAGAAGGAAGAAGAGAGAGAAGGGGGGAACGAGAGGGGGAAGAAAACGGGAGGGTGGCCAGCCGGCTTCTCCCCTGCTTCCCTAAGGCTGTCCATCCTGAGAGCCAAGTGCCCCAGGGCAGCCAGCAGCTCTCTGAGAAAGGGGGGAGCGCTAACCGGCAGAAGCCCGGAGGCCGGGGCTGCCAGCGGCCGAGGGCGAGACCCGGAGCTGCCCCCTCTCCCGGGCACGGACATGGCGCAGGTGGGGGGGGGGTTTAAAGGGAGCAGAGCCTTTGTTCTCCCTGGGGTGACTGCTCGGAACTGAGCGCCGAGTCTGCGTGGCCGGAGCGGGACTGGGGAGCAGAGCGCCCGCCGGTCCGGCCGAGCCGGGGACGCGGGGCCGGGGGCCCTCCTGGGCCGGGGCCGGGCTTCCCGGGAGCCCCGGAGCGAGGCGGCGGCACGAGCCGGGTCCGGGACGGACTGACGGCCTCGGGCGGGGGAGGCGTGCCCGGCTGGCTGGGGCCGCTTTCTTTGTTAGGATCGGGCCGACGGAGCAGACTGCGGAGCGCGGGGGCCCTCGGGTTGCACTTGTCCAACGAACACACACATACACACACGCCCAAGCACACACATGTACACACGCACGGGCGCACACGCCGAGCCCGAGCGCGGAGCAGCGGCGGCTGCAGCCCTCCGCTCCCCACCTCGTCGCCGGCGCGGGGCCGGAGAGGGCGGCACCGAGAGCCGAGAAAAGTGTCCGGGTCCCGAGTTTGGCTGGAGGCTGGCCCCGGCGCTCGGCCCGACCCCCGGCCCCCGGCCCGAGCCCGCCCCCCCCCCCCCCCGGCCCGGGCCCGGCCCCCCGGGGGAAAAGGTCAGCGCCAGCTCCGGCTGGGGAAAAGCAAAGCTCCGAGCCCGCAAGGGGCGGGGAGGGGAGGGCAGGGCGGGCAACGGGAAGGGCGAGGGAGAGAAGGCGAGGCGGGGTGGGCGGACTTACCCTTCGAAGCATCTTTCTCTTCCTTGGGTTTCATCACCTTGCCACTCATAGATCCCAGTTTGATCACGGAGCTCGCCCCGAGGAACTGAAGCCCTCCCGGATCCGGCCGGACGCGGAGGGGGGTCTGGCAGCGAGGGAGAAGGCAGGCAGCGCCCGACAGCCGACCCCGGGGCTCTGGCTCGGGCTCCGCTTGCCCCCACAGCCTCCGCCGGTGCCTGCAGGAGAGCGGGGAAGGGAGAGAGCGAAGCGGGGGGGTGGTGAGTGAGGCAGCCGGCCGCCGCCGCTCCCCGGCACCCACGGGAGGCGTCCGCAAGAAGTGGCAAAGACAAAAGCGGCTCCTGCCTCGGTGTCGCGGACTCTCCCCCCTCCCTCCCGGTCGCTCCCCGTCTCTCTTTCTCTCCCTCCCCTCCTCCCCAGCCCGATGCCACATCGAGAGCCCGGGCGAGAGCGCAGCCGGGACTCCCAGGCTTTCTCCGAGGGCCACTCACCGCAGCTGGGGCTCGGGGAGCCGGGATGGGAGGGGGGAAGGGGTCGCCGGCCCGGACAGCGCCTGCCCGGACCGGCTGGGGGCAGCGGGACCCGACCCTACCGGGAGGGGGGGGCGCCCGAGGGTGCGACAGGGCAAAAAGAGCCTAAGGCAGCCTAACCTCAAATGACAACAAAGACAGAAATGTGCGCTTCCCAAGCCCCGCGGCCCGAGAGGGCAGGCACTGTTTGCACATGTGCCGAGCAACGTGTGAGCCTGTTACACCGCAGAGCCTGGGGGAGTGGGGGGGGGGAGGCAAGCGGGGCGAGCCGTCCTAGCAGCCCCTTCCTCGGCTCCTTTAGTTGTACGAACAGTTAGGCGGGGTGGAGGGCACGGGAGGGGGGCGCCCAGCCGCCAGGCTGCCGCCCTTCCTTACCTGGTCTCTCTCGGACACCCACACCCCCCGGCTCCGGTGTCGCCAACTCTCCTCGCTCGCTCGCTCGCTCGCTCGCTCGCTCCCAGCCAGCTGCGAAGCCCCAGCAGCAGCGGCGGCGGCGCGTTATATATAAACGGGAAGGTGTGGGCACGGAGAAGGGGGGGGAGTTGGGGGAGGGACAGGACCCACACAAAGCCGCCGGCTGGCTGTAGTAAAGCAAGAGCGCGGCAGGGGCGCGCCGACGTCAGCCTAGCCCGGGTGGGGAGAGAACCTGGCCAGCCCCCTGCCTAGGGGCCGCGGAGAGGGGCGCAGGGGCGGGGGCTGCCCGCCTGCTTGGCTCTTCGGCCCCCTCGGCTCGGCTCCGCCCTCCTCCCCCCTCTCTCTTCGGGTCGCCCTTCTAGGGCAGGGTCTGGAGCTGACCACCAGAGGGGGCGGGCACCTAGACAAAGACCCTCCCCCTCTGCCCCCTCTTCCTCTGCCCGATCCCCTTGCCACCCTGCCCTGCGGCTGCGGAGGTCCCCGGAGGTTAGGAAAGCGACGTGTTTTCGGGGGCACCTGCGTGTGTGTGTGTGTGTCTCTGTGTGTGTGTGTGTGTGTGTGTGTGTCTCTGTGTGTGTGTGTGTCTCTGTGTGTGTGTGTGTGTGCAACAGATTTGCACCAAGAGGCAGAGAGAGTCGCCAAGCCTCCACCAAGTGGCAATGCCTTCGCTAGCCATCGAGGTTCTGGCGACAGAAGGGCTGAGCCCGCTGACGGGGGAGCCGACCCCGGAGCCGCCCGGCCCCCCGAAACCAAGCTCGCCCGTCTTGTTTCCCCGCGCCTGCCGCCCGGCCTCCGGGCCTCCGCCAGGGCTGCGTTCGTCCGTGGCCAGGCTGCCCTTCCCGAGGAAGCCGAGCCGGCTCCAACTTGTTGTCAACTGCTTGGGCTGGCGACAAGACGGGCGCCTTCTCCTGCGGGGCTCGGGGTTCGAGGGGAAACGGAGAGCTTAGGACTAGAGAAGGAAGAGCCACACTTCTTTAAGGATGGAGGCGAAGGGAGCAGGAGAGCCAGGGTAAGGGCGGGGTGGGCACCGAGGGGGATCCGCGGTCCCGCCGCCGCCAGGTTCTTTTCCGGGGGGGGGGGGCGCGACCCTAGAACCGAGTGGCCCAGCTGCAGGGAGGCCGATTTCGAGTTCTGTGGGCCCCGGCCGGGGAGGCGGCGGCGGCGGCGTTCGGGCACCAAGGCTCCCACCGGCCAGGGCAAAAATCTCCAGGACCCCAGGAGCCGTCATGGAGGGTCTCCCCCCGTGCCAGTTCCCCTCTGTGCCACGCAAGTCCCCCAACACACACCTTAATTCGATTTAGTTAATGGCATTAAACTGGGCGCAGACATCATATAGATGGATTAGTCCTAGCGAAATCCAGGCAGTAACTCAATTAAAAGAGCCTGCTGCTGCAGCGCCAAGGACCCGGGGATGCAGCTGCCTCCGCCGCCAGGGTTGAAAGGTGGGCAACCCTGGAAACTCAATTTGCAGCCTCCTTCCTCGATCTGGAGGACCTGGAAGGGAGGAGGGGCCGCCTTTTCTTGTAAATTCTATCAGGAAACTTGCTTGATGACAAAATGTCATTGCCCGACCCGATGTTTCCCCGTTAATTAATAGCAGGACTCCGAGAAGGAAGGCCACGGGAGAGCCTGTTTCTTTAAAGGGACAGGATGGAAGGGAGGGAGGAGGAAGCAGAAGATCCACAGGGGAAGAAAACTGGACCGTGGGGGAGGGGGCGGCAGGTAGGGAAAGAGGCCCGGAAGCTTTGAGCCCGGCCTGACATTTTCTCCTCTGTTTCTAGGGAGGGGAAGCGGGGATCTTCACCTTGCTGTGCCCTGGCCCCCTTTTGGCAGCCAGTGGATGGCCTTTAATCTCAGAAAACGAAACGCATGGGAACTAGGAGTTATAGGAAGTGAACAGAAAGGCTGAATTCAGGCCCCTTCTGAAATCTCTCTGGGGCCTTAACCGGGGACCCAAGCCCAAGAGCCTCTCCCTAGTGGACAGCCCACCGCAGGTGGAAATTAAGACCTGTCCCAGCTTCCAGCCTCGCGAGCCAGCTCAAGTGGCCAGACCTTCCTCAGCCTCCACAATCCTCATCTATAAAATGGGAATAACTATGATACCCACCTCCCAGGGTTGCCATAGGAATCAGAAGAAATAATACATGGAAATTGATTTGCAAACCTTCAAACCATGTATCAGTGTGAGCTATTATTAACGGAAAAAGAATAGCAGCATTTTCTCAAGGCTTTTTTCAAAATTCCTGCCCTCTGCCCAAATGTAAACATGGGAAGGGGGGAGTCAGAAAAGGGCATCGTTTCCTTTTTGCTCTCTAATCCCAGAGCTCAGCATACTCCATGACACACAGTAGGGGTTTAATAAATGTTAGATTAAAATAATTTCTTTTTCATGAAAAACCAAGATGGAAACAAAGCGTGAGCCGGCCTGTCAGACCTTAATTGTCTGAGTCTTCTTAACTCCTTCCAAAACCACACAGGCCGTACATGCAGGCACTACATACATGCACACACACACACACACACATGCATGCAGGTGTTTTCTACAGAGCAGGTTCAAAGCTGGACTGCTGGGCCCATCATTGATCATTTTGACGATAGGCTGCTTATGCTGCTGAGAAACCACTGAAGGACTTCTCCTTTACTGGCAAAATAGAATTTCCAGAGAAAGGAAAAAACAAGCCTAAGGCAAATTCCAGCCTGTCCTGACCATCAAGTCATTGTCTGGAGAAGCCTGAATCTCAGAAAATAAGGCAAGCTGAGAAATCAATACTTTGTGTCTCTATATTCATCTCTCTGTCTCTCTCTCTCCCCCTCCCCACACACTATAGTACCTAGAAGTAAACCAAGGTAAATGAAACACTAACTGTTTTGAAGCATTTGAAAGACTGTCCTGTGAAAGAGGGACCACCCTTCTACAAGACAAAAAGTAGAAAAAAACAAAGAAACACTTCCTACCGGAACTCTCCCAACATGGAATAGACTGCCTTAAAAGTGGTAGGTTTCAAAGAGATCATAAAAAAGGGAAAAGGACCCACGTGTGGCAAAATGTTTGTGGCGGCCCTTTTTGTAGTGGCAAGAAACTGGAAAGTGAGTGGCTGCCCATCAGTCGGGGAATGGCTGAATAAGTTATAGTATATGAATGTTATGGAATATTATTTTTCTATGAAAATGATGGGCAGGCTGATTTCAGAAAAGGCTTACATGAAGTGATGCTGAGTGACATGAACAGAACCAAGAACATTGTAAACAGCAACCACAAGATTATTTGATGATCAGTTGTGATGGACTTGGCTCTTTTCAAAAATGAGGTGACTGAAGGCAATTCCAATAGACTTGGGATGGAAAGCTCCATCTGGATCCAGGGAGAGAACTACAAGACTGAATGTGGATCCTAGTATTTTCACTTTTTTCTTGTTGTTTGCTTGGGGTTTTTTCCCTCTCGTGTTTTTTTTCCCTTTTGATCTTATTTTTTTTTTCTTGTACAGCATGAAGAACACTGAAACATGTTTAGGAGAACTGAGCATGTTCAACCTGTATCATATTGCTTGTTGTCTTGGGGAGTGGGGAAGGGAGGGAAAAGGGAGAAAAATTTGGAACACAAGGCTTTGCGGAGGTGAATATTGAAAACTATCTTTGCATGTATTTGAAAAAAAAATAAAATACTATTAAAATTTTTTAATCAAAAAAGTGGTGAGTTACTCTTTCTTGTGGTCCTTAGGCAGAGATTGAATGACTACCTGTCAAGGATATGTCTGTGAAAGATGTTTTTTTCCATCCAGAGAATGGATGTTTTTCCTCACACCAGAGAAAAGAAGAATGGGTATCCAAACTCCACCCAAGTCACATTGTGTAGTGAAACAAGGCAAGCTTCTATTAACTGGATGTTACGCCATGAGGAAGGGAGTGGGGTGGGAAGAGAAGGGAGGGAAGGCCCTTAAAGGTGATCCAGTTTTGTCTCCTCCTTCTCCCCTTTTCCACTCCAGGAGCACAGATTTCAAGATTAGCTAATATGACTACCTACTTTCCCTTCTTCTTTCTCCAACCTCTCTGTCCCCAAATCTAATATCTGGGTGAGATAAACTTGTTCTGTCTCCATACATGTGAGCTGTGTATGCATGCATATAGCTTTAGGATTTGTCATCTTTCTCCATCCTTCAAAAAGCCCTCCCTGACTCAGCAGACCGAATGCCCAGTTCTTCAAGTTACTAGAAAGAATTGTTTTGGTTGGGTTAAGACAGCCGTAGAGACTCAGAACCTAGAGACTGGGACAGAGCTCCCAGTGACTAGGGCCTAATCCAATCCTCTTCATTGTTCAGAGGAGGAAAGTTAGAACAGGAAAAGGAAAGAGATCTTTGTTTTGGGTGATTTGTATCCCATAGACAACAAGTCAACCGTAAACCTCTAAGAAGGCTTTTAGAATGATCATATACCAATGAAGCTGATGGTATGGGATCCCCTAAATCTTTCTCAGTTTCATCAGGCCCCGGGCCCCATTTCCTGAAGCTGACCTGGAAAAGAACAGCCTCTTGTCAAGGGTCTGAGCTGCATTGTTGGAAGAAGCATTCCAAGTAAAAGATGACTCTCTTCCCCACGGCTCCAGTGAGGAATCCGGAGCCCATTTTAGTGGGAGATGAGTGGGCACTCCCCTGCAGCCTTAGTTCAGGCGACGGCGGTCTGCCTCCACCATATAGGGACTTATTACAAATCCGGCCCCGAGATTCTTTCCCTAGGTGCACACGTGGCCGACACATTTGGCCTCATTATTAACGACTGTGTCCATAGCGCCGTTTGGCCTTCCCCAACATAAGGATGTGTGAGCTGCCTATGAGATACAAGACTGCCAGGCTTATACAGTGTCGAAAATGGTTCTGTGAGGAGGTCATCACGGTGTGGAACAAAAGGAGTTTAGCCGTGCTCTGAAAAAATCACTGATCTGACAGAGGAGAGCCATTCTTTACTTCTTCTCTCATGGACCTTGCCACTTCTCCTAGCAGCAAATGCCTCTAGCATTAGAGGATCACAGCTGCGGTCGTGGAAGGGGCCACAGAGGCCACCTCATCCACCCTTCGTTTTATAGATGAGGGAGAGGCCATGGGACGACTAAGAGAACAACATCTGGATCATAGGTTTGATCATGAATCTTTAAAAGGATCATTGGGACCCCAGAGAACAGAGATCTTAGATGAAAAATCTCCCCTTAAAAATGCTCCAATCTGCAGAAAGTGAGGCTATGGAGGCAAAGGATTTATCAATACCTGTCTTATCAGCAGTTGGGGACTTCCCAGGAGAGCATAGATTAAGAGCAGCAGGGGATCTCAGAGGCCATCCAGTCTAACTATTTCACAAAGGAGAAAAGAGACCTAGAAAGGTGAGGTGGATTGCCTAAGGTCACAAAGCTAATAATTGCCTGAGACAAGATTTGGTCTCTGTCTTCTGGACTCCAATTCCATGCGTTACAGCTTCAGAGATGACATGATGCACATGAGACTAAATTTGGTTTTGTTTTAAGCAAACCTTTCCCAGCACCACCTGGAGTCCTGGAGAGGATAGCCAGTACCTTGTGGCATTTTTCATGCAATATCTTTTTTATAATGAAGGAAAGCCTTCATGATTTGACCTTGGACTTGACAATCATTTTCATTTAAAGCTCAGCAATCTGAAACTTGGCTTCTGAAACTTTAGAACCAGGATAGCTTCCAATACATTGCAATTCAAACTCTTTCTTCTTTTTCAGTTTCTTCTCTTCATCCATAGTAATGGTCTCTGTGGCTTTCAAAGGTCACCAGATAAGATTGTGGATCCTTTGACAGGGCCCTTGGAATCAAATGCAGAACAGAATAAGGGTGTCCTGTGAGAAGTTAATGAAACCCTGATATTTCCACATTTCACCTTAAATCAGGCAGATGAGTGTCGAAAATCCTTCAGTGTTCCAAGGAACTGAAGTATGGCGGTAAGCTTCCTCGTCACGTAGCATATGGACCATTTACATGCTGTGGGACGTCTCTCACAAGTGTGCTGTCTCTTATCAAGAAAGTATGCAGAAGATTCCCATTCATCTACAAAGGCAAACTTTACAAACCGCCAGGGACTGACTTCCCTATCTTGTCTCAACACCAAAAATCATTGCCTCAATGGCAAAAATTCTGTGGGAAAGAGGCAAAAAACTGGACAAATTTCTTCAATGAGGAAAAGCAAATGATGACCGCCGTCCCTCCTTTTTCCCCTCCCCCTTTTAAAATTCAAGATTATATTGATTCTTTTTCCTTCAGCATCACATTTCTGTCCAGTTACACCCAGTGACCCAGGGAACCTTCTTCTATAACAAAGTTAAGCAAAACCAAGCTGCACAATAGCCACGCCTGCTATCATGTAGAATCCTCCATACTCATAATCCTTCACCTTTTCAAACACAGAATCAAGGAGTAACCATTAACAGTGCCCAAGCTTCCAAGGAAAGGAGGGAGGAGTATTTTCTCACTTGTCCATTAAGGCCAAGGTCTGGCCTTGGAGTTTTCTTTACCCTTATCTTAGTCTGCAGACTTCCTTGGTGAAGAACACAATCGAAACATTAAATCCAGACTATCTCAGTTATCCTATGTAAAGCAAACATTTTCAGAAACCCAGCAGCTGAACCCCATCTGGGAAGAGAACCTTTTTTTAAGGGTCACAGAGAAGAGCTGAAACTCTTTTGTTCTTTGGTGAAGGGGAATCCACACTGAACAGCATATGTGACTACTCCGTTCTTGGACCATTTGTGACACCCATGCGCTTCTGATCCTAATGGTGAGCTCTGACTGTATCTGACTCCTTCCCTTCAGCTGTAAGCATCTCTGCCTCATTGTTGGGATGGCAGTGGAGAAAGAAGACTTGGATTACTGGACAGTCTCTGACACTTACGAGCCCTTTTACTGGCCTTGAGCTCTCTTGCCCCCTCTGTAAAATGAGGACACGGCTACTTGCCTTGCCTGCCTCACTGGGGGATTGTGGCGAGGAAGACAATTCATAAATCATGAACCATCACTCCCAGGTAATTCATATTCTCCATTTGTCCCTCCCTTGACTACTATTCACTGCTAGCTAGGTCTTCTCCATTCCATTCTCATTTGAATTGCATTACTTTTGTTTTTATCCTGTTTGTTGCTCACCCTAGATATTATATGGTGTCACCTGGCTCTGGACTTTGCATCTAGGGACACTGGGTCACTATCCACCTGTCTGTATCTCTAAGTCTAGCTGTCAGTCTTTCTTTGTCCCTTGGTTTTCTTAATTTCATACTTATTCGTTGGTGTTTCTCTCTTCCCTTCTGCCATTTTATGTTTCTTAGCATCTTGCCATCCCCTTGAAATAAGAATTGTCTTATTTAGGAGAAACAGTGGAGGACTGCAAGGAGAATGGGGGACAAGGAGAGAGCATGGAAAGAAAGAAGATTTTGCTGTTATTGCTCCTTCCCTAAGACCGTGTGGGGATGAAAGAAATAGAATATGCTTCATTTGCTGTCTGGTCAGTTGAAAATATGGATGGCAGGGCTAGTTGTCAGGAGAGACAGAGGGGCTATAAGGTCAGAGTTCTTTACTGTAGGCATGCATCAGATTTTCGGTAGAGGCAACAGAAACAGGCAGCCGAAAAGTCCAGTCCCAGGCATGTGGGTCCCAGTTTGCCCAGCAATCGGAAGTTATCAGGTGAGTGAGTAATGAGCCAGACTTGAGTGGGGGTGGGGGTGGGAACAGGAAAAGACATGTGCAAGGGTCAGGGAGTGTCCACAGAGTTTCTTGGAAGTTTTCTAGGCTCTCTATTCTAGAGATCAGATGGCCCTCTGTTTATCTTTTTTTGAGAATATCATATAGAGCTAGAAAGTGTTCTTAGAAGGCTTTTAATTCAACACTGTAATTTTATGGATGAGGAAATTGAGGCTCATAGAGGTCATATGATTTGTCATATGTCCCACAAATATTAAGTAGCTGAGCTAAGATTTCAACTTGGGTCCTTTGACTCCAAATCCACCATTTATTCCATTCTACTGAGCTGCCTTCTCCATGACGAGGAACGGGAGAAAATTTTTACTTTATTTTTGTAGGCCCAACACATGGCATGATAAGAAATGCTATTTTTTTCATTTCTAATTGTTAGGCCAGGGAAGAAGCTGTTCATTTAATACAATTGCTCATGTAAAGATGAGGAAACTCAGGCCCAAAGATTGTACCCTGTTCTCCTGACCCTCAGATGGACTACACTATGGTCTGTTGAGCTACAAAGCATCCAGGTGGGAAAGGCTAGTGCTCCAAGAAGATGCTCCTGAGATAGCTGCCATTGTTGCCCGGGGTATGATGGGACTGCAGCCATTTATTTTTCATTTAATTATGCATAGATCTTGCATTATCAATCTCCTCACAAAAACCTAAATTTTTGTTACCACTCTAGTCAACACATGGTACGAGAGAAGATCAAAGTATTATAGCTCTACAGCAAGAAAGGACCTCAGAGGGCATTTGGTCCAACTTACTCAATTTAGACTTAGGGGAATTCTGAGATGAAGTGACCTAAAGTCACACATAAGATCATGAAGCTTAAAGGGATATCAAGGCCTATCTAATCAAATCATCTCAATGACTTCACAGAAGCACTGAAGGGCAGAGCTGGGATTCCAGGTCAATTCTACTGTCTCCAAGCTTTGGCCTCCACATAAAACACTTGCCACCATGTCTTATTACAACGTCAGTGATAGGGCATTGGTGACTGATCTTAGGACTTGTAAATGCATGTCCTCAAAATTAATCCAAAGCATCCAAAATTAATTGGCATAGTGGGGGTGGGGTGGGGAGGGATCCCAGCAGGGGGTCCATTCCAGGCCAACCCAACACACTTGCTCAAGAATCCTCTTAGCAACATCTCGCTCAGCAAACCTCATCCAGCCTTGGTTGGGAAAGGCAGCTCACTCCCTCCTGAGGCAGCCTGCTCTGCTTCAGGCAGCTTTACTTGGGAGGAACTTTCTTCTGACAGCAAATCTGAATGAAACTCATCGATACTTCTACCCATTGTTCCTGGTTCCTTCATTTGAGGTCAGGAAAAATTCAGTCTCATCTCTCTCGGATATCACAGTCCTTAAAATACTTTGAGAGTGGCCTTTGTGCCTTCTCTGGCTCTAGATTTCTCCAAGTTTAATATTCCAATTTCTTTCAATGGAATGCTGTGGTATGAACTCAAGGCCCTTCGTCATCCTGATTACCCACTGTCTAGTTAATCATGTGCTTCTTCGACTACGGCAGTCAGAAGTGACCACAAGGTCAATGGTGTGATCCCTGATCTGCGCAGAGGATGGCAGAAGGAGGTCTTCGGCCTCCCCACAGCCAGAACTTATCACTTTGGGGCTGCTGAAACTACAATTGGGGATTTCCTCTTCTAGGTGGGAATGTGAGCTCTCATCTCCTATGCATCCCTTGACTCTGGGGATCAGCACCTTCTGCTCCCTGCTGCCTCTTCCCAATGAGGTATCACAGTTTACTTTGTGAAGTGAAAAAAGCACCAGGATTTTGAATAGTCAGAGAACCTGGCTTTAACTTTTGACTGCCGTACTTACTAGTTGGATAATCTTGGCAAGGCCCTGAGACTCTATGAACTTGAGAATCTCCATCTGCAAAATGAAGAACAGAGTTCTCGGGCCAGATGCCACGCAAGGCTGGGGGAGGCGGATAATCAAGGATTCCGTGACCCTCAAAATGCTCTGAAAATATGCTCATTATCTCGGGGTAATGGAGAGTAGACTGAGTAGATTATCCAGAAGAGGAGAAAGTCTATTGTTTTTGGTCCTGAG